>NW_013547018.1:0-375072 GCF_000711695.1 Tilletiaria anomala UBC 951
TGAACACATCAAGCGCGTAGGAAAGAATCGTGGTTGAACCGGGCCGCTGCTCAACCTATACGCCTACCTTAATGCCAGCGTCCCATACGCTGCCTGCAGCGCTTGCGCCGCACCACCACTGATGGGGCACTCGCTGCAGCCCGCTGCCGGACAGTTGCGAGCTTGTGCAAAATGGACACCATCCTGGTATGCTGTGTTCGACCCGCAAATCGGCAGGCAGGCAGAGAGCTTGAACAACCGTGCTGACCTTTCCTGCTTCGTTTGGATCGATACAATAGTCCCTTCCACTGAAACCTGGCAGACAGACTCCCTCGCAGATCTCGTGACGGCTCCCTCTCGTGTAATATTTTGGTCGCATACTCGTTGCAATTTTGTCAGGCTTCGGCTTGCACCCAGCTTTGAATTCCTGATGCTGCATGCTCCACTTTCATACAAGCAACAGGATTGCAAGGATCAGGCCGAGAACCTCGTTCAATCAGAAACAGGTCAGCTCACAATCTAGCTCAGTCCTCGCAACAGCAATACGAGCAGCCATCCGCTCTTGATTGATGGAACAGGAGAAAGCATATGTTGCGGATCCGCGACGGAACAGAACCAAGCCCGTCTATGCACCTACAGGAAGATAACTTGTCTTGCTTTTATCACTGGAAGACGGCGCCTCGAAAAAGCAAAGCAAGAGACTTGATCGTTCGGAGATTTCATTGCGCGCTTAGACGCTGCATTTGATCATTATGCCAAATTCGCACTTCCTCTCGACTTTGCAGCAAAGCTGTCTACTCTCTGCGCAAAACCCTATCCACACATGTGCCCGAACATGTCAGAAGGAATCAAGAAGTTCCCTTGCGTTACAGCGTCAACTGGTTGGTGTGATCTCCAATGACAAGGTGGCCGCGCAAGCAAAGGAAGATGCCTTCTATTACTGGCTCAGTGTGCAACAGGAAATCAGTGCGCTGTGCATGAAAGCAGTGGTCGAGCTGGAGGAGTGGGACGCTTTGTTGCACAAGACGGATAGGGATCAGGTGGGGAACCCGCACGCTCCGGAGGTCACAAACGCACGTCGCCCCTCAAGGAAACCGTCCAGTATCCGATGCTTCAACTGTAGAAAATGCGGGCGCATCGCAAGGCTGTGATATAGGACCCGGGATGGCAGCTTCAACGGAGATGGTGAAAGAACAAGCCATCGTTCGCTGGCAGTCCCCTCGAAAATCAGTAATAGCTTGACTGCATCGGTAGATGATTTCACTACTTAGTTGGAAGCATGGCCCATTCTTTCTTTTCCTCCAGCTGCAGAGGCTCTTCCCTCCGCCCTTAATACCGTGTCATCCGGCCGAGGATCGAAGCCAGCCGCGGTGAGCCACACGTCATCTCACATGATCCGATGAACTCGCTCCATCATTTTGGCCCACGAGCTGAGTGAGCGAAATAGCAGCGGGACCTTTTCGTGGGGCCAAGTCAACAAAGAATAAGGGAGCATGCTTAACACAGCTCTCATCACTTCCAACGTCAGTGAAGCTAAGTCTTCTTTTGTTCGATGGCGGAAGGGATCATTCTGATTGGTAAGGTCATGTAAGCTCGCTGGCAGAATCGCAGGGCCAAGCCCTCCATGAAAGTCCGGGCTTAACATGGTTTATAAGAGCGCCACCCTTCAGGCTAGATGTCCGTTTTGCAGGCAGCGACCATGTTCGAGGCATCACGCGTTTCTCGCTCATGCAAAAAAGCTCCTAGCCCCTTCCCTCAGAGCAACGTTTTTCACGAGACCAAAAGCAGCAACAAAGCACGGTACCAAGCCCTCAATCTTTCGATCATGGCTAACAACAGCACCAGCCATAGCAACGGGAACGTCCCCTTCAAGGACTTCCTCAAGATGATCAAAAATGAACACGAGAACATCAAGGACTGGAAGCACCGCTTCAATGCCGCGTTCGAGAAGAAAGACAGGGATGAGATGAGCAGAATCGCCAACAGCACCATCAGAAGCGCAGCTCTGCACGCCGACTCGGAGGAGGTCAGGTGAGCTCCACCTCGCTCAACATGATGAGTGTACTTGGCTACTTGATCTGCAATTCACTGTCGCATTTTCTTCGGAAGTGTGTACAAGGCGCTCGAGCAGCACGGCTTTAAGGAGCAGGCAGACAAGGACCGTCGAGACCACCAACACGTCAAGCAGCTCATGAGTAAGCTTGAGCAAACGTCGATCAATGACTCTCTCGAACACTTCCACAAGCTCTTCAATGAGGCCTGCGATTTGTTCATCAAGCATGCGGACGACGAAGAGGACCCCAACGTGCACGGCTCACTCGTCCAGCTGCGCAACAAGGTCTCTGACGAAAGGGCAGCTGAGATCGGTGAGCAGTTCCTGAAAGCCAGGGTGAGCATTTTCCCTTATACTCAGCGAGCCTTTGTGAAACGAAATCAATGGTGCTACTTCTTCGCTTCCTTCCGCTGTTCATTCGTAGAAAATGGCTCCCGAGCGCCCTCACCCCGAAGCTCCACAGGGCGGCGGCATGGCCCAGAAAGCCGCCGCTGCTGTGACGAAGGCAACCGACATGTTCACGTCCGCCAACCACGACTATGCTCAGCCCAAGGTGGGCCCCATTACCCGCGTCTGCGCACAACCAAAGAGCCATTTCCGAAAAAGCTGACTGTTTGTCTTCGTCTGCCCGTGTTCCCTATCGTAGCACGATTTCCCCTCCGTCAGAACTTGAAGAGTGTCATGGATAAGTTTTGCGCCGATCCATCACGAACACATCATTGTATTGCATTCGCTCAAGAAAATCCGATTCATTAATCCCCCTCGAATCAACTGAGCTGACTTGGGCCAAAACAGCCAAGCTGGATGGCTGCTGATCGCGTTCAGGCTTGTTGTATGAGCTCCACATAGGAATTGAGTATTCGTAGCTCTGAGAAAGCACGCTCGTTAAGGACCGACCATGTCTCACGGTGGGACGGTGTGAGTAGACGTTAAGGATCAGGAAGCCGACATTATTGCAATGCCGCAAAGCGTTCCCAAATGACACACAAACCCATCGTTGATTCTTTCAAAGCTGTGAGGAGCGTAAGTAGTGATGTGGAGCTGATATTACAGAGAACCTTGGTACACATGGCGTGCAAAGTAAATCAAGAGTTTGAGAAAGCACGCTGCACTGGCCCACTTGCCTACTACCTCAGCTTGACTGGGTGTACGCCTCGTCATCTTCAACAGAGCTGCTCTGCTGGTTGGAGCTGCGGCCTCCCTTACTAGCCATCTCAGACTGCACCGATGAAAAGAAGAAATGGGAGTTCAGCATCATGTTGTCAACTTCCTTGCATCGTAGAAGTTCATTTGTACTAAAGAGCAAGATACACACCACTTCTTCATGGGGCCTGTTAGACAAGGTACCGGTATGTCCCCCTGCAGCGGTCTGACCGTGGCCCACGACTTTGTCACCTGCAGAGCCGGCCTTGGACGCGATATCCTGAACCTCTTCGCGTGGACGGTTTGCAAAAGTGCCTGGGTTGCTGTTGGATGACATTTTGATCGGGCGAGCTATATGTGAAGGATATATTTTGGCTTTTTGGGAAGTCTGGTCCAAGAAGAGTAGTGCGAACGTAGACGAGTTGCTGGTGAGAGGCATCAAACCGAGCGAATAGCACAATCCGAGCACGCCTATTTAAACCGCCGAGCGAGCATGTCATCTCACGTCACATAGCCCTTCGATGAGGCGCTCAGCTATGAGAAATCTCCAGCGTCAAAGTTTTACGCAATCGTGGGGCCATGTTTGGCCATGATGGGACCCTTTCGCTTCCGTTGGACTCGCTTTGCAAGCACAAGCGGCTCGTCACCGCCGCTCGTAGAATGATAATCAGTCATCCGTGACGTATAGATCTAATATCACTTCGTGACCCTGTCCTACTGTCCAAAGCATGCAAACGTGCTTGCTCAGATGGATGTTGCTACCATGTCGTCACTCGGCCGAGTGCTGCGCATTGCTTCCTGACTTCGGAGATAGCATTGCGTTTTGAGCCTCTGCACCCTTAGGTACGTTTGGGCAAGCAGAGCATGTTCGAGAAGCGACTGTCAGAGTTCAGCGTGGTCAGCTGGGCCTATGGTCGAACTGCGTTTTGGAGGTCGGTGAAAGGAAAATCAAGAAAAGGCCGAAGGTTGTTAACGAGTCCAAGCAAGTCACATTCTCTGCGTAACTGTTGTTTGACCTTCAAGTAGGGTTATATGGTGTGCCATGTGCCTAACTCTTCACATCCCCTGTAAAGACAGAAGCTGATACACTATTTCCTCCTTCCCATTTTTTTCCTTTCGCATTCGATGTCGGACGTTTGGGTCATTGTTACCTTTCAGCTTGTCCAAGATCTGCAACTTCGTCCTCAGCACCGTGATCTTGCGAAACTTTCCAGCGCTACGTAGAACCGGGGATTTATACAGCATGCATCTCATGTACACTCTTGATGAGGTGGGTTTGCTATCTGGAATAGTCGAAGACCAGACGTCCGGCGCGGCGAAAGCTTGCTGCACCCGTTCTGGCTCTCCTCGCACCCAATCATGAAGATAGAGCCTGCAGCGTCATACTGAACCATGGCTTCGCCTTTCTACCAGGCGGGCAACCGTATCTACACTCTCAAAAAGGTCACACCCGCCGGTGTCATCACAAAGAGCGCACATCCAGGTGAGGGACACATCACCGCCGCTCTTTCATGTCCATTGCAACTCATCGCTCCTTCCTTCCCTTCGCACCTGCATTCGCGCCCTTATCCTCTCCCCTCTGTTCTGCAATGCTTTGCCGTATTTTTATCGTTTCGCTGCAGCTCGGTTTTCGCCCGATGACAAATTCTCCCGGCATCGCGTGACGGTCAAAAAGCGCTTCGGCGTTCTGCTCACCCAATCCCCCGCCAAGCCTATGTGAGGCGCAAGACCGCGCGTATGTGGCGCTCTGTCACACACTGCTACGAATCGCAGATTGATGTGCCTTAGCCAGACCTCGTCTACCTAGGCGCAGCCGATTCCAAGGGAATACATCGCGGGCATGCCCTTGCTCGTCGGCGGAAGCGTTCTGCCGGCTGGAGCTGTATTTGTACTCCACCACACGCATTTGTAATACCACTCGCATCGCATTCCGGGCTTTCTAACACCACTCATCGTCCGTCTGTATGACCAACATCATCCCTATCGGTGCTCCTTGTTCCCTCCAGTCGAGCGCGAGCATCGTGGCTGTTGCAGTCTGCACACACTACAAGAAGAAAGCTAAGGTTCCCCCTTTTTCCTTGTAAAATTATGCAGAAGCCGAAAAAGAAACAAAGAGCGCGCGTGCGCCCTCACCGCAATCCGAAACTTCCATCAGTGACGAGGGGCACCACGTACAGACATACGTGCAACTTACATATCACGTGTAAGTCGGCATCACACCATGAGTTCGTAACATATACATTGTGCACCAATAAAACGTCGCCTCCAAATCCCTCACTTCCACCATCCAACCTGCATCTTGCACAGTGGAAACTGTTGTTTGCCATACACAGATCGTCCGCATCATTACCCAAGGCACCTTGCTTGCTCCCTGTCTCTAATGGGTGCGGATTCAAATTACCTATATTCGCTCGTCTGTCTTTTAAAGTCATTTCATTCGGGCGGACTAGTGAGCGAAGATCCAACACAGACATAGGAGGGTGGGTGGCAAGGGCAAAGGGATCTCCATGATAATCGTGTGCTTGCTATATTGCAGTGACATAGAATCAGCTCAAGAAACTCTCTATTGGTATGAAAATGCCAATTACAGAGGTATTTTTCCATGTCTGACCACCACCACCACCCTAGTGGCCCACGATGGGCATTGTGACAAGGCCTGCCCGGCACAGGGGATTAATCGGGGTTATCATATTGGGATTTTCCAGCCCAATATTCGCGAGCACAATGAGTCCGTCAAAAGGAACGGGTGGCTTGCTGAAATCTTTCGTTTCCTGCATTACAAGGCCCAGGGTATGCCTGTGTCGTGTCATACCCGTGATTGGGATTACCAGCCCTGAGTGTCCCCCGGACGACGTCATTTTTACACATGGAAAATCTGGACCCATCAAGGCATTGAAGGTCGAACAGAATTCCGCACCAAGCTTCAGTGCAATTCCGACTGCTGGCGTTCTTCCTGTCTATCCAGCTTGATGCCCGTCATGAATCAGCCCCCATTGCAAAGGCCCGTAGACTTTTGGCTTCGAATATCTCCGGTGTAGCGTGTTGTTGATTGCGTGTAGACGCAGTTGACAGCTTCGCAGGTTGATAGCTACAAAGAACAGGTGGGTTGAGGTAGGTAAACTGATTGAAAGGCGACGAGATTGTGCCGAGCTTAGTGTTGGGACCACGTGCAACACTTGCACTGACGACAGGAACTCTTTCTCGTTGGGGCAGCAGAGCTGAAGGGACCAAATGGAAAGGGAATGTGTCTAGCTGCAGGGTGGAAATGAGTGAGAAGAAACAAAAGGGGTGGATGTGACATAAGCAGAGAAGTAACGTGTTAGCCTCTCTAACAAGGCCAAAGCTCGATCTGAAGAATGATGTCCTTCGTCGTACTTCCAGCTTGAATACATCCGATACCCGGAACTGGGTCTGCTTTGGGGGCCATAAAGCATCGCTCAACGGAAATGTGATGAACTTCGGTGGGGTGCTCTTCGAAAACGGCATTTGCGCGCCTGAGAGCAGAGAATCGTGAGTCATGGCGGAAGGCCTCCTCCATCATCGCCTACGTCTGGCGGTTCGTGTCCAATGAGAATTGGGAAGGGTTGCATGCCTTGGCAGCGAGTGCAGCTTAATATTGATTTATCTGATGTCACGGTGAGCTTGAGGGAACTGGCTGACTGGCGGGCGCATGTTTGCTTGATCGAAAGAGGCGACTCTTTGTGGCCGATGCGCAAATGGCTTTCATGCCCATGCACGTCAATCGGCATCACTGGACACTGTTACTCACAGATTCCACTCATGAAGCGACGATCAGGTGCAATCCTATGTACCTTCAGGCATGCTTCAATATCCAAATGTGGATGACCCACACCGCAGACAAAAGGAAGCGATGGCTGTTTGATTGGTTGTCCCGGACGAAGACTTTTGGCAACTGCTCCAAGCAGAAGGACGGCCACAACGGCACAGTTCGTGCCTCCCAGGATGGATGATCTGGCTATGGGCAAGCATAGGGTGAGGCCGCTCCGGTGATCTTTCCAGGCCGAAGGCAGGTCTTGGATGAGGATCGAGTTGCTATTGTATATCAAGGATATGCCCGGAATCAATCAAATGGAATTTTGAGCTCCGTAAGTAGCAACTCTGAAACCATGCAATACCTTCGGTAGCGATCCACTCCACATAATAGGAGACCATGCAAAGACTGGAAATCATGAAAACAGCTGGAGATTGTCAGACTTGCGGCGATGAGATGGTTCAAGTGAATGAATATTGCTTCCTCCCCGTGCCAGGCCCCCTGAAAAATGCTTTCAATTCGTCGAAATTGCATGTATGACATGTGCGGAGCAAATGGGGGGGAGGGGGGATTGACTTCTATTGCAAACCCAATTGTACTCGAAGTGTGTGAAGGTGCAGATCCGGATGATGGAGATGAAGGCTTTGGAGGGGGAACCTTTTCCCTGCACAATCTATAGATGTTACCCTGAGAGTGCAGTCAAAATGTTCGCACCGGCCGGGGGCCCCGGATGTGTTGGGAAGGTGGGCTGGATGTAACCCTACTCAAGACATGATACTGACTTGCGTGTGGTTGTCAAGTGAGAGCCACATACGTTCCTGCGCTCCTCATTCTTCTCACACAGAGGTAGCAAGGATAGCACCGCCCCCCCTCACGCTGCGCATGTACAATTGCGCGAGGACTGCACGGCTGCAAATACAATGGACCGGTTTACTAAGCTCGGCTCCGCCTTCAACGGCGGGGCGTCGGCAGCCGCGACGGCGGACGGCCCTACCCTCACAGCCCGTAAAGGGTTCCATCTGATCGGCGCTGCCTATTTCAACCCTGCAGACTTCAAGTTGGAAGGCATCTTTGTCGTCGGTGCGATCGCATATATCATCATCTTCGCCGTAATGAGGGCGAGAAACCGCAAAGCTGCGTACGCCTGGGTCCGGACAGCTATGCCGGAGCTCCAGGAAGAGTTTGCGCTCATTGCCAACCAGAATCCGTACTCCCGGGGTCCTTTGCTCTGGAATGGCGCTGGCGAGGCCGCTCTGTACGCTACCGGGAGACGTGGCGTAGATCGGTGAGGCGCTGTTATGTGACCATTCCCACCAAGTGCAAGCATTCAGACTGATATGGACGTGCGGACACGTAGGTTCCAGGCGTTTTTCCACTTCCTGCCCCTGCACGACCCGCTTTTCATTATCGGCCGAGCGTTCTATGACAACTTTTCCGGTGGCCTATCCCACGACCGGTCCACACTTACGCTCACCTTGACGCTGTCGCAAACAACAGACAATATTATTGGCGTCTTCGCGCTCGTCGACAAGTCGGTCCTGCGCGCCACGCGCACCTCCAAGCGCTTCGACCTCACCTTCACGAAGCTCATCGAGGCTGAGAATGCTGCCACACAGCGAGGCCTGAGCAACCAGTGGGCTATCCTGAGTGAGAACGGAGATCTGACGGACCTCTGGCTTGGCGAGATCAATGACAAAGGCCAGGCACAGAGACAGAAAGTTGGCATTCAAAAGTTGCTCGATGACTCACCCGCTGGCAAATGGCTTGAGAGCCTCGTCATTAGCGATCAGCCGACGGAAAAGCCGCCAGGGTACGTGCAGAGCCTTACATGACTGCTGAATGCATCCAATTTGACCTCGATCGCTAACGGACGCTTGCTCTTATGATGTGCTTATTCAGGCCCCTTCTCCTTGAAGACCGCCCTCGCAAAATCACTCTCACGCTTCGAATGCCACGGAGCGCCTCGCAAGCACGCGAGACACTTCCCCTACTCGGCCTTGCGCTCAGCCTTGCCGACGGCATCGCTCTCTCGACCGGCAGTCAGACATCTTCGAATCCGCCTCTTCGCATAAGGCAAGACACGTTGGCCCGCTTGCGCAAGACGCGCGCCGAGGTGGACAAGCAGCTGGAAGAGGAGAGCACACGCGAGGAGCGCGAAGCGGAGCAGGAGGCCAAAGCGGAGGCCAAAGCGAAAGCGGAGAAGGCCAAGTTTGAAAAGCTCAGTCCTGCCGAACAGGAGAGGAGGAAGGAAATCGAGCGCAAGAGGGCGATGAAGAAGAGCATGAAGACAGTGAAGCATTGAGCCTGCTTGGCCAAATGATTGTAAAAAGGCTACATCAACGACCGTTTGCCAAAGTTGTCAATTAGAGGGAGTGAGAAACATCTACTGGCTCATCATTCCCTGTTAAGCTCATGTTCCAGCGCTGGACCATCCAAGTCGTGATCCATAGGTCGATCGCGTTCATCCTGCAGCGATGTCCTCCACAGCAACGCGCTTTGTCTCCTCGAACCACTTTCCGTACCCGCTCTCCAGAAGTTGCTCTACTTCGGAGATCTCGGTGGCAAAATCCGCTAACAGGTTGTCCAGCTCCTCCTCCGACTTATCGTTTCTGCTGCCCTCAAAGCGACCCTGCAGCACTTCCCGTGAGGGCGGCTCTAGCAGGGCGGATGAAGGAAGAAGTACGTCGTTGTCTAGGTCTGTAAAGGCATCATCACCGAATCAGTTTCGCGCCATTTCGCGGCCAGGACCCTGTTGGACTCGCCTTCTGGAGAAATGCTCGCGATTGCGCAGTACAGCTCAGTCTCGCGGAGCGCTTGCTTGACTTCTGCATCGCTCTTGCCAGCCGTATTAGACACATCCTCCCAAGCATCATGCAGCAGCACGCGCCGCCAATATGCCCGGAGAATTGCGAGGCGACGTGCTTCCGGTAAGCTCTGTAGGAGATCGATGAGATAAGAGTTATTGTCAGGTTGCATCGCATTACAAAGCAGAGAATTAGCTTTACCACGACGCACCTCGTGAGCACGGACGTAGGTCTGCAAAGCCTGGATAAAGTGTGGTTCGGAGAGCTCGTCGACGTTGTCCTTGAGCGTGAGAACATCAATGAGATCCTCCACGCCCAGTACCTGTCCAGTCGCACACAGCTCCCAGCATTCCTTGAAATGCTGCTGGAAAGCCGGGTATGCATCCTGCAGCAGCCTCTGCGCAAAAAGAGCGATGTACGCATCTGCATCGCTATCATGCGACGCGGGCGCCTGAGCGCTACCCATCTGCTTGGCAAAGCACTCGCTCAGTTTTGTCTGGACATAGACGACATCGAGCATGTCGTCGATTCGCTGGAGCTCTAGCTGCGGACCTTCTTGTGCAACTTCTTCCTCACTGAGTTCGGCGGCATAAGCCAGTTTCGCCAAACTGAACTCCAGCTGCTCGCGGACAAGCACGCGCTCCGAAACGGCAACAGAGGCGAGTGTGCCCGATGCGTCTCGGAAACGCGCCTGGCCCACCTCGTGAATCCAAGCAAGGGAGTCTAGCTCGGGATGCGCAGCGAGGAAAGCGCTCAGATGATCGATGTACTTGCTATGTTGCTCGAGCAGACGCCTATATTGCCCACTCGCGACGAAGTGCGCATACAGCTCGAAAGCGAAAGGTTGGCCGTACCGATCGACGTAATGGTGCAAGAGACTCTGCGCGGAGCCGACGCGCTCGTCGTCCGTGCAGAGCTGTGCGAGCACTTGGAAGTCGCGGTGTCGCTCCGCCAGACTGAACGCCTGGTCGCCGCTGCCAATGCGCGAAAGGGAGTGAATGACCTGTGGCCGTGCCGTCTTGAAGCGCGCAAGGAGCGCCTGGCGCTCTTGCTGTGCAAGGGCATCGCTTTCGTCAGCGACGATGAGCGACAGATACGCCAAGCGCTGCTCGTAAGCGGCCAGGGTGAAGTGCGCTAGCTGTACCAAATAGGATTTCAGCTCGTGCTGCTCGCGCTGAGCTTGTGTACCTTCCGAGATGAAACCTTGCACATCAATATCTATCCCGCTGCCCAACTCGCGGCTACGCTCGCGCAGTAGCGCCTCAGTTGCGTCGAACGAGTTTTGTAGCGCATCGAGCGATGCCGAGCTGCACGTCCAGCTTTCGAATGCGGATGCCGGCACCGGTCCTGGCCATTGTGCTTGTTCCTGATCGCCTTCCTCGACCCACCGCCTGGCTCCTTGAAACGCAGCAACAAGGACACGATTCACGTGCAAGAGCACGTCCGTCTTGCTCCCCAGTGGCGCCTCGCGGAAGCTTCCCGCTTTGAGCTGCGCAGCGAACAGCGCAAAGAGTTGCGTGAGAAGAGGCCGGAGATGATGCGTGAAGAAGGCACGTAGTGTGTCTTCCTGTTGATGCTCGGATATGACACTTGCCTCGCTCAGGACAGTGTTGACAGCCTGCCTCAGCACGTGTAAACTGCGTCCTCGAGCTTGCGCCTCATTCTCGACCCAAATCTCCAGCGCAGCAGCAAGTAGCAACGCATGGTCGCGCAGTTGGTCTTTGGTGCTTGCATCTAGCATGGCCCACACCACTGCGCCCTCTTCACGATCGCCGCCGTCGCCGAGCACTTGCAGGAGCCGTTGATGCCGCGCCAGGCGCTCGGCAAGCTGCGCGCGTGTGTCCAAGATGGGCGGCAAGTAAGGCGAGCTGGAGGACAGCAGCGAGGCGCTGAGCTGCGTCGCTGCGATTGCAATCGCGAGGTGCTGATCATTCGCGATTGTTGAAGATGACCCGAGAGAGCCAGCATGGATGCTAAATTCGAGTGGGTTCCCGGGCAGATCTCCAAAGAAGACGGCGGCTTCGAGCTGGCTCTGGCACCTGCCGACCTTCATTTGGAGTCGCTCACCCGCTCTGTCCCTTTCGCCTTGGACATCACCCCTCTCGCCTAATGTTTTCGATGTAACAATGGCTTCGGCGCGAAGCCAGTCAAATTCGAACAGCAACGCACCGCTGCGTGCGGTGAGGACAGGAAGAGGAGCGATGCTCCTGCCTCCTGCTTGTGTTGGGGGCATAATGTCCACGCCTTCGACACCGAAGCCGAGCAGTCTGTTCTGGTGCGCCTGTTTGAGATGAATGATATGTTGGAACACCTCTTCCTCTGCTTCTGCTCCTGCTTCCGCTCTTGGGCCCCGCGCAACCAAGTTTGAGAGCATTTCACTGTCACCATTATCGTCCTCGAAGCCATCGCCACGGGGTAACAGGGCACGACCGAGGATGACGTTGATGACGGTGTTGGGCCAAATAGCGTACAGGACTGGCCCGCCGAATGGGGCTGCGAGTCGCGGTGCTGAGTTCGGACGCGGGTCAGCCGCCATCGAGAAGGAGCCGTCGGCCGAGCCGCCGCTGCCGAGCCGAATATCGGTGCGAATTCGGAAGGTGGACGAAGAACGGTCTGTTCCTACCTTGGTTTGCTTGGTGTTTGACGTTGCTGCTTTCGTCAACACCCTACTTGAAGTAGAGTGTGCGGAATGAGCAGCAGTGGTGACGATGAGTATTCCAAAACGCCTTGCTGGCGTGGTAGTCGCCGAGGCCGCACAACTGTAGAGCAGTGCTACATCCCCGCCAAGCAGCCACTGTGCATCATGCACTTCAAGCTGCGGAACAGGGCTGGACTTTGGCTCCTGATCGAACAGTGAACGCACCTCAACCGAGCCGAGCAACTTGTCCCCCGACGATGATGCCGTGGCCAACGCCGAACCGTCGTTGTTCCCTCGAATCCCTGCATCGACGAGCCACCGCTGCAGTGTGCATCCGCTGACAACCAGCAGCTCGTGCCTGCCATCGCTCTCCACGCCTGTTGAGAGTGCGCAAGAGGAAAGCGAGCGGATGCTACCGGCGTAATCCGCTCCTGCGGCGCTCGCAGCTGCGGCTGCACCCACATCGACGCCGCCAAAGAACAATTTTCCCAGCAAGCTACGCGACGATGCGAGTGGCTGCGACTCGAGGTGCAGGTGCACACGTCCACCCTGCGAGACGACGTGCGCGCGGAAGAGCCGCGCGTGCGACGTGGCGAGAACGAGCGTGTTGCTGCTTGCGCTAAGGCGGTGGACAACGGTCACGATTTCGCTGGGCGCGAGCGCCATTCGCGCCGTCGTGCCCTGCTGTGATAGTGAGTTTGCATCCGTAGAGGACGTGGCAATGCTCGCGATCAGAGTCAGATGACCGGTGCGCTTGTGCACTAGCACGAGGCCCGGCTCAGCGCGCTGCGCAGAGTTGGACCATGGTACGAGTGCATGTAGGTAGGCCCCCTCGGCAGCGTTGGGAGCAGCTGAGGACACCAAAGATGGTGCTGGCGGCGGGAGCGAGAAGACGTAGCAAGTCGGCAACATGTGACTGCTGGAAGTGGACACGGCCAGAAAGTTCCACGCGTAGCATTCAGTCGGTGTCAAAAGGACGGCAAAGCCAAGCGTGACGTCCAGATGCGCACCCAGCGATGTGGAGTACAGGTCTGTGCAGGAAGGGAATGATCAAATGATGATGAGATGAAAAGCCAGAAAGCCTGCTTTTGAGATCGGCGCTCACCCGACTCGGCTAAGACGTGCTCGACCTGCTCTGGCAAGCGCGAGTAAGCCGTGACAGCGTGCAGTTCATCGCGCACCAGCTCCGTGCCGGGCTGGATCCACTGAGCTGCATCAACTGCTTCTGCTTGTTCCTCTCCTTGCTTCCGTAAAGAGAGATATGCTCGCGCGCCGACTCCCAATCCTGACGCTCCTTCTGTAGAGTACGAGCCTGGCGTCGTAGCTCGATCGCTAGGCAGGCCAGGTGTGCCGCTTCGAGAACCGCGGGCCCGGTGATGCTGCTGAGAAGCGTCCAGAAGGAGCGGTGTACGGGCTCTGCGGGCAGTTCTCCGTCTCTGCTGCTGGTTCTGACTTTGGCCGCCCAGTGGCGAGGTGTGCTGGTACGAGTAGGATGCGAAGGACGCATCTGCCCCTCCTGTCACAATTGGTGTGCCCGAGCGACTGTCTCGCATCACACCAAACGAGGCGAGTGCGCCTGTACCTCCGCTTGCCCCTGCTTGGCGGCGCGTCGAAGCCGACTGCTGTTTGGGTGTCGAGAACATGATTGCGCAGGCCTTGTAAACGAGATCCCCCTAGCGATTAACCACTGTCAGGGTCAATCCGAGTCGCTGTTGTCGGGAGACTGCTGCGCCTTTTTTCCGACAGTCTGCAATGAAAAGACAGCTGGGAAGCCAGTAACTGGCACAGCTCTCAGACAGAAGGATGGCGCACGAGCATCGAATCGAAGCAATGCACCGCCTGCATGAACATGCCAGTCCACAGTCTGAGAGTTGTGAGCTGTCCAGGATCGGTCACGGCCTGATCGTCTCGGGGAGTTGCGCATCAAAGTTAGTGTTCTTCTCGTGAGGCCGTGACCATGGCCTGGTACGTTGCATTAGAGTTGCGAGTTGCACCGATTTAGAGATCCAACGCCCAACCACCAACCAGCAGTCCGCCGAAAGGGACATCTTTTAACTTGATTCTCGTCTACGCGAGCGCGGAGGTATGTTCGGTTTTTTGGGGGGAGCTGCTTCTCAATTTGTCACACAAGAATCTCAGTTCGTGTGGCCTGTCCCTAAAACAAAGCGTGCGGCCTGTATGTGGAGATGGTGTGACCGCCAAGATGCAGCCGGCACCAAAATCAGCAGAAACGCAAGCAGCACAGCGCACAGCCTCCGCCTACCTCGTCGCCAAGTCCGAAGCGCAGGCAGCGCGCAACTGGGATGTGTTCTACAAGAACAACGAAACGCGCTTCTTTAAAGATCGGCATTGGACGCAACGCGAGTGGGGTGAGGACCTCGGCATCGGTGCAAGCGCGAGCAGCAGGAGCGCCGATGAGGCCAGACAGGCGCGAGAAAATGATAATGAGGCCGACGATGATGACAACGACCTCGCGCGCGAGCTGATGGACGCAACTGCAAAGACAACCGCTCATAGTGGCAAAGGAAAGGGAAAGCAACTTGAACCTGTGCTGCTGGAAGTCGGCTGCGGTGTAGGCAACATGCTGTATCCAGTGAGTACACACATGGTCGCACCAAGCTAGCAGCGCTGTCCTCACCAAGTTCGCTGTCACATGTATGACCATTTTGCTCAATCTACTTGTGAATTTCCGTTTGCTGTGCCCTCTACACCCTTCCACGACGCATTTACTCCACCGCATCGTAGCTACTGGAGCGCTACCCAAATCTCAAATGCCACGCGTGCGATTTCTCCAAACGAGCCGTGGACTTTGTGAAGTCGCACCCTTCCTACACACCCGAGCGTGTGCATGCTTTCGTTTACGATCTCACATCCACAAGTCCACCCTCGCTTGTAGAACTCGTGATGTCTGTTGGCAGCGTGTCTTCACCACCACCACCAGCATCAATACCAACCATCCCTCCGCCGACGACGATCAGCATGATCTTCGTTCTCTCCGCTATCCCTCCACAGCTCCACGAGCAGGTGCTCCGCTCGATGGTCGCTTGCTTGCGCGCTTCGTCCGCTTCCGCCTCTGCTGATCATAGTGGCAATATTGTACCATCAACAGCCGACGAAGCGTCTACTGCTTCCCTGCAAGCACCAACACCCACAATACTCCTTCGCGACTACGCCTCCGGTGACCTCGCGCAGGTACGCTTTGACAGCAAAGACGCTGCGCTGCCATCGTACCGCGAACCGACGCGCCTCTCACCTGCGGCGCCATACTATCGGCGCGGAGCGGACAACACGCTTGCCTACTTTTTCGACGTGGACCAGCTGCAGCGCCTCGCGCGCCGCTGCGGATTAGTAGGGGAGGCTAAGGTTGTCGAACGCAGCAGCGAGAACAGAAAGACAGGGGTGGTATTAAGGAGACGGTTCATCCAGGCTCGATGGACGCTTGCAATAGAAGGGGAGGAAGACCAAACAGAGTAGCAGTGCGGAAGAAATGCATGCTCGTCTTCGTCGTATTCCCGGCAAAATCAGATTGGCATTAACATGAATGGAATTAATCTGCAACTGCACCGTAAGCGGCGCATCGCCGCATACTCCACTCGGAAGGGTATGTGTCCGCCCTTTTTATGCTACGGCTATGCTCACACTTCATCGTCGCAGCGAAGGAGAAGGTGTCTGCATCGCCTCGGCTCCTCGTCGCCGAGCATCCATCAAGGAAGCTGATACTGAAGATGAGGACGCAGACGAAGAGATGAGGCAGCCGCCACGCATGGCTGCTATCCGCCAGCGCTCCTCTTCTACTGGGTTGAGGTGCGATTCGGTGCGGATGACGGTGCCAATAGACATGAAGAAGCTGGGCGGGCAGGAGGGTAAAGAGTGGTCATGTGAGCTCGGAAGTTCCTTCAAATGATCCACAACGGCGACGGGATCAACGCACCCGAATGTTGCAGCTGATGTGCCCATGAATTGAGTGAGCGTTGCCATCGTCCCTTTGGGTCCTGGTCCAGCTCTGTTCTCAAGTACATTCATGAGGGAAAAGAGGGCCGATTAAGAAAGGCGGGTCAGTTTGCATTGCAGGAAGCGGTCTGTAAGGATCGGGTAGCAACGACCCAAGGAGGGAAGCGCACCTTAGGATCTGAAAGGCACCGCCGATGAATCCGATCGTCAATCCGACGCCAACGCCCATCATCGCGCCCATCCCAACTGCATGGTGTGCATAACATATCCAAGGTGATATCGGCGACAATTTGCATGATGAAAAGGGTAAGAATTTAAAGTTTATCATACAAGAGTCCATCAGCCATCCAAAGTATCTTTGCGACCGGACGCCAGCAGTAAGCCTGACTCACGCTTCTGAAGCAAGCCCGGCGCCGGCTGGCCTGGTTGCTGGACGACTTGAGCGGGTGGCGGCATGATCGGCTCGAGATTGATTGTCGACTCTGTGACTTCGCTTTGCGATGAGAAGGATCGAGCAGCTGATGTAGGCAAAAACGGTGGCTGCCTCCAGCCTTCGAGGAACCCTCTGCCAGTGGATAGAGCGAGTTACAAGCGCTTTGCAAGGCCTCAGCTTGAATGCTGCGACGTCGAACAGAAGTTGGAGCAAAGCCAAAGGCAGTCAGCAGTCCTCCCAATCGAGTTGCGCAAAAGGCAGGAAAGAAAGTCTCGTGCCGATGGACAACTGCAGGTCCGCAGACTGCAGCTGTCGACAGTCTACCCGCGGCCAGTGGCGGGACCCTGCCCTCTGCCTGGGTTCTAGTTCATTCTTTTGTATCCGTTTTATTTTTGTGCCCTGCACATCCCCGGTCACGTGACACATGTAAATGGCAGGCTGATGGCAGGGCCCATATATAGATCTCCATATCGTACTGCATCATCGCACCATCTTCCAGGACGAGCACTCCTTCCATCGACTATGCCCTTCAAGCTGCTCAACCCTGCATCCACAAGGGCAACAGGTTCGTCCGAGGCCCAGATTTACAAAGCGAAAGTGGCTGCAGCAGCGATATGGGTGCATCGGAAGACACACAGGCAACGAGGAGGGGGAGTGTGTGTTGCGTCTGACTAACAGCAGAATACGAGCCCCCATGGTGTTCTTATCTCCGGCAAAAGAAAAAGTCTCCAGTACACCCAGAAAAGAAATCAACATCCTCCATCTCGTTGCTGCTCGCTCGGGGTGTTTTGTTCCCTTTCTACTTTCACTAATTTCAGTCAGAATAGAGAACAGAGCTTCCAGAGAGCAGGAAAGCCAAGAAAATTAGACAAATGCAGCTTTTGATCTGCAAAATACAATCTGGTTGTCACCGTTGAAGCGGCAACGATGCAATGCACGGCGCTTGTAGCAGCTCGCCCGTCCAGAATCCCTTCGCCGTCGGGACTGCAACAGCAGCCCAAAAGATGACGTTGGCGAAGACGAAGCCTGTGTATGTAATCTTGAGCGCAAGCGAGTCGAGCGTGAGGGCCAGTCGCGCAGTGCATATCGCCATTGACGCGACTGGGAACGTCATGGACCACCAGCCCATGTTGAACGGTAGCCTCCCCTCTTTGCGCTCCCTCAGAATCGTCAACATGGCGATCATCAGCCACCAGATTCCAAGCGCCCAGAGGAAAAGGGCCCCGATCAAGCCAGCGGCGTACATCGCTTGTCCGACGTCAAAGAGCTGCGGGATGCCAGTCCGCTCGACGGGCCGCGAAATGTACGGAAAGAGCTTCATTGCCACCTGGCCCTAAGCAGCGATAGGAGTTAAATTGGGAGGGGTTGTGGCAATGGACAACGAGCACAAGACGCAGCGCTCCCACTCACTAGATGCAGTACCGCTTCACCTCCTTGTCCACAAGGGCCCAGGGGGAGCATGCAGCTGATGATGGTCTCCCTTGGCGGGCTGTTGAAAAGCAACAATCGTTGAAAGTAGAGTACGAGCACAGCAAGTGCCAGCGGCAGACCGACGCCGAGGACGAGGTAACTGGTACACATGATCGTCCATGAATAGGCATAGTACGGCTCTCCGCCGTACTCGATGAGCAAGTCGCACAGCGTCGACCCTACTGCTGCTACTGTGATTGGCGGTACAATCGGCAGAAGCAGCGCCGCGGTTGTCCCTTCGAAGTAGTGATCTTGATATGTCATCATACTCCACGGTATACCTACGCTAGTCAACAAGCTTAGGGCGACAGTAAGCCACCAGAAGCCCGTCATGACCACCGTCCAAGAAAGACCGAGGTGAAATTCCCGCGTGCCGAGTTGCGCTATGCCGCTAATGATCGTCACCAAGCCCATCACGGGCGTGCCGAGGAACATGGACTTTTGAGGGTGCTTGACGGTCAGTGGGAGGACTTGTGGCCAGATGATGTACCGCGCAGAAAACATGGCTGCGAATAGAATAAATCTGTGCGTGCAGATCAATGGATGCTGCTGTAAAAGATCGATTCGCGGAAGTGCCGCGACGTGTGGAGAGGAAACGCGAGCAATACCCACATTATGACATCCGCGACGATCCACACAATCGCCGGATATCGAAGTCCGACCAGAAGCGAGGGCCATACTTGGCCAAGAAGCAGAAAGAGGGTGGCAAGGACTCCGGTGCCCATCGTCACCTGACAAATGAGTACGAGTCAGTAAAAGCGTCTGTTCTCTTTGTTCACGTGCCACCCAGTTGGCAACTCACACTGAACCAGGATGGCGTAAAGTGCAACACGCGATCTCGTATGTCTCTTCTAGGCGGAGCTGTGTCTTTTTGATTCGAACTGACACTTAAACCAGTCTTGCACCTTCCCAGCTTCTCCTCGTCGGAAAGGTGTGCCCCGCCCGTAATGTCATCGCCTGCAGCATTTTGCTTGCTGGCATCATCCGCAACTCCCCCTTCATCACCGTTCGAACCTCCTACTTGTCCTTTTTCGATATCGTGTGCACCAGGTTTCGATGCCCTTGTTCGCCTACGAGAACCCTCTACCCCGGTCGAACCAGATACCTTGCTACTGCTTTCAGCAGACTGTGAAGTCGCACTGCCTGTTAGTGCAGTCTGATCAACAGCACCTGTTAATGCTCCGTCGCGTATTATAGACACATGTTTCCCTTCAAACGGTAAAATTCCTTTATCACCTTGTCCACATTGTTCCAGAGGCGATTGTGAGGGTATTGGCGACAATAGAGCACGTTCGCGGTCTGCCATGGAGCCAGTTTTGAGCGATGCAATGCGAAGCAGTTGTGCCTCCTCGTCGTTGTCGACGGTGGTGGAGAGTACAGGGTCATCTATAGAGGCTTCGACCGCTTCGATATCGCCTGATGCTGCGGTAGATGTGGGCAGCCCTGATGCACAAGGTTGGCCGGAGGTGGCGCCGCGTCTGTTCCGATCACAGGGATGCTTGCACCGAGGCATGTCGGCCTTGATGCTCTGAACCCCGCGCCAAACCTCGAGTATGCGAAAGGCTTTTCCGGAAGCCGCCGGCTCGAGCTATGTTTTAGCGACCTCCACGAGCAGGCTGGCCCATACTGTCATATAGCAAGCTTGACGCAATGAGCTACTCTTCGCGGAGATGCCGATGTTGACGTAGCAATACGATTTGAGCTTTCGACTCGCTCGTACCGCTGCTGAAGGTAATTGCACCGAACAAGATGGTCAATTGTGATCACGACTTGCCTTGCTTAAATGGCATCTGGGACGCTCATAAGTCATAAGAGTCAGACTTGGAGATGGAGGAAGAGCCCATGATTGAAAACGATCGTGCGTTGTTTGGGCTTCGACTCATGGACGACAAAAAAATAAATCTGGTCCGCGACAGCCGAACTAATTTGTCTCTAGACTTGGTGGGTTACAGGGATTATAGTCTTCACCCCCTAAACGTCCGGGTCGGATATCCGCGAAAATGCAGAAATCTTCTGGAGGGCATACAACTAAGGCAAGTCAAGAATCCCGGGAATCAAATACTTCTCCTTTGCGCCGAAAGTAAGCTCAGAACTGTTGGAAATAATGCTCGATACGGAGGGTATACCCTCGCTCTTTATAGCAGCGCTTTTCGAGCAGCATGTGCAGACTCTGAAGCAGTATAAACATCTGATGGCAGATCACCTGGCAAGTCATGCCGGAGGACAGCAGCGCGGCTCACACTCCGAGGCAGGAAGGGGAGTTGCCACGGCGGAAGCAGCTACGAGAGCGAATGATTGATTGATGGCACCCTAGACCAGCTCCGCAGTAGAGAAACGCGAGACCGCGGGGTAGCCTGATGCGATCAGCACACGAACACGGTTCACTCTCAACATGACCTCATGTCAGGCGAGTTTGCCAAAGCCGTGGGTGCGTAACTCCTGTGGCTGCTGCTGCCCCCTGAGTACAGGCAGCTATCAGCAGCCGCGGGCGGCACGTCATGCTAAGAGCGAACCGCATCCAGAAAAATGAGTTCTCAACTGATCAACGGGGTAGTGCACTGTACTTTCCGACGGGGAATATTATTCGTTCGTTGGGTGTCTTGCATTGGAATATCCCAAGCCCTCGAGCAATGGAATCCAGTCAGGAATAGACGGCTGGACGGCCGGGCGGCTTTCCTGTAGCATTCCTTCGAATGGTCTGAGGCACACAGTTCTGCTGCTGCTGCCTCGCAATGATCCGGTATTGCTGCCGGTTTGTGGAAGCTGGTCTACAGCCGCCATGGCGATATCCAGGGAGGCGGCTGCAGGAAACCTTCAAATTGCAGCTTTCGCATGGTACTGGCCGTTGAAGCGAGCGCCTGGTCAGTTGACCCGGCTGAGAGACGATTCCAAGGCAGCATCCGATCGTCAACACTTTGGCTTTAAAGGTTCCACACATTGAACCAAAATCCGCGGGTGGTTCGTGCGCGATTTGCACGATGTGTGCGATTCATCGGGGGTTGCGTCTGATAAGCCAGGACTTGATGAAAGGCGATATGGATAATTGAAATCTGACTTGAATGCGGCACACTGTCGTGTCAACTCATGACACGCTCATATTGATAACTGGTGTCAGCCCAAAACAGGGCACTGTTGAACTGGAGAGAAGCGCAGGAGGAAATGGAAGATTGTCCGACGGCTTGCTCCCGGTAGCTCCGACGAGGTGAACAAATGCATGGTCAGCATTGACAAGAACGCGTCGCGACGCGTCGCGCTTTGGCAGAATGTGACGCGTCACGCGGTAGCAGGCACTGAGCCAGTGGGTGACTGGCAGAACTTCTCTCGGCCGACACGCCTCCTCAATAGAAAACACCTCTACCATCCAGGTCACATTGCTGAGGAGCGCTCGACTTGTTCACCAAAGGTGTCTCAGACACGCATGGGTGATCACCCTGTTGAACGAGCAGAGGCCCGCAGCAGAGGTCAAAGGTGGATCTTAAAAGCGCGTTCTTCCAAGCTTTCGAACGTTTGCTTAGCGTGAGAAGGCGGGTAAGCGACTTCTGGGGTTCATCTTCCCTCTCCCTTCTGTATCATCGTGATGTCTGCAGCGCAACTACCTGCCACGCCCACGCGCCGCAGTAGAGATGACGAGGCGTCAAGCTCGAGCGAATGGAAGACGTCACCTACCTCGTCGCGGACGCTCGATGCTTCGTTCACGCCTTCTCCCTCGCGACACAAGAGCAAGGGCAAGGTCAAAGGCAAGGACAATGCGCTGATGGAGCGTTCTTCGCTGAAACGGATCAGCGCACAGGGTGACGAATATCTGCTTTGGAATCGGGTCGGCGGGGCAGGAAGTGCAAGTGCGTCTCGAATGGCTCACTCGCGTCGGCTTTCTCCACATAGAGATGCATTTTCTGATCAAGATACGGAGGACGTAGATGGACAGCGGCGGCGCACTCGCCCGCTTCCCCCTTCTTCGACCGCACCAACCTTTCGCGAGAGGAAGCGCTTGCTATCCGATACTCTTCGTTATTGTGCTCAGACGAAATCCTACGATGTTCAAACTGATGGGGACTCCCCAACAAGAGCCAAGCGAGGCAAGCAAGCCTCACTTTTATCACCCTTATCTTCCTCGCCTCACGCACACCTTTCACCCACTGCAGCAGCACTGCGAGCGACTCCGCGAAGACGCACCCCGTGTAAGGCCAAGATTCATCCTTTCTTCCTTCCATTCAGCCAAAGGCGAGCAGCTGTAGCTGCAGTGACAGAAGATGAACCGTCTCGTCAGCAGCACGTCCTGCGGGTCGTTAGTCACGACGAGCCGGAATCGAGTCACATGGCGCAGAGGCGAGGAGCGGCAGCAGCGGCGAGGTGGAGCGACATCATGAAGACGCCGCAGAAAAAGGGTTACTCATCGACGGCTGAAAGCCGTGATGGAGCCTCGGGCGGTGCAAGACAAAAAAACTTAACAGCAGTAGTGGACACAGACTCTGACGACTCGATGGACTGGGAAGGCGGTGCAGGGATGAGACCGGCATGGATGGCTACGCCCGGCTCGGATGTTTCTCGAACTGGGCTCCACTCCCGACAGCGTCATATTCACAGCGTCTACACGCCTCCGACGTCAGTATCGCCGCTGTCGTCATTTTCAAGCTCCCAACAAAATGGCAAGACGGCTGTGAGAAGTATTGTCGTATCACCTACTGCGAAAGTGGCACAGAACTTAGGCCGTCTCAGCAGACGCAGCACACACAACAGTAGCGCTGCTTCCGGCACCAGCTCTGTGCGCTTCGAAAGCGCGCACCCGCAGGTACCGCTGGTTGCCAGATCGCTCATGACGCAGACCAGCGCCAGCGACCTGCTCTACAAGATGCGTACGGGCGGAATTGGTGGTCTAGCAGGTGGTCTTGGACGAATGGGTCTGCATCAAGGTGGCAGACTGGGTAGACGTGAGTTCTAACTAGTTAACGTTGTTGCTAATTAGTTGAAATCGCGCTGATGCTTCCATGAGTGTTACTTCCTACGACAGTCGACATCACTCCATACTTAGGTACCTTCTTTTCCACCAGCACAACAGACTGCTTTGAGATCCCACGCGGCCTCGGCCGTCGCTCGGCAGGTGGTGACCGAGAAGAAGAAGATGGGGAAGAGGAGGACGGCAGCAACTACCGTGGAGGACCATCGTCACCTTCACCACACTCGGACGAAGAGAACATCCCGCCCGTGCCGAGCCCACAACGTGCGCCATCCTTGGGCCTGCACTCTGCGCTGCCAATTAGCCACCCCCTCTGCTGTGCTTATTCGTACTCCTCTCGCTCGGCAAACGACCTGAACCAGTGGCTCGCGGTCGGCACGGACGAAGGGCGCGTCACGCTCGTTAACACTGCGCGCGACCCCGACACGGGCGACGCGCTCGACGCCGGCGTCGCAGCAGACTTGCCCAGCGCGCGGCCGTCGTGGCGCGCAGCGGATGCATCTGTCTTCATCCTCGCCTGGCGCTTCGATGACCGCGTCATCGGCACCGGCGGCTCCGATTACGAGCTGCGCCTGTGGGACACGGAGAACTGCAAGATGCTTGGCCGCTTCGGCTCGAGCTTCGGCAGTCCACGCCAGCTGTGCTGGGACCCGAACGGCAACGGTAACCTCCTCTGCAGCGGCGGCAGGGACGGCGCGGTGCATCTGTATGACGCGCGTGTTCATACTGCGTCTGAGCTGGTGCAGCCTCATTCCTTCGGCGGCATCTTCGCCAACAGAACCGGCAGCCACTGCGCTACCGAAGCGGCTCGTAAGCCAGTGCTCAGCCTATGGAACGTGCACACCGCCAAGAACCGTGTTTTCAGCACACTGGGTGGCGTCGACCCCGGCCAACCGGGCCGTAAAGGGCCGCCAAAGGGTGTCACGGCGGTCGCGTACGTGCCGGGCCGCGAGCACTGCATCGTCACTGCGGGCTGCGAAGATGCGCGGCTGAAGGTGTGGGACTTCCGCGCTGCCAGCCAAAAAGTTGTCGCGGCAGCTGAGGTGGAACTCGTCAGCGGGGGTGGTGGTAAGCAAACGCTCAGCAGCAATTCGTTCAGCACCAAGAGGTCCGCTACGTGGCAGCCCACAGACGAAGCGGAAGATCTCTCCTCGCGCGATGGATTCAATAAGAGCCCGCACGGCGTCTCCAGCCTGGTCACCAGCGGTGACCGACTCTTTGCTGCGTGCACTGATGGTCGGTGAGTGCGCCCCCACAAAGATACTTCCATGAGCCTTCCTTACTGAGCGCTCAATCTGTGCGCTGCAGTATCTATTCGACGCCCACTGCGAGCCTGTTGCAGAGGCTTACTATCACGCAAGGCAGTGGTACGCCGCTCTACAGTGCTGCGCAAGGCCACAACACGCTGTACGCTAAGATGGCTCTCAACGACGACGATCGCCTTCTTGCTGTCGGCTGTAACACTGGGGATATCATGCTGTGGGATGTCGCTCGTGATGGCCTCGTCCCTTATTCTGGCGTGCAGCTGACCGGAGGACACGCCCAAGAGTGAGCGACGGGCCGTAATGCTTTTTTGTGATTTCTCGCTAGAGGTTGGAGCATGCTGACGCGCTCGTTATGGCTGACAGTTTCGAGGTCAATGGTGTGTCGTGGGCGTCGGGCATCCAAGGCACTACGCTGGCCAGTATCTCCGACGATCTGACGGTGCGATGCTGGAGAGCAGACCGTCAAAAGCTGCGAAAATTGCAAAGGGAAGAAGCAGAGAGGCAGGAAGGGATGAACATTGCATTGTAAACAGTGGGCATCTAAATTGCGAAGGAAGCCGTGTCTAGAAATACAGGTGTGAGGTTGCTGTGCGCTCGGATGCATGCCGACTGCGAATTAAGGAGATTTGAGTCTTTGCGATGGATTTTGCACTGCACGATGCCCTTGGTCGAAGGGAACAATCTCTCCGATAACATTGCCAAACGCAAAGAAGAGTGACTGCTTGTCCGCGCTACTCTGCACCTGACGGATGTCTGCGAATGCCAGCAAGTCTGCCGCGTCCGTACTACGGCTGAAGATAGGAAGGTCTTGCAGCAATTGCACCTCTTCGAGAGAGACGGAAGCGCTGGCAATCTTCGCCTCGCCATTTGCCACCTCCAAAGGCTTGTGCAAGTCCACCGCAAAGACTTGCCACCTTGAGCGAGACGGATCTGGATCTTGAGAAAAATAGTCCGCTGGTGATACTTGCAGCTTGGAACGTCGAATGCCGACCAGGTAATGATCTACCACATCAGCTGAGCCACGATTACAGCTGGTGACGCCTGCAATGCTGATGGGCTCATCGCTGTCCGTGTCGAGACCACCATTGCTCCTCTCAGTGCGCATGGCATAGCTGCTCGCTCTGCGGTTCCGGCTGCCGTGGGTAGACATTGGGTATGCCAAGTCTGTCGTTGGCGAACGTAGGCTTGCGTCTTCACCACTATTGAGACCCACGACGTAAGCTCCATTGGAGAGCGGGGGCCTTAACTTGGTTGGTGTCTTCGGGGGTCCACTCAAACTGTTGTAGGGAGACGTCTTTGTGTCCAAAGCAGACGAAGACATTGAGGTGGACATGCTTCCAATCGACCATATTTTCACGAACCAGATGTGGCTCCGGGTAGCGATGGCAGCCAGCACATAGCGATCAGATGTATTCGTGGTGGTGGGAAGCATGATCCTGGAGATCGAACCGCCTCCTAGGTCAAGGCTATGCGTCGGTGTCTTGCCAAAGACTCCAAATACCCGCAGAATGCCGGCATTCGTACCAATCAATACGGATTGCAGATGCGACAGGTCGGACACCGCCATGTCACTGTGATCAGAAACGGCAGGAGATGGAAGGACCCTGCCCCTTGAAAGAAGCGCGGCACTGCGAGCGACCTGGCCTGAGCCGAGCTCGAGGCTGGCCAGCCGCGCCCACTGCCCAGAGAGCCTGGTGTGCACATAGACCACGACACGACCCGACAGGGATGCGAGCGCTACCGCAGTGTATTCGTCAGCATGGACATTCGAATCGACCTGGAGGCACGACATTGGCATTTCGAATCCAGTCCAAGGGGTGGACATGTCCGCCGGAGCCACGACAGTGGGCCCATTGCCAGAGACCTCGTGTTCTCTGAGAGAACCATCGCTGTGAGCAGCAACAATTAGCGTCCGTGTAGCGCAGACTTCTGTATGGCCTTTCGATACGGTGCTGAGCCACGTGATGCCAGTTGCATTGCCTTCGGGCGAGGGGGAAGCGATGCCAGGCTGCTGTGTTCCCCTGAATAGGGAAATGATATGGATGCGACCAAGACGGGTGCCGAACAGTGCAACTCCAAGGGTTTCATCAAGGCAGACGCTTGTGACGACGTCCTGCTGCGAGCGAAGTTCAGAGCTGAGCGTAGAGGAAAGGCGTGTCCATATCGAAGAGGCGATGCCTGGCAATGGTTCCTTAGGGCCGATACTGATGCTGCCAATTAAGTCGACTATGGCTAGGAATTTGGGAGATTCTGCGATGAGTTGAACATCTGCAGACATCTGCTTCTGATGCAACCGCACATCGAACGTCTCGTCGATGCGAGACATGGAGCCGTCATGCGACCACAGCGTGTTGTCTTGCAGCGGCCTATCTTTGTCGCGCTGCGCCTCGAGCAGCTCTGTGTCCTTCAGCAGGTAGAGCAAGAGGACCCAAAGCAAGGCAGTCGTTGCAGATATGGGCAGAAAGACGATCTTGAGAAGCCAAATGATCGCTCGGATGCGCGGGCGGAACAGTGCCCAGCCAGCGAAAGAGCGCGCTAACGAGCTGGGACGAGGAGCCTGCCGCCGCGCCGACCATAGGGAAACGATGCTCCACGGCTCGACTATTAAGCGGACGTGCGCAGCACCATCAGGATTGATGCTTTGCCAGAGCGTTGCCGACGGAGAGTGTGTCCACCATGGCGCCAAGTCGACAGAAACGTCGTCACCGGTTGCTAAGTGTGCAATTGGGTCGAATCCGAGCGCCGACGCGTTCGTCGTCGCTGACGCAATCGAAGCATGCTTGAGGCTGTATGTCGGCTGCTCGAGCACATAACCGGTACCATAATAGAGGTACAAACCGAACATTAAGGCCAGCAGCAGCGACAGACTGGCTGTACGCGCGGTCCTTGCGCGCCAAATCGCACGAGCACCTAGCTGAACTATCCCCTGCGGGCTCTTTCTGCTCCTGAAACGGTCGTTCGAAAGCCCGTTGACGTCATGCATAGGGGCAGAAGGTCTCGGCTTTACAGGCTCAGCGGAGAGGGTATCGTCTTTTCCGCCTTGAGTCAGTATATCGGCCAACTCGAGACGCTGCATGTCGACGCTGAGAATGGTGACGAAGAAGGTGATTTGTAGGAACCAGTCCATGATGAGAAGGCAAATGGCAAAAATGCAGAATTCGCGAACGGCAGCGACAGGCGTGACGCTCGCAATTACGCTTATTAGGAGAACATCGGAGGCGACAGTCAGCGTGATCGACACCCCAACAGACGCCAAGCCCAGCGCCATGCGAGTGGATACCGGCAATGAAACCGGCGTCGAGACCATTGCTTTTGTCAAGACGAACATATTTTCCGAGCCGACGACCAGTATCACGAAGGGCATGATTTCCCTGTAGATGTTTTTTTTCGAAAGTGCTGCAAGATGAGCTGAAGTGCAATCAGAAGAGCGCATCTAAGGAACACTCACCAAGGCACCAACGCGAGACGAATACCAAGCAGCGAGCATACGCTGATGCTCATTATCATAGCGATGATCAGCTCGATCGCCCCTGTGAAGATAAGACCGAAGCGGGAGTGCACACGCTTTATGCCCACGAGGCTACGGGAGATGTAGATGACCAAGGCAATGTACCCTATGGTGAGCAGCACACGAGGGATGGTGATGACGCGATCTCGCGAGGGCCGGAACTGATAAGGTGGAATGCACGTCAGCTACAGCGGGCAGCTGTAAGGTTGTGCAAATGTGAGACACACCTGCAACAGTAGCTCCTTGGACTGTCTCTGATCGGCTCCAATCAAAGTGACCCGCCCTCCAGTGATATTTGAGAGCATCTGGACCCATGCACGATGTGCATCGCTGTGGCCCTCCTTTCCAATGTCGCTACCACCTTCACCTTCAGCATCCAGGAAGAATGTCATAGCGAGATACTCAGCTCTGGGAAACTTGTTGAAAAGGTGCCAGCGGCCAGATAATGTGCTGGGAATGGCGAGTGGTACACCCTTGTAGTTGATGTGCTGCTCATTGTTGCGCAGCGTCTGGTGCGGCTCGGCATCAGAGGACAGCTGAGCCATGGAAGACGTCCAGTAGTCGAGTGGCGACAGACTCAGACAGCGACTGCCACGGTGCATGTCGGAGGGCGCCGGATCAAGCGTCCGAGCCTGTATGCACATGAGCGGTGCCTTGCGTGCAAACGATGTTTCTGACAAAGACTCGTTGAGCGTTTGAGACCACATATGGTCTTCTATGGCTCTCTGTAAGCTCAATGCGGATTGCAGGATGGTCGTATCGAGCACTCCGAAACGAGACCCACGGCCGCCGAGGACATCGTCGGTCGTCAGGAAAACGTGCTCTACCCTGACGGAGCGGCAAAGAGGCTGTCTTTCTGGTTTTCCCAGTCTTGTTTCTGTCTTTGCCTCTCGATCAGGATCATTGTCTCCCCTGTCTCCATCGCCCAAAATGTCTGGCAATCCTCCGAAAGGGAATAAAGGGTGCGGCTCGGTATTAGCGGTCCTAGGCTGGTCGCCCGAAAAGCAAACCTCGGCCGTGTCCTTGGAGAAGATCATAGCTGCATCCCGCGGGTCGACGGCTCTTAGATCATCGGCATCGTCCCAGATCATGCGCAAATCACGCAGAGAGTTATAGTGCCGTCGCTCAGAAGACGCGAACGAGTCGAGCAGCGGAGTCGACAAGCTTTGCCAGAGAGCCGAGGCGTCGCCTCGCATCATTCCAGGCCCGCCTTTGGATGACCACAAGAAGATCCCGGCGGCTGGGTAAAAGAGCGAACAAATCACAAGAGAGCAGACGAGCAGCGTCCTGATCTGATGTCGAGAGATTCGCTGTCCGTGAGAGTAAAAGGCCTTCGAGAGCATGTCGCTGGCCCTACTGGGCCATGGCTTTCTCTTGTGCCTGCGGCCTCTCCTGCTTACAGAAGTCGACAACCTCGTAGGACTTGCTTTGGGGCGACTGGAGCCATTCTTGCCGTATGAACCCCATCCTGAAGAGTCGGTTGTGCTGGATCGGCTCGCGTTGACGAAGGGATCGGCTGACGCCGCCGCACCAACACGAGTTGGGAGGATCATTTTTGACCGGCGTCTTCGGTCATTATTACCGCCTGCAACCAACGCTTATCGAGGAAGGAGCATGGCTGACACCTGGTGGTATGAAGCTGGCCACTGCGTGCCGTCAGAAAGAAGACCTTTGACTGAATCTTGTGCAATGACAACCGTACTTTCTTGACGGATAACTACTGAAATATCGATACATGCACCATAATTTCAACTAAGAGTAATAGGTATGGAATTACTGCTGGCTGCCGAGAGTTCAATCCGGCGACGCCCGCCCGCACATTCGCTTCGAGTGAGAGTTCACTTTCAATCGACTGAGACACCAACCTCTAACATCATTCTGTTCAGAGTATCCTTCAGATTGGGTCACCTCACTTTCGTGATACAAGTTCATAACCATCTTCTTCAATCTCGCTCAGTGGTTCAATGTAATTGCGCACCTTCGTAAGAATCAGGCACGTATGGCGAAGCACCTTGAAGCACATAAAGCGGGAGCATCCCTTATATTGACGACGTTTGCGGACGTAGTGGCGGTGTTTCTTCAAACATGTCGTCCTCGTACGGTTCGGGCAGCAGCTCTTCAATCTCGCGTCGCTTCAACTTTGACACGATACACTGCTGGACTTGCTTTAAAGACTTTGTTCCTCCCGGACAGGCCCGCGGATCAAGCGCATCAGGCCTCGGCGCTGCATTCGGCGGCCAAGCTGACAAGACCGAGGAATTCTGGCTCACTTCGGTTCGTCTGCATCTGCTTCTCGCCTGACAGCGTTTTTGCACTGCACTTTCAGACATCAGCAGCTTGCAATTTTTTTTGACGGCGCCAACTTGCAGCTGACTGCTCATTTGCTCGATTCTAGTGTTCACACGTCATATGTGCTGACTGTATGCGCCACCGAGGAGGTGCGCATCCTGATCCTGAAGATCTCCGAGCACTTTTTAAGTCTGACATGCACCATCTGTGCAACAAACTCATGCGTCGTCCTCTCCTTTAGATGCGGTTCAGAAAGTCTGCGCCTTCTGCAAGGCAGTAGGCATTAAGCAGATTGTGCTCAATGAAAATGTGCGAGTCCGTCGCTTTCTGGAATGCCCGCTTTTCGCCCTAAAGACTAGTACCCTTTCCACAGATACCACCGCATATTGCCCCTTTCTTTCGCTCACCACCGCAAGTCCTGGATGAGGTCATTGCAAGCTACAAAGTATACCAGCACTAGAGAGAAATACTCGTGGTGTGCAATGAGTGAACTGACCTGGATCGCGTTACCTCCGAACACAGTTCCAGGTTCGTGCGATGACAGTGGCCCTCACTTCGCTTGACTCACTTGAGACCATCGCACCCAAAGCATGAGCACACTCTACATCTGATATCGTCCGTTTGGCCTGCTAGCCACACAGTCGACATATGACCCTTCTCACTAAACACTTTGTTCCCTCCCCTGTCCAATCGGGGCTATTTGGGCTCTGCGAACCTCTTGTTTAAACGCTAAACCTGCGCGAGCAGTTACCTCAAAGCCCAAGCCCGCAAACAGCAAGAGATTCTCGAGCGCGTCAAGTCCGAACTAATCGAAGCCCGTGAAGTGAAGCGCAATCAGCATCGCTTGCTGCAAGAGAACGAGCAGCTAAGAGCGCAGCTTGGGCAGTACGTTAACAACGATGGTGGTACGACGGGCAACAGGAGCTTCGTACCAGCAGGCAAACGGCCGCGCGAACCTTCAGCGGAATTGACACAGACAGGGACACGAAACGAGGGGTACAATGCCCCGATGGAGTCGGATTTCAGACTGACAAATTTCCAACAGAGTGTGCATCATCAGCAAGCAGAGGTTGACCTTCCCATACGGCAGGTTCGAGGTTCGTCGGTCGAAAGCGATGCTTCTCAGAAGCTTCAGTGAGTCCGTTTGCTTGCTGATACAGCGACATCAGGCACGAGGACTCAAAATTGTTTGGCTTCATACTATCTTTTGCTGCGTAATCCGACAGGGCTTACAGATTCGTCGAGCCGACTCATCCACTACCCCGCAATGTACATGCCTCCTCGATCAGCGCGATGCCACCTCCTGGCTTCGTGAACTCTAGTCGAGTCTCAGCTCCCAATAGTGGTAGGTCATATCAGAACGCGCCTGCAGGAGGTCATGCGCTTCACTCTGCTGACAATTGGGTTCCCGTACTCACTTTAAAAATAGCGACTGCACGGCCGAGCTCCGCTTTACCTCGCACAAACGGCTCGAGCCTCACACACGCACGCTTCCCACCTATGCGGCCTACATCGGCTCTGCATCAGGAGCAGTTTAGACATCCAAGCACGCCATCGCAGCGCGCGCCGTTCCGACCTGCCACCGCCATGGGTAGCTTTAGTGCTACCAGCGGTACCGGCCATAGCGTCGGCATTGGTGCCGGCGCCAATATCATCAGCAATGCTAACTTCACCGATCCGCATCGCCGGCACTTTGGCCGTTGAATGTCCAGCGAACAGCAGCTGATTGGGAAAGGGTATACGAAAATGGAAGCAACCAATCAGGTCGGATTGGAACAGCTAGCAAAGTATGAGCGACTTCAAACTTGTACAGAATGCTACCATTTCTGCACCTTGTGTGATGGAGATGCGAGAAGTACAGTTGTGGAACAGACGCAGACAGGCTGGCTAACATGACTAAATGAGCTAGTCTTCACTGCTGCTATCGACTTCGATCACATTGGGTGACTTCTGCCGACGCCCACTGGATGTCTCATTGTCGAGCGGACGCTTGACAGTTCGCTTGCCGCCCAGTGTCTCGCCTTGCCCCCCGAATGGCTTCACGGCGGGTGCCGATAACTCCCCGGCTGCCCCTGTGGCCGCTGTTCCAGGAGCTGAAGATGAAACTACTACTGATGCCTTGGGCGCACTGCTATCGACTTTGCGCCGCGGTGCACGGCCCGAAAGTGTCTGTCCTGTCCCTGAGAATGAGATCTGTAGACGGAAAGAGACGGTCAGCAATGAACGTGCGAGGCGCAACAGTATCGAAAGGTGATGGAAGATCTGAGACGCACCTGCTTCGCACTCGTGTTCTCCTTGTCCTCCTGCTTGCCTCCTGGCGGAATATAATCGTACCCAAAGAAGAGCCTGCCAAACTCCAGGCGCAGCGCAGCGGGAACCTTTTTGTCTTCAAGCAACGTGTCATTCGTCACGATCTTTGGCTGGTCGGTCCGCCGCACCAGGCTGAACGGATCAATCTGTTCGATCTCCTTCGTCTTCTTTCCTTTGGACTTCTTGCCGCTCAATGTCTGCCCGGCACCACGGAACGGGCCCGCTGGTTGCTGCACGGTTGCTGCCGACGAAGATTCGCGTCTGGAACTGTGACCGCCGGCGCCGCTGCCGCCACCTGGCGTAGAAGCACCAGAAGCTGGGATGCTTTCCGTGGCAGATGTTTCGATTTTAAGCTTTGATGCCATCGTGGCAGGTGGGATTTTAGGTTGTGGCGCCGGCTCCACGTAGCCCTTGGGCGCCGCAAAGTCCACCTCGAGATCCGTGTCGATGATGGAGATGCCAGGTGCGTCAGGTGTGATCTCCATGATAAGCACTTCAAATGTCAGGCAGTTGTACTTGAACTCGATGATGTCTCCCGGGGTCAGTGTACTGAAATTTCGCAACGCCTGCTCAAGGACGGCTTTCGGGTCAGAAATCTCGAGGAAATCGACCGTCTGTGGTTGGATCTTGACCATCTTGCCCTTGGGGAGTGTGGTGCCAGTGACGCGCACTCTGTCGCCTTCATTCAAAGCGAGCGACTTCATCATCCATGCCGGAAGATGAACTCGACCGTGATCTGCGATGAACTCGAGCACACCTGCGTGCGACTCGCGTGCTCTACTGGAAGCAGCAGATGAGCTCGCGCCACCATCTTCCCTAGCTGGTAATGCATCCTTCGACGGCACGTTTGGGTTCGGGTTTCGCAGCCGAAACACCCACGGTCCTTCCACTTCCATTCTTGTCAATTGATCCAAGCTGGAAGGCGGGAGGATGACCTTGCCACCGTAGCTGACATTGTCACGCTCCTGGCCGGGGAGCATGGCCATGCTGTACGCAGTTAGATAGTCATCATACGCCGAAGGATGCGCGCCAAACCGGTTGAAACCCCCGCCCATCAGATGCGCGGCGAGGCTACTCCCGACCGGAAACTCTCGCCCAAGGCCACCACCATAAGTGCCTCCGAACTGCGCGAAAAGGGGCAAGTGCAAGGTGAGATGGAGCTTGAATGATCACGCACTCCCCCGACTAACCATTTTGCTGCTCCACTGCCTCTACGGTTGGTAGTCAACCTGCCTTGTTGGTGGCTGAGCAGACTAAATGCTCATTCCAAGTGCTTATTTGAGGAGTTGACGATATGTCTGCTGAACTTAAGAGCGTTCACAAGCTGTTAAATGTCTGACAGTCCTCGTCATCCATCGAGGTGAAGTTGCGTGCACGTCGTCGGTAGGACGTCGACTGGTCATTCGTCACCATCAAATGGTGATCGGCGCCATGAGCCATGAAAAATCTCGGCCGAGAACAAGACGTTCCGCCTGAAACTAACTCTGCGCGACGAGAAGCGAATGCAATGAATGAATGCCATACTCACATCAGCAACGCCAACAAAACGCAAGAAGAAGCTTTGCTATAGCTTGCTTCAGCGCGCGTGCTTGTTCGAAGCAGAAGCGGAGCTATCGGTGCCAACGAGCCTACATTGCTGCACACAGCCATCCGCCAGAAAGAACCGTAAGAGAGAAGGAAGGAGAAGAAGGAAAAGGAGGAGAAGAAAATGTCCACAGCAACCGCAGCACCCGCTGCGACGGGGGTACCCCGACAGCAGAAGGCGTTCAAGACGCAGGACAAGCCAGATGAAGTGCGAAGGAGCAACATGAACGCTGCCAAGGCAGTTAGTGACGCTGTTCGGACAAGTTTGGGGCCAAAAGGCATGGACAAGATGGTGGGTTGCTCGTGGCAGTGTGCCGGCTAATCGCCAATTTGCAACCCTTGCGCCAGAAGCTAATCGGCATGTTGGTGTCCCGTGTAGATTCAAACTGCGAACGGCGAGGTCGTCATCACCAATGATGGTGCGACAATTCTCAAGCATATGGCAGTCATGCACCCAGCAGCGCGTATGGTGAGTGATTATACCAGTATCTTGGTGCTGGGAATCAAGATTTGAGCCTGAGCCACGCTTCGTCACTTGCAGCTCGTCGAGCTTTCACAGGCACAAGATATCGAAGCTGGAGACGGTACCACCTCCGTTGTAGTCATCGCCGGCTCCCTTCTTGGTGCGGCAGAGAAGATGCTTAACAAAGGCATCCACCCGACCATCATTGCTGAGTCATTCCAAAAGGCGGCGGCGAAGGCGGTTGAGTACCTAACCGAAATAAGCACTCCGGTCGACCTGCGGGACAAGGAGAGCTTGCTGCGCGCAGCGAATACCAGTTTGAATTCGAAGGTGAGTGGATTGAAGAGAGCACCTCTCACCTATTCACAATCTTGACTTGCGGACCGCTGACCGTTAGTAATGGTTCTCCCAGATCGTGTCGCAATATTCTTCGGTGCTCGCGCCCATCGCTGTGAACGCAGTCACCCGCCTCCTTCACGCCTCGAAACCCAAGAACGCAGCCACGACTGCTTCTCCCCGCTCTCCTGCCACATCGAACCCGACTTCGCCTGCGCTCAATGCAACACGTCCGTCCAGTTCTTCATCAGGCGCACCTGGTGCATCAGTCACTGTTCCCGAGGGCTCCTCGGACACTCCAGCCTCAGATGTGGAGCCGATCTCGATTGACCTGCGTGATATCCGGCTTGTGAAGAAGGTCGGCGGGACGATCGATGACACGGAGTTGGTGGAGGGCCTGGTGCTCGAGCAGAACGTCATCACTTCATCTGGCGGGCCTTCGCGCATGGAGAAAGCCAAGATCGCAGTGTGCCAGTTCCAGCTGAGCTCTCCCAAGCCAGACATGGACAACCAGATCGTCGTGAACGACTACCGGCAGATGGACAAGATCCTCAAAGAAGAGCGACAGTACCTGCTCAACATGTGCAAGAAGATCAAGAAGAGCGGTTGCAATGTCTTGCTCATCCAGAAGAGTATTCTGCGCGACGCAGTCAATGAGCTGGCGCTGCACTTCCTCGCTAAGCTCAAGATTCTCGTCGTCAAGGACGTCGAGCGCGAAGAGATCGAGTTCGTCTGCCGGACACTGAACGCCAAGCCCATTGCGGACATCGAGGCGTTCACGGAGGACAAACTTGCCTACGCCGATCTGGTTGACGAGGTGCAGCAGAGCGGTGCGAAAGTGGTCAAGATTACCGGGATCAAGGACATGGGCCAGACGGTCAGTGTGCTGTGCACGGGAGCCAACTCTCTGGTGCTGGAGGAGAGCGAGCGGTCGCTGCATGACGCACTCTGCGTCGTGCGCTGCCTTGTCAAGCGTCGTGCGCTTATCGCTGGTGGCGGTGCGCCCGAGGTGCACGTCTCGCGTCTGCTTGCGCAGCACGCGCAGTCGCTCAAGGGCACGCAGGCCTACTGCTTCTCCGCCTTTGCAGAGGCGCTTGAGATCATCCCGACCACGCTGGCGGAGAATGCCGGGCTGAACCCCATCGCGATCGTCACCGAGCTGCGGAACAGACACGCACTGGGTGAGAGGACGGCAGGGATCAATGTCAGGAAGGGCCAAATCACCAACATCCTTGAGGAGAACGTCTTGCAACGTGAGCGGCTATTACTTAAAACGAGCCTCTCAGAGCCGTGCGCTGACACCCCTCTCCCACTTTGGCCCACCTGCCTTGTAGCTTTGCTCGTCAACACGAGCGCCATCGAGCTGGCAACAGAGACGGTTGCCCTGCTCCTCAAAGTCGATGACTTCCAGCTCAGCCGCTAATGTATAAGGCACCACATTCAGGCCGGATTGTATGCTGTTTGTTCCAAGGTGCAATAGCATAGCATAACCTACCATTGCATTAGACCCAAGCCCAATGTGTCCTTCGAGTGAGGATCAGGCCTGTCTGAGACCCAAACCGCACATAGATCGATGTGAGGCACTGTCTCACCTGCCACCCCTTCCCCATTATGGGGCGTTCCGAGGTACCATGGTTTCTAGTGCTTGGCCGAGTCGGAATGCCACGCTAAAACTGGGTGACGCTGCACCGGTACGTGCGAAAGCAGAGGGCAATGCAAAGCTGTGGTTCTACCCCATCTCTCATTTCTTCCGAGCCGACGCTTTACGATTCAAATGCAAGGTGCCTTTTGATTCATAGCTGATCTACATTGCAGTGAGGCCATAAGCCCAGCCGTGCATAGTGGCGTGTAGGTGGCGGTGGTTGGTGGTCCGCACTAGGAGCGCCGTCACGAGTGAGCAGAACCGCTAGCTTTCGACTCGGACCGGGAAAAAGTACAAGGTAGTGCAGCGCACGAGTGTGTATGGGTGTGCGCGTGCATGCAGAGGAAGGAGCTTAGACCGAGGCGAGAGGAGTCGGCTCGACAAACTCGGCGCTCTTGACCTTTGCGCCCGAGTCCTCAGCACCGGCGACGTTGCCGGCACCACCGTGCAGCTCAATGAGCCTGCCGAGGTCATGCTTGGGCCTCTTGATCACCTTCACCTTGCGGACGTAGACATCCTTGAGCGGGTAAATGCCCTGGCAAGCCTTCTCGATCTCGCGTCCGATCACCTCAGGGATGAGCTTCTGGACGAGCTCCTTAATGTCACATGGCTCTGCCTCGCGCTTGATGATGTCGAACATCTTCTGGCGGATGGCCCTGATCTGCGCAGTCTGCGCATAGGTAGTCTTGCGAACAGAGTTCGCCCGTCGCCTTGTGAAGGCAATGACGAAGATGCGGACAATGTAGCCGTCAGCCGTGCGGATGTCCGAAAAGGCCTCGATCAGGGTTTGCCACTTGCGGACAAGCGAGCGAAGCTTGTCGGAGGTGAAGTCCATGCCGTAGAAGTTGGTGAGGCACGTACGGCCCTGGATCTCGTCGATGCGGAGACGGAACTTGCGGAAAGCCTGCTCCTCGTCCTTGTTCAGGTCAGCGAGCGAGGCCTCAACGATGCGGCCCTTGAGAGCATCGTTGGCGTTCTCTGTAAAAAGTGAAGATGACCGTCAGAGCAGGTCCAATTGACAGTAACGAAGAAAGTGGCATTGGTCTTTGGGGACCTGACGCGACGTTGCTCGCCATAGAAGTGGCTATCTCCCCGAAAGTCTCCCGGACTAGCCATGAAACTCACTCAAACCCTGACTGCGGTTGACGAGTGTCTTTCCAACGTTACGGTTGTCAAAGAAGGTAGGAGCCTTGATGTCGTACCAGTCCTTACGGGTGAAGGGGTCGACAGCCCTCTTCTTGAGACCCTTGCCCTTACCGAGCTTCTTGTTCTTGCCGACAGCCATCTTGATGTGTTGAGGTGATCACGATCTGAAGAGAAATATAAGTCAAATCAATAGCCAGTTCTGATGTATGCGACATTCACATCCGCTATGAAAAGGGTTGCGGTGACCCTGAATCGCTTGCAGCTGGACCTCCCCTTTCCATCACGTCAAGAGATGCGCCAAGTATGATGAGCACAAAGCCCAATGCAACCGCACACCATCGCTGTCTTCAACTCTTTCCAGTTTAGACAGCGATGCCTTTCTGCTACCCTCCCCATGCGGTACAGCTCCTTGCAGGACTGCATCGTAGGGTCCCAAGTGAATCTGAATTGACTTGCACATGATATCCTCAAACGGACGGCAGGCTGTCATGTATAGCAGGAGAGCGCATGTGCTACCCACGGCTTGAGCACCTTTCAAGTGCTTTGTTTCTGCGACTTGAAAATGGGCTCCTCCTCGTTTTAATCCTGCAGAGCTCAGCCGATTGTTCCTTCCATCCTTCTTTTGTCCTCCAACGCTTCCTTCCTGCGTTCCCGAGGTCGCCCGCACACCACCCCCACTTCTGTGCTCTCCTCTTCCTGATCGTACGAACCACGCTCTTTGCTGGTGCCGCCTGTAACACTGACCTCTGATGCTGATGTCGGATGGGGATTCAACCTTGACGAAGTGGGAGGAAATGAATGAAAGTAAGTAGCACATCGTTGCTGGTTGGATGGGAGGGCAGAGGGAGTGTGTGCGCGCGTGTCGTTGGCGTGCGTGTGGGCCAGCGAGCGGAACCGCTCCGAGAGCTGGACCGCTTCGACGCGCAACAACGCGCAACGCCAGAGGGCTGAATAATTCATGCATCCGCAGCAACCGTTCCGCCATCGCTAACGCACATGCATCGATCATTACGCAAATGCGTCAATGACGTTCGGAGCATCGGCCCTAGCGTGTGTAGCCGAGAGACGCTGCACAGCTTTATGGAGAAAACGGAACAGGTTTGTGTAAAGAATGAGGTGACATTGTGTTCGTCGGTCTCCGAAATGGAGATGCACTTTGCACAAGGCTTGTACGATGTGGATCCATGCGACACTTATTCATCACGTTCTAGCACGCCAGGTAGACACGGGGTGTCTGATGGCCGGGGTTGCTGCGAAGCGGGGATGGATCTTCGTTGGTGCAAATGCCTCTCAAGGCCCAGGCCCACCATGCCACACTAGCTCCCGCCGCCCTTATGGTACCGACCTTTGAGACACCTGACCCTAGATCTTCAGAACAACACGTTCGTGCGCTACAGATCACGTATGGTATGAAAATACAGGCATGCAAACACGAGCACCAAGTCCGATCGTAGCCATGCAGAGAGCCAAGTGCTTTCACAGCCCGCAATTTATGACGGAGTAGGCGAGCCAGAGGAGCTTGATGCCGCTTCCTTGGCAGTAGTAGCAGCAGGTGGAACCGGGGATGCGACTTGGGCGGGGGGCAGCTTTGGCGCCGCAGCTGGGGGCGCCAGTGTCGGTGCATGCGTCACGGTCGGTGTCGGTGTGAGGCCAGTCTGGGGCGATACCGCTGCCGTTACTGGAGTGGGTACAAATGCTGTTGCTGGCGCAAATGCAACAGGGGGACGTTGCTGAGTTGCGACAGGAAGCCTAACAGAAGGCGCGGCAGGTCGCACGACCGTGGCCCCTGATGGCGCTGAGCCAGGCGGTGCAGGAGGCCTCACACTCGCTGCAGATGGTCTCACTACCGCTGGTGGCAGCCCGGCCGCGCCTGCTTGCAGAGGTGGCGGCCTGACGCTACCCGGCGCAGGCGTACGTACGGGTGCTGGGACCAAGCCTGAAGGAGGCGGCCGCACGCCTGCAGCAGCAGCGCGATGCGCGGCAGCGTTCGCGAGCGCCTCTGCTTTAGCCTTCGCAGATAGCTCGTTTGCAAGCTTGAGCAATTGGATCTGCCCAGGTGTGAGCTTCGAGAGTTCCAGCTGCCCTCCGCCTTCAGCTTGCTGCTTCTTCAGTAGCGCAATCAGCGAGGCTGCCTCTGGATGTGAGGCTAGCGTCTTTGGCAACGCAGCCAGCGCTGGATTCTGCGCTGTATTTGCCGCAGGTGCACTCTTCGATGCACCTGCAGGTGGCGGTGGAACCCCAGCCGGCGGCGGACGCGGTGTCATGGTGGCTCCAGCTGGGGGTCGTGCGGCCACAGCCTGCGGAGCAACTGTCGACGGCGACGGCCGCACTACAGTAACCCCGGGGGGACTAGCAGCCGGAGGGGAGCCTGCTGCGCTAGGCCCAGGTGAAGTACTGCCTGATGTCGCTCGCTTCTTCGCTGCCTGTCGCGCTTTGAGCTTCTCTTTCAAGTGTGTCACGAGATACGCTTGCAGCTCTTTCAATGCAACTTGAATGCCCAAGCCTTCAATGCGATGCACCTCGTTGATAGTCAGATGCCCGAAGACTGCTGGATTTAGATAAAGCTTGCCCTCATGATGTACGATTGGCTGTCCGTCAAGGAGCGATTCGATGGAACCAGGAGCAGGTTTCGGTTTCTGCGCCTGGGAGGCCAGCGCTGCCGGTGGGGCCTGGCCGACGACGATCGGAATACGAGACACTGGGCTGCCCGCAGGTGCGGCAGCACCAGTCGGAGCAGGTGCTTTTGTAAGAACAGGGCCTCTAGAGGCTGGCGCAGCCGCCAAGGGGGAAGCGGCTGGCGCCACTGGTGGTGGACGCGGTGGCGGAACAGCCTGGAAACCTGGAGTATATGGTGGCACCTGCACTGGGCGTGGAGGTTGGCCAGGTAAGGGGGCAGCAGGCCGGACTTGCGGCGCCATAGACACGCCAGGATACCCTCGATGCGGTGTTGCAGGTGGTAGTCGCGGCTGATTGTTCATGCGAGCTGGTGGTAGCTTCATCGCTGATCCCGCTGGCTGGCGTGGAGGAGACCCAGCCGCAAGTGCACCCTCGGCTGCCATCTGCGCCAATCGCTCCTCGCGAGCCTTCATGCCAGGTGGCGAAGAGGCCATCGCGTAAAAAACACCTTTTCCAGGCTCATCGTCGCGCCGCTGCACCTTCTCGATGTCCTTGGATGAGGCAATGGCGTGACGCACCGCGCTTTGCCAATCTTTCCCATTGCTGCGCGAGTTGCGAGCGAACCAAGGCCACTTTCTCCCAAGCCATTCGTAGACTTCTTGTAGTGTCATCTTGTCCCCCTTTGCACTTGCCTCTTCCGAAGTCAACGCAGCGATAATCAAGGCATTGTTCGACATTTGCGGGCGGTGATCTGCATCTTGCAGATGTGGGGTACCTGGGACCTGTACGCCGGGTGCTTGCCCATTCAGCGCAGCAGCGTGTCGAGCAGCCGCCTGTGCTGCTGCATGTGCTTTCGCCTGCTCAATCAAGTGAGCGTGCGCTGCGGCCCTCAAAGCTGCCTGCTGCTCTGGTGTCGTTCCAGGAGGGAACGGGATGTCCAACCGTGGAATGGGAGGGAACACAGGAAGGCCTGGAACCACAGCTGTGGATGGGATACCTGAGACTGGAACGGCTGAGGATGAAGATGTGGCAAGATGGTTGGAGACCGACGGAGATGCTGTTGCAGGGGTCATGCTTGTGGTCGCCGAAGTGGAAGCCGGGGGGGCGCTTGGATGGGCGGTAGTGTTCGAAATTAAAGTCTCCTCCTTTGTTTCGGTAGAGGCACTGGCTGCGTCATTCATATTTGATTGCGCAGAGGCGTGCGTCTCGGTGGCAGACTTGCCCTTACCTTTGGCCTTTGCCTTCCCCTTCCCTCCGGTAGGCGCTTTTTCGTCAGCGTCCCCTTGGTCCATTTGGGCGTCCCCATCAGGGTCGACGCTGGCTCGGTCCGCACTCTTGCGTTGCTCTCTTGCAGCCTTGCGTCGCGCGGCCTCGAAAGCCTCGATGCCGATCGGCTCGCCGACTTTGAGCGCCGGAGACTTTGCCTCCTCCGCCTCTCCACGCTTCCGCTTTCTGCCTGCGACCCCAACACCATTCGTCCAGGCCGGGGTGGGCGCGCTTAGCGCAGCCTTCTTCTTTCCATTGGCTGCTGCTTTGGACTCAGAAGACACGGGCTCTTCGGCAGTCTGGTTCTTGCCTTCCGTGCCCTTCCCCTTCCCTTTGCCCCTCCCACCCTTGACTCCAACGCGCGCATCATCGGCGCCCGGTTCCGTTTTGACTTTCACTGCGCTGGCCTTTTTGAGCTTGAACTTCAGCTTGGCATTGACAGCTTCCTTGCCACCCTTGACTATTTTCTTGTCATCGCTTGCCTCTTCCTCTTCCAGCTCTCCATCCGATAGTGACAAGTCCCCACTTTCTTCCGACTGAGTTTCTTCCTCGTCGTCCATCTCCTCATCACTCGAAGACGTAGAGAGCGAGTCGCTGTCCTCTTCCTCTTCTGGTGCTATCGGAGGTGGTAGCACAAAGTAGAAAACTCGTTCGGCGATCTGCACTTTCGTTCTGAAGGAGTAGGCGGGCATATCATATGGATGTGTCAGCAGGGAGCCGCGTTCGTCGCTTATCAAACGTGTGACGGCCCACCTTTTTGAGAGGGGTACACAGACCCCTCGGTCGAGATAGACGTCGTCCACGAAGGCACCGTTTCTGCCGAGCACTTCAAGCACGAACGTTCCTTCGGACGGCGCGTGTCCAGGCCCGTAGCCTCTGAATGAGATCGTCTCTCCTGGCAGAGGAAGTCCTGGAGGACTGTAAAAGATGCGCGCATGATTCCGACTGATGCTCTTCAGCGGACCGAGATCGACGTCGACTTGCCCCTCGGGCCTCTGTCCCGTGATATGCACTTGACCCCCTTCCGATGGAGGTGGTGCACTTCCAGGCCGCCGTCCAATTAGCACGTCAAGTGTCTGAATGTAGTACGAGAAGCCCGGAAATTCGAGCTTAGCATAGGCTTGAATTGGGCCATCATCGTGAGGTTGCACCGCCCCGGCAGTGCCTGGGAAAACGTGATCCTCTTGCCCTGGCCAATTCTTTTCCTCAATGAAGTCTGTCGCAGTCCCGGGCTTGGGTAGAGGCGCTGGATCCGCTCCATTGCCAGCGAAAAGCTCTTGCTTGGGGAGATTACCCGCGTCGGTCGCGTTGCGATGCTCCTCCTGGGCGAGCGACGTGAGCAACTGCGCGTGCTCCTCGGGTGCCGCCCCCGAATTCCCCTCTGCGACACCCTTTCCTCCATCTACACCGTCGCCATCCGCCATGTTCACGTCGCAATCGGCTGCAGGAGCGCTGCAGGCATTCGCATCAGCCGCAGGAGCGGACGCGGTCGGCGAGATGCTGCTCGCGTCGACGTGCTCCAGCTTGACTGCCGACGTAGAAGCCTGCATGGTATAGCGCGTCGGAGGCGATCCTAGAAGGACTGCGCACATACGCGCAGCATGACTACGCGCTACGAGCGAGCCCGATCACGACCTGTGGTGCTGAGGATGTACGCGATTGACTAGTGGATGGTCAAAAGAGGTGATGATCGGATTTCGGAGGCGCGGGTACGAAACTACAAGCAAAAGCGCTGCCGCGAGGGAGAGCCTCATCTTTCTCATCTCTCATCCGAGCGGGGCATATCGCGACTCTCTCGTGCGCCATGATGTCAATCAGAGATACCTCGATCCCTCTTCCCAACCACACGGCCACGTCTCACCAAATCTGTCACTCAACTGCTTGTGCAAAGCTATGACAAGATTTGCATCATCCGAGCAGGAACAACGACCTATCATGTTGCACGGCTTGGTCTCTCCCTTCGAGCCGCAGTCAGCACTGGCAGCTCGCATGCGCGTGCCGTGCGCTGGTTGCGATTTCCGGCCGCACGTCCTTTGAAAGTATCGAAAACGGGCATGTCGACATGTCTGGCACTATGCTACATCGGTTAAAAGGCAATGCGGATGGGCTTCACCGCGCAAAAGATCTATTTGGTCAACACCTCCCAAAGCCCTGGACTGGACGACAGTTGAGCTTCCGAGTACCTCAGCTGCTCCATCTCGTCCTCATCTTCATCCTCATCGGGCTCCTCATCATCTTCATCGTGGATCCGTCGGACAGTGCTCTTAAGAGTTCGCGCATCGCTGTCGCTATTCGCTTCGTCTTCTTCGATGCTAATCACCTCGGGGGTCCGAATCATCTTGAGCATCTTGCGAGGCTTCGGAATTAGTGATTCGTTTCCGATGGCCTCACTCCTGCAATTGTGTTTCAGGGCCGCAACATCAGCGGGACCAGGTTCTGAGGTGGACGCCTCGGCACTCAACTCCGTAGCGTCGCTCTTTCTCTTGCTAGGCCGTGATTTCTTCCCCTTCGCATCTTCCTTGGTAGTTGTAAAGAGCGAAGCAGTGACAAGGCCCTTGGATTCTGCAGCTTCCGCTTGTTTCAGTCGCGTCAAGCGACTAGCCTTCGCGGCGTTGCGCAAGTAGACGTTGATCGTATAGGCGCTTTGACTATAGTCCTCTAAAATGTAGCCTTGAATGAGAAGCTCCACGATCACTCGCTCGCAGTTCTGAGAGTATGAACGCAGTGTCAGTCGCCGCTCAGCTGATCGCGACACCGACTTCGATCGAAGGCTCACATCCTTGTTCAATTTTACTGTTCCCCCATACGCATTCATGTCCAGTTTTCCAGCTTTTGTGCGTGCCGCTGCGCCCTTTGACTTTCCGCTTTCGCTCTTGACGTTGTACTTCCCACCTCCTAGGCCTCTGACCAGGTCGCAAAGAGCTGCCAGAGTTACACGGCCTCTGTGCGATTCGATCTCGTGAAGAGCTTTGACAATCTGCCAGGACTCATAAGTGACATCGACTGACTCGATGCCCGCTTCACCCATGCAATTGTCGCATTTCTTGCAAGGAGGCATGTTGCGACTATGTTCGTCTGCGAAGTAGCGCGAGAAGAGCTGTTTGCGGCATGTTGTGCTCTGGCAGTACGCGAGCATTGAGTGGAGGTGATCGCTGCCGTAATGATCTTCCGCGACAAGAGCCGCAAGTCGGGTAGCATCTTGCGGGCGGTAGAATAGAACGCAATCGGATGGCTTCCCGTCCCGACCAGCTCTGCCGCTTTCCTGATACAGGCCTTCAATGGACTTTGGGAGCGTTGCATGAACAACGAAGCGTACGTCCGGCTTGTCGATGCCCATGCCAAACGCAATGGTCGCACAGATCACCTGGATTCGACCTGCGTTCCACAATCTGTGCGTCTCTTCCTTCCACGCATCTTCCAAATTGGCATGGTAGGGACGTGCCTTGATCTTGCCATCGCTTGCATCGATCAGCGCCTGTGCCATGTTCTCAGAGTCGTTCTGACTGAGACAATAAACGATGCCTTCAAATGAGGAAGAGCATCAACTTATGTATAGGTGCCAACAGCAAGGCAATCCGAAGGCTCACCTGTTTCGTTGAGATGCCCTTCGATGATGTACGAAGCAATTTGTGCCGCGCTGCCAACAGCGCTTGACTCACGAAAGACGACGCGGTAAGTGAGATTGTCCCGTAGCAGGGGGCTGGTAAACAGGACCGTCTTGCGTGGAAGGGCGCATTCGGCTTGCGTGGTGCTCGGTAGCTCCAAAATTTTGAGCACGTCCTCAATCACGTCTGGTGATGCGGTTGCAGTCATAAGTGAGAAAGGAACATGCGGGAACAGCTTTGTGAGAAGGGAGAGCTTTTTGTAATCTGGCCGAAAGTCGTGTCCTTGAGAGCTACAGCAATGCGCTTCGTCTAGAACGATGCGGGCTGTGGTGTATGTGCGTACATGCGTCAGGTTCTGGCCGTACATTCCAGAGGATCGTCCCTCACCCAGTTGTCCATTCTCATCTGCTGTCTGCAAACAGGATAAGAGGGTCTTGGCTTTGACAATGCGTTCAGGCGTCACGTAGAGCAACTTAAGACGGTCGGATGTGTTGCCCAAATTCTTGATTCGACGGTGAATCGTGTTGATCTCTTCCTTGAGTGTTGCTGAGGACATGAGCTCTGCAGGAATTCCAGCCTCCCGGAGATGCATTACTTGGTCTTGCATCAAGCTTATGAGCGGGGATACAACCAATGTCACCCCGTCCGTGCAGAGAGCGGGCAGTTGGTAGCACAAGCTTTTGCCGCCGCCGGTGGCCATGATGCAGAAGAGGCTCCTGTTATCCAAAGCTGCGTGACAAACTCCCTTTTGGCAGGAACGGAAGCCAGTAAAGCCGGGCCAGTGCTTCTTGGCCAATCGCAACATCTTGGCCTCCTGCGGGGACTTGCTCTCAAAATAATTGACGGTGCCAGGGAGCGGCTTCCCGGCCTTTCTGCTCGCAAGGAAGACCTTCTGACCGGCATTCCGTAAGGCATCGCGTTCTTTGATAAGCTCTTTTCGCACGCTTTGAAGGTCTTTGAGTTGCTGTTCGATCGAGTTGATCTCGTTATCGAGCTCACGCAGCGTTGCCACCTCCTGATCGGAGAGCCCGGTTTCGAAGTCGGCGTTGGGCAACCCTTCATCATCCGAGTCTGACTCAAGGCTGATTACAGCATTCGCCTTTGACTTGCCTTTGCCCGGCATGCTGATGACACACTTTTTCCGATGCCTCCTCGACTCTATGAGGGACATCGAAGTGCTCGTCGCCACAGAGAATGCAAGGAGACCTGCTTCTAGGTTGAGGTGTAGCCGCGTGACGGTGATAACCCTTGAGGACTGCTGTGACAAAATCTGGATGCTTTGGCGCGTCGCGTCTCCTTCGTGGTTTAGTTGTGAATTCTCGCAGAGCTCCCACCTGCAGCCTGTGCCCATTTGGTCCTCTCATTTGTAAATTGACGCCCCTCTCATCGATCCATATGTCTCCGCCATCGTCGTGTCCTCCAGAAGTAGCCCTGAAGACATCGCTCGGCTCTGCAAGCTTGCGTTGTAGCAGCGAAGCGTGCGATCGTCTTTTTCTGGCAACCTGGCACGCTCCACACACCTTGCGACATCGTCTGCAACCCTCACAATCTAGACAAGATGCCCTGGCCAAAGCCCCCGCTCGAGCGCTCGATCTTCAATGTCGACCCTCTGGACGAGTTTTCCGTTACAATCGCGGACTGGATTTGGAGCCATGTGCAAGGCTTACAGAATATTGAGGTATGCACACGGAGGGCACCTGCAGCTTTCCGCATCCACCTGCTTACTTCCTTCGTTCTGCGCCTCAAAGATCGAGGCCAAAATCGGCACACTAATAGATACGAGCACAAACCATCGATTACGGCTGCCAGTGCTGTGCGAAACAAGTGAGATTCGCTCGAGCATCGCGTTTGACCGTGTTTCTGCCAGTTGACTGTCCTTTGCAGTCGTGGACATGCCAGGAGTTCGTTTTGAGAGTGACATGTCAGCGGTGAATCTCTCTTGCTAAGACGGGCAGCTAGACCTCAGACTGATTTGTCCAGCATTCTTGCAGAAACAACATGCACATTTCAACGCAAAACTGAATGAGGTCGTTGAGCGCACATCCTCACAGTCGTACAAAGGAGATAAAGTCCGATATCGACGGTCGATGGAGGCCGATGCCTTCTACCATATTCCAGGATCCAAAGAACGGATCAGGGTGACGAAAAACGAGGAGACAATGAAAATCACCAACGCAATAGTGAAGAAGCGTATAGCCAATATGGAAGTTTATAGTCCAAGATCTCTTTTCGATTTCCGCATCAGCATCAACACTGAAGAGCCTGGTATGTCGCCCTGCTCTTTTCCTCAGGTACGATGTAAGCCACTGATTGAAAAGGTATCCTATTCCACCTCACACATACAGTCGAGCCACCAGATGCAGAGCCAGCGTACATCCGCAACAAGAACCGAGTTTCCTACGCTCACCAGTGCTTCCAAGTTGACCTCACGCAGGTTCAAACACCAGAGAATGTGAGTCGTACCGTACCGCCGCGACGCGAAGAGGCAGCCGATCACTGAAACTGAGGCGCACTCACCACGTTCTCAGCCGTACCGACAAATGCATGAGTTGGAAGTCGAGATGCTGGACGTGGGCAGCTTTCTGAGCTTAGGGGAAGAGGCCCGACGGCAGGGGGAAAGTCAAAAGTGGACGCCGTTCGAAGATCGGGTGCTGATTCTGCTCAACAACGTGCGCATGCTGATCAGGTGAGTACGCACAGCGCCCAGCAAGAGACTTTACAACAAGCGAATTGAGAAACTTATTTTGTGTGCACTGGCAGAAACGCCTGCCCGCCATGACGTGGATCAGTTCACACTGAATAAAATATGATTTCGGATTTTGCTCGGGCTCGCTGGCAATTTGACCAGTTCTTCACTCGTTACTCTACAATTTGGTCGGTTGCATGGCGTGTACCCACGGCTTCCAGTAGTGCTCAACCGTATCCGGATCGCGCCATTTGCTCCAGTCCGCGGTGGTGAGGCCCCAGGTGTCATCAAAGTCCTGGACGCCAGAGCGGATGCGGTAGGAGCCGGCGAGTGCCCACATGGCCCAACTGATGCCATGCTTCTTTGTGAACTCCTTGAGGCAGTTTTGCAGCAGGTCGTCATACAGCGAGCTGGCCTGCTCATGGCCAAACTCGGACAGGATGACCGGCGTGAGGCGCACAGCCTTGGGACAGTCCTTGGTCGTGCCGCACCCCTTGGGCGGCGCGATGCCGAGCGCATTAAACCCGTTACGGTACAGCTCGGCCTCGATAATGTCGCAGGCGCCCGTGTCCTGCACCTCGGACGAGCCATACAAGTGCAGCTCCCACACGAGCTTGTCCGCCCATGGGTGCGCGTCGAGGTCAAAGTACTGCGCATCGCGGCGCAGCGAGTCACGGATCGCGTCGGCCTTATACGCCGGCGCATTGAGCAGGTTCTTTCCGCTGGTCAGCGCGCTGAGGTCCTCGTCGTACTGCATGCCGCTCCAGGTGATCAGCAGGTCCGGGTTCACGTTGTAGATCGTGTCGGCGCCCTCGGTCATGTTGCCGACGAGCGTATGCCAGTTGTACATAAGCGTCGTGTCGTTGTATGAGGAGCGCAGCTCATTGCGCAGCGACATAGAGACAATGTTCGAGTGTTTCTTGGCAAAGTTGGCAATGTAGGCCAAGCCGCGCTTCCAGTTCGACGCAGGGAAATAGATATCGTCGAACCAGGCATTGCCATCTGGATCAAAGATGTAAAGTTCTGTCAGTGAGATGTCGGCCCAGATGGCCCGAGACAAGCAGGGCTCACCCGTGTGCGAGCAGCACCATTGTGCCTTGCCAACATGCACATCTGGGTGGACGAAGATGCCCTTCTTGGCGGCCAGGTCGACGACATCGCCGAAAATCTCGAAGCGGGTCGTCGTCTTTGTCCACTGTGGGTTGTGTTTGATGATGCTCTCAGTGACTTTGGTTCCGTTGACCTGGCCAAGGGCGTTAACCATGGCCTCTTCCAATGGCACATCGGCTCCGTTGCGCTCATAGATCTGGTCGACCATTTCGATTGCATACCCTGCTCGGACAAAATTGAAGCCAACAGACGCAATGTTGTTCACGATGTTCTCGGCCGAGGCCCACTCAAGACCTGAAAAGCAAAAGGGGCTGGGTCAGTTTCCGGCGTTGCACAGCGATGTGGTTTTGCAAGCGCAGATCCGAACCCACCCTCAAAGATCATCGTCTCGCCGCTCATGGGCCAGTTGACACCCGCCAAGTGGACGACTTCGCCTTTGCTGTTGACGATGTCGCGGCCTCGCGTCTTGAAAGGGACATGCGGCCAGTCGGAGGGAGGGTGAGCAGAGTCTGCATTGTGCTGCTCGACCGGGGTAGAGAAGACTGTCTGCGTTGCCGACAGCACGACGGTTGTGGCGGAGAGCAGTAAGAGGAGGGAAGGGCTGCGCATGATGAACAACGCCGCACGTCAGTCAGAACGTGGAACCTCGGACAGAAAAGGACACGATCAGCAGTTGGGTGTGCGCACATGATTGGAAGTGATCTCACGGCGGGTACATGAGCACGTCCTTTATATAGGGTACCTCTGCTGATTTTGAAGAGCGGCATCCTGGGGAGTGTGAAGAACGGACCGGCAAACAAGATATGATGGCAACGAGGGATCCTGGCGGATTGAATAGATTTGCGGGCTTCCAATTGACGGCGAGCTGTTCGGGTAGGCTATGATACCTGACTGAGCGCTGGTGTCTGAGTCCGGTATGTATGCAGCTGCGTGGAGAGGCGAGAGAGGGTGTGTGGGGGGAGCGGGGCAACGCAGGAAACGCAAGGCGCAGGCCGCAGCAACAAGCTATGTATGTACATGGTTCGTGCACAGCAAGCAAGCTCCTGACGATCGTGTAGCACCCCACATTGTATCTACTCGTACAATATGATATAGACCCGGGCGAGCAATCATGCACAGAAAGAACGTCAACATCGTCAACAAGGTTGGCTCTCGAGTCGGCTCGCGAAAGCGTGCGGGGTTGCCAAGGTGAGATTCGAAGCGCCGTGGTAAGGAGCCATGCCAGGAAAGTCAGGCACAGGCACACTGGATGAGATTCTAAGTGGGTTCGCAGAGGGGAGAAGCCGGCGCTTGCCCATGCGTGCGTGTGTGCAAATAGGGCCGAAGGTAGAAGGTGCCTGAACTGCGCTAAAGTGTGTAGATTGCCGACGATTGGCACCAGTTGGAAGAGAGCAGCGGAGCGTAGGACCTTTGCAATGTAGGGCTACCCACAGCCCTTAAGGTTCTTGGGAGCCTCTTTGTTGCTGGAAGTGTCTTCATCGCTCTCAAAGCTCATTGGTGGTCAACCACGTGGCTCATGATGCCACTCTCACTTCCTGGACAATGTGCCGAGCAGCGTCGCGTCTCCGCTTCTGGTCATGACCCTGCCGTCTGTCGAATCGTCGTGGACAATTTCAACCGGCGCGACGCATGGCCCGCTAACGCGTCGGCTGGATGCCGCCGAGAAAGAGCTGGGGCGACGTCTGATGGAATGATCTCTGGCCAGTCAGTGGTCGCGTTCTGCGAAGGCGCCAAAGGCCATACGCCGTGTGCTTCCCTCGCCGACGCATCGCGGATGGTATATGTAAGTGTTTAACAGTGGATTGCTCGCCTGGCTGCGCCGATTTTCGTCGCTGCCAAGTACCTTTTGTGGAGAACCTGCAAACAGCAGCAGCGCCGATGCCCAGCAGTTGAGTGTTCGCGTCTTGCTCAAGTTCGGGGATTGGAGGGAAGAGCACTAAGTCCAAAGGCCCGACGGTCGATGACTAGCAAAAACTTTCTGCAACGCCAACTCCTGAGACGGCTGATTTCGATGCAAAGCCCTTTTTCATCTATAAAATATCATACATAGAGGGAGAGCATAAGGCGCTCCCCCTCAGGCACTCTGGCGTGTTAAACCGAAGAGCCTCTGCGCGGGCTCATGCGCCCTCCGGAGAAAATCTGCATAAAGAGACGCGGAAGTTCCTGCAGCTCCGCCAGATGCGCACCGTACCCGTCGAAGATGTTACCGACGGAGAGAGGGACGCTAGCAAGCTCAACTACCGAGATTGCTTTGCCGTCGCGGCCGCCGTTCGACCCCACTGCGGCCGTGCGCGGCAGATGAGCATGAGGCGGGCGGAAGCTCAGCCCAGCGGGCAGGCGCTCTGGGTCCTTGATGCGCAAGAGCAGCGCAAACAGCGGGATGTGGTTGAGCACCGCGAGCGCCGTCCCGAGCGCAGCCTGCGTCGCGATAAGGCAGAAGCGCGCACACGCGAACGTCAGGTAGTACGTTGCGATCGTAGGGAAGAGGAACAGGAGCAGCGTGAACAGGATCGTGCCGAGCAGCATCTGATCGAGCTCGTACGATGCATCGTCCAGCCGCCCCTTTCGCAGCGGGTTGCGTTTTTTGCCGCGGAACAGATGGAACAGCGCACCCAGCAACCAAAGGAAGCCGGCGTACAGGAAGCGCGACATGCGGTGGAAGAGCACGAGGTGGAGCGTGCTGATCGTGATCAAGTCGGAGAGTAGACAGATGCCCATCGTCAGGCCCGTGTATCGCATCACCAAGCTGATGACAGCAATGATCGACTGCATGTTGACGGCCAGCCGAGCTAGCACCATGTCGTAGAACAGGATCAGGCATCCCTTATAGAGATCGCCAAAGAAGAGGGAGAGCTCTGTGTTGAGCTTCAAACCTGCGGGCCATGCTTCCAGCCAGCCGAGCACACCTTCAACGCCGTGATAAAGATGACGAGAGATGAGCGCTTGCAATATTTCAGCCAACCCTGGAGCTGTTTGGTCAAGGAGCGCTGCCGCGGCTTGGCCAAACACGACGTCGTTTGCGATGAGCCACGCTCCACCCCACAAGGTGATGTAGTCTGTTGACAGCGCCGAGACAGGTGTCAATACGGTCCGGCGCAGCTGTCTCAGCGAAGCGGCAAAACTGGGCCAATTGATGATCTGTGACAGTCGAAGCTCGACTTGTTTCGCTGTGAGAGAAGACCGGATAAGCTTGTCTTGTGACGCGACCATCCTCATAACATGAAGAGGGGCAACAATCCCCTTTCCAGCTGCTAAAAGGAGTTTCCAGCAGACCGCGCCGACGATCGATGGTTGTGAGGGTATGTTCGAGGCAGACGGTGGCCGTCGAAATTCTTGAATATGTTTTAATAGTTGCATCATAGATGCGCTTTGGTTAAGCTGAGATAGACCCAGCGAAATTTGCGTCAATGGCTATACACTACGTCGAGTTGCTGTGCACTTTGACTCACAAGAGCGATCGAGCACCTGAGCAGCTCTGCATCCTCATATTCAGCCTCGGAGCCGAGACTTTCAAGCTCTCGCAAGCCCATGAGCTTCCGTGACAGCATTCTCTCGTAGTCACGCTGACTATCTTTCATACTTCTAACGCCAGAAGCGCGCACTTCGTCATGAAGAAAGGCGGGCGAGAATCGTAACGGCTCGATCGTAAGGAAACGAAAGTGGTCGGACGAAGGTGGATCGTAGAAGACGACCATCGTTCGAAATTCTTTTTTTTCAGGCGGGTGAAACGAGGTATGACTGCATGACAAGGATTACAGATCATGCGTCAAGGATTGCACTCGCCAAAGTCTCTTCGGAGTCTCACTTGGAAAACCATAGTGTGCCACGACTTCGCTTTTCTTTTGGGGCATCGAAAAAGACCAGCAGACCGTCACCATTCGTGTCTCTCGAGCTTTGGGATTCTTGACCTCGCATCAGGAACCCAAGCACCTCAACCATGGGCGTGCCCTCTGCTGGCTTCTTCATTCCAGCTCTGAGATTGAGCGCATCGATTGCAACCTGCAGCTCGGCGTGGTCTTGATCCGCGACGGCGCCGATGACGACGACGTGAAGCTCATTGTTTCTGCGATGTTGCCAGCCGAGAAGGATTTGTTCACTCTTACTTACCGATGCTGACGCCTTGCGAGCCAGCTGTTTGGGCCAGAATATTCGGATGCTTACGGCCATGGCAGAGACCGGCGGCGAACACCTTGCCGTCAAGACTTCATGTTCGAAGATGGTCACTCGCAGCACCCCCCGGGCAAACGGCAATCAAGGCTCTGCTTGCGCACACGAATTGCAAGCCTTCTCCATCCCTTTCTCGTTAACACAAATTCTAACTCGCGAAAGGACGAGCCGTGGTATCGAGATGGTGTACCGCATGCTTGGACTGGGTATGAGATCATCTTCTGAGAGTTCAGAATCCTTGAGCTTGTGCTACACGATAGTTTCGGAGAGTGGCAATATCAGATGGCGCCGCTCGCGCCCTGCGATGTCAGGTCACAAAAGTGCGAATCACCTTGCTCTGATGGCAAAGCATCGAGTATTTTGCATACTTGTATCATCACCTAACCTCTGGCTTACATTTTTCCAACTCTACTCAGCCTGTGCTTCTGTCAACGAATTCGATTGCTTTTCCCTTCCATAGTTGCTCAGTACATTTGCGGCTTAAAAAGATGTCGATAGCCCGATAATCTCGACGACGACCCGCGTCGCCATAGCTGGAGCTGGACTCGTTCTGCTCGCCCACAGGCTACCGTCTTGAACATGTCGTCCACCACGGTTTCAATCCCGAAGACGAGTGGGGACGCGCCTAACTCGTTTCCTTCTCCCGCAAAACCAAAGAAGCGGCGACTTCGAGGCTCTATAGGCGTCGAAGATGGGAGCCGCTCCGACTCGTTTGTGAGCGCCCTGACGCGATCCCTACTGGGCGTCGTAGCATTATTCTTTCGCGCCCCGATTCGCCTCTACCGGCCAGTCAAGCTCAGCTCATGGATCATCTTGGAATCTCTGGCCCGTCGGGAAGGCAAACAGCTGAGTTTGCGGTATGTGCGGGCGCTCATACGCAGGGAGAAGGCGAGCTTCATTCCGCACCTGCTTGGTCCACCGCTGATCGCCAACACACTGATCGGTTTCACGCTCTTCGAGAGGTAAGTTGCCACCTACGCAAGGTGTTGCTCGTGCCTTTGTGCTACTCTGGTTCATACTTTCCCTTTCGTTTCGACAGCTTCACCCTGATGGAATCACATCTTCTAAATCGATATTATCCGACGCGGCCGGACGTACAGAGGGACAGTGCAGGTCGCCGGATACCGCAATGGTCACCTCTTTGGATCACAGCAGTGTCCGGTGCCGTAGCTGGGAGTGCACAGTGTATCATCTCGGCCCCCCTCGATAACGTGCGCACCGTTCTGGCTGCTATGCCAGCAGTCGGGCGCCATCACGCCAGTCATCAAGCAACACGGGTATCCTGGCGAGCCGTGGCTCGCGCTGCAATCCTTCCATTTGCACCAGAACTCAGCAGATACAAGCTCGTCGAGCAAGTCAAAGTGGACTCTCCAAAGGCACGCTGGTCGTGGCTGAATCCCTGGAACAAGGAGGATCCTGCGACTGCAAAGCAGAGAAAAGAGCTGTGGCAGGCCCAGCTGAAGCGTTGGCGAGGCGGTGTACACGGTGCTGGCTTGTTGCTCTCACTCGTCAGAGACAGCATTGGCTTCAGCTCGTTCTTCGCCATCTTTGAGATATCCCGGCGCGTGGCGTACAGCGCGTCTATAAGTGTTGACAAGACATATGCATTCTTTAACCAAGGAGTAGCGCTCCCTGTCGGAATCGACAAGCGTGCAAGCCGGGAAGTTGACGACGGCGATATCGCGATCGAAGACGCCAGATCCGATGATTCGTTCCAAGCTAGTCGCACGATTCCGGGGCGCCTTTTGGCAGCTTTCATCTTGATATGTGGTGGGGCGATTGGCGCCATGAGCTATGAGCTGCTCGGTCGCCCATCGGAGCTCATGCGAGAAGTTATCTGGCAGGGGCGTAAGGCGTGGGAAGAAGAAAAATCCAAGCCGAAATTCACACCGGCTGCGCAAGCTCGCAAACAACGAAATGCCAAAACAGGACACGGGCGGTCTGCTGTTCGTGGCGCGCGAGCGGTACGGGCGGCTGAGGGAGCAGCAGAACTATCGGGTAGGAATACGCTTATCGAAATGCGGCAGACAAACACCGCTGGCGATCTCTCGGCTCGAGTCAGCAGCCTTCGAGGGCGTCTTGGGCCGCCTCATCGCCCCAGGAGATCGAGCCCACACGCAAGACATGCACCGAACGGAACAGCTGTGGTACCCACACCGCACGTGCGTCGAGCAAAACAACTGCGAGAGGCCTTACATGGAAGGCCTGGACGCTTCATTCCAACGCTGGAGAACAGACCGAGTGCGTGGCAGCTACTCAAGGGGCACGCTTTGCGGGCTTCGACGCTGCGCCTTCCTCCCTTGTCACCGAAAGCGCATTTGAACCCCACTCCCGCGCCGTTACCAATGCTTCTCGTTCAAACGTACTTTGTCGCCCCCTTTTTTCCGCATAAACACGACAGCTATGCTGAAGGAGGCGCCGCTCGGCGTAAAGGCAAAGACACGCCGGAACGCGCGCTGAGACGACGCTGGATGTTGCGCAATCCTGTCAACATGTCAGCTGCACCGGAGGCGTACCGAGGCAACAACGGCGGCCTCTCAGAACGTTTGCCTGGTTCCATCAAGTCACCCTCAAGTTCCATGTGGGGCTCGGGCCGCGTCGGCTGGGCACTCCGAAGGTTGGCCACACCATACGGTATTGGCTTTGTTGCCTTTGCATACTTTGCAGGCGATTTGGGATCATGAAATAGACACAATTACAACCTGTAGCATAGATAAGCAGAGAGAAGCACGCAATTCCCATATCACAGCTACAATTTCGACTGCTTGTTTGGCTGCTGCTTCTTTCGCTCCTCTTTCCTCGTCTGCGCCATTTTCAGGAGCGCATATAGAGACTGGGTGCGAGGCATCTCCACGCCCTTCGACCTTGCAATGCGGACCGGATTGCCGAGGATGACTTCAAGTTCGAGAGGTCGGTCCGCTTCCCAATCCAAGAGCATGCTAGGTTTGCTGCCAGTGTTTCGCTCAGTGCTTTTGAGAATCACCTCGGGCGTGGCGAGCGAGTTTGGGAACGGCCTCCCCAAAATGGAAGGCGCCGCTGCGAAGATCTCGTCCATCACTCCTTGCAGATGCCGACGCAGCTCCGCATCAAGCGACATACGCGCATTACCTGTGCCTCCAGATAAGACCGCGCTCGGATTCATGCTAGCGTTGATGGTCAACTTGTGCCAGCGCACGAGCTGCAGGCCTTTCTCATCGTGCATCTCGACGTCTTTGATGCCGCCTGCCGTCCAAATGTTGTTGAGCTCCGCAACAGCGTCTTCTCCGGCTTTGTGAAGCTGTTTGGCCTTTTGGTCGCCCGAGACTAGGCGATCCCCAATACCGTCCGTGAAAGCGCCGATCGAGATGCGTGTCCACCGGTTCTGCCGAACGACACCGTGAGAGACTTGCTCGGCGCTAATGACGGTGACGGCGCTGACGATAGGGTTTTGAGGGAACCGCTCACGGTGTAAATGCTCTACACCGACACCATTCTGGATGAGAACGATAATTGACCCCGGAAACTTGCCGTCTGGTGAGGGTGGTGAAACGATGGGTGCAATTGTCCTACTTTCGTCCACGATGTCTGGTAGAGCTTTGGTCGTCACCACGACATAGTCCCACTTCCCGCTATTACTCGCCGACTCCGCTACATCGGGACCCTCAGACGCAGCTACTTGCACATTCGGAAAGACCCTGTGTGGTATAAAATGGTAATCGCCAAAGTTGCGCGTTTGCATCGTCAAGCCGCTCTCCTTGACCGCCTTGTAGTTTGATCTGCAGACCATGGAGACTCTGACATTTCCTCCGCCCTATATCCTCAAAGAAGAAAGTAATATCAGTCTCCTCTGAATCCCTGGCAGTTGTTTTGATGCTTGGTCTCACCTGAACCATGCGTGAAGCATAGAAGCAGCCAACTGCGCCGGCGCCGACGTAGATGATGTTGATCTCTCGTTGGGAGTTCATGGTGGACTTGCAGCGGGGTGCGAGGCAAAGCAGCGGGCTTTCGGTACGAATCGCCGAGGGTGAACAGAGGTTGCCACTGACGAAAGTTCTCGCAAAGGCGGATAGACGTCAGACTTGTGCTCGAGTTCGAACAGGTTGGACAATACCCACACGAAGCGAACAGCCCTTTGAATTGCTCCTTCTGGTGCGCAGGAGTGGTCCACTGATCGGTAATGCCGGCATTGGTAAGAGCGATCGTAGGTATTCATACGGAATGCGATTGAAAGAAAGTAGGGTTCTAACTTCCGTTGATCTGATGTCAACCTCTCGTGTGCAATGGGTGCTCCATGAACCAATCGTATGTGTCTGAGGAAAGGCGATGGCGTTACCCTGCTTGGCATGGGGTTGCCTGGCCCTCGCTTTTACGGTGAAGATCAATGGTTGCTCTCTGACGGGGATCAAACGAAGCGTCCGGGTCTTTGTACTTGCGTTATCACCGCGCCGCAACCCTCCGACATGACGGACCTCGCTGAAGCTGGGCCGTCGGCAGCGGCGCAGCACGGCGTGTCGAACGCGACCTCGTCGTCGGCATCTGGCTCTCAAGCGATGCTGTCACCCAGCAGTGGCCGACGTCTCTCGGGGGGCATCAGCAGCAGTGGCCGTTATGATCCGCTCGCTTTGCGCTGTAAAGCGGTCACGGGGGCCAAGAGGGACCCGAGGAAGACCATCGAGGCGCTTTCCGACCTCGTCAAGCTATACAGAGCTGCTGGGGGGCAAGCGGGCATGGCAGCTGGGCCAACTTCAGAGCCGGCCCTAGTACGCCGAGGTAGCAAAGGCAAGGGCATCGCAAATAAGAAGGACCTCTTGGACATTGGCAGTTTTCGCAAAGACATCGAGCAGACCTTGAATGAATCGATGCAAATGGCCTCGAAGGAATACCTTACCACCCTGCACGGTTTGGTCTCTGTGAGTAGCAGCGCCGCAAGCCCTCCCGGTAGACTATCAATCTTATCACACGTTACATGACACAGGCACTTGACACACTTGATGACGAGCTCGAGGCTGTGAAGACTTCTTGCGAAGAAACTCTGAAGAAATACTCCCTCGCCCGCCAGTCCTCAAAGCATCTATTAGTTCAGACCGAAGGCTTGCAGCAAGATCGCAACGCACTTTCCATGCAGCATGCACTCGTCAGTCTCTTCCTCGAGCGATTCACACTCACAGCAGATGAAGAGCTGCTTGTAAGGTCCAAGGATCTGGAAGTCAGCCAGGCTCTCTTCAAAGTGATGGATCGGTTAGAGCAGATTCGGAAAGAGGCAAAACTCCTGCTGGGCGGGAGCGTCACCGATGAAGTTTCGACATCTCCTGAAAACGGTAAACGCACTACTGGAGCAAGTGGCGGTATACGGGCAGGTATAGATGTGATGGACACGACTGCTTCCCAACTCAATGCCGCATATGCGAAGATTGCTAGATGGCTCTCGTTTGAATTTCGGCAGCCGGTGCGTGAGGGCATGGAAGTGTCAGCGCGCATGAAACAAGCTGTGCAACGGATCAGCTCAGCAGGAAGGGAGGACCTATTGCGACCTGCGCTTGCGACACTTTCTTCCACGCGGGCCTCTTTCCTTTCCACTTCCTTCCAGATGGCCCTCACTGTCGGCGGAGGTCCCCCGAGCAACCTCCCACGACCAATAGAGCTGCATGCGCACGACCCGCTTCGATACGTTGGCGACATGCTCGCCTGGGTACATCAGGCGCTCGCTTCAGAGCGTGAGTTCCTGTCAGCCCTTTTCAGCGAACAGGAAGGCGGGGACGGACGGCGGATAGGACAGCGGCGACGAGGTCTAGAGGGCAGTCTGGACATGCAGCAGAGCCAGGCGGCTGAGCTGGCACAAGAAGCAAAAGATGGCGCGCAGCGGCTGACTCCAAGCGAGAGGGCCATTCGAGAGATGCTAGACCGGAACCTTGAAGGCTGCTGTCGCCCGCTACAAACCCGGATTGTCCAGACCGTCCGGTCGCAAGAAGGCTGCGTTACGACCTTCCGCCTGGCAAATCTGATCGACTTCTACCGCCTCACGATCACGCGTACGGTCGGCAGCAAAGCAGCGCTCAGCAGGACTCTGCAAGGCGTCACTACCGCTTCATACGACGCTTTTGGCGTGACGTTGCGCAACCATGCGAGCAGTCTTACCCGCTATCATGACACTCTGGACCTTTCCCTGAAAATACCACCGCCACTTGCCGGAGCGGGCGTTGCACTCAAGGAGCTTCTCGCAGTCGTGCAGACTTCACTTGCTGATGAGCCTGGAGAAGGCGGCGGTCTGCTAGACAAAGAAACGCGGGAACAAGCGCTCCGCCAACTCGATCTCATCTTGAAGGAGCTGGTGGATGCGATGGTGGCACTGTGTGAGCGCCTGTCCACACAGCTGGTCGAGCGCCGGGTGAAGGGCAAAAGTGAACAAGATGGGAAGTGGGAACAGAGCCTCTTCCTCTGCAACTGTCTGGAGCATATTCAAAACATCTTGGGCCCGCACGAGCACGTGAAGAACAAGCGGGCACAGCTCAAGACCAATGAAGATGAGAAGATGTCTGCACTGGTCGAGGCGCACTACAAGAGTTTGCTGGCCGACTCACACCTCGCACCGCTCATCGAGGCGATAGCAAGCAAGGAGACGGGCGCAGCCTTGTCGCGTCAACCTCAGGCAAGTCCTGAAGCTGTCTCTTCCGCCTTCAAAGCCTTTGGCAGTTTCCTTGCGTCACCGTCCATTGTGTCCTCGCCGCGACTGGCCCTGTTAACCTCGCCGACTACGAGGTCCCACGTGCACCAGGCTGCGCTGCAGATGCTGGCAGATGCGTATGCTAACATTGTCCATGCAGTCATGCAGCCGTCCAACAGGTATGAGTGGAAGGAGACGCTTATTAAACGCAGCGAGGACGAGGTCAGGCTACTTCTCGGTGTGCAATAGGTCTCCACTCTATCAATGCATTCCCCCACTTGCGTGCAGCGTGACGTTTCTCCCTCTTTCTACCGGTAGCGATATTGAATGGAGGCCACGGGCCCCGAACTTCGCCTCGGATCAGAGCAACTGCATGCAGCGAAGTTGATGTCCTTCATGGTCATCCGCGAAAACACGTCATGGCTGGAATCAGGACCACAGTGATGTAGATCTCGAAAGTGTTCTCGAAGGAAGCATACAGCACTCGGACGACGGCTTGATAATAACAAAACGCATGTGTAGTTTGTTGATGTTCTACACTTCTTGACTGAGATATAGAAGATGTTCTATCATGCATCTGGCAACCTCCATTCCTCCCCTTGACCAAGTAAGTGTCCTACGGAACCCCTCACTCACCCTTGCGTTGGCCGGACGTACCTGAACTTCGAGCGGTGTATATGTGGTAGCCCTGACCGACCGAGCCGTACACAAGATGGTGGGTGTGCGAAAGCGAACGGCCGAACGCATGACCTCCACTGACATTGTCACATGTCTCATTCCCATCGATCCATGGCTGGTATCCGAAAGGCACGAGCAGCTGCGAAGCGGGTTTCGTCGCAAAATGCCTCGACGCTCGCAACATTGCTCTATGGCTTCCTGATCTCGTCAACCATGCACGTGCTTTTCCGCTTTGTGCTGTATCGCTCCACAGCCTCGACTCGACATGTCGTATACTTTGTTCTCACGGAGGCGTTGGCAGTCGCGCTGTGGCTGCAGTTGCAGAATATGGCCAAGTCGGGCGACGATCTGGCGCAAGGGGGACTGACTGCGTACGTTCGGGTGGAGGGATGCGAATCCATGTCCAACTCAGTCAACGCTTACCTCTGTCGCTCCCCTCACTACTTGCTCGCCTCACACCCCGCAGGTACATGTTCGATATCATTTATGTCACATGGGCTGTCCACGTCCTTTCAGCTGCCATCTCGTCCAAATTCTGGTGGCTGTATATGGCCATACCAGCGTATGCCATCTTTATCCTGTACCGCAAAGCGCTGGTACCCTTCGTTCTCGGCGGGCGAGATCCGCTCGCTCGCATCTTTAGCGCTTTGCGTGGCGGAAGCGGTAAGAGCAGCAAGGACAGCGGCGCAAAGGGTCAGGAGGAAGACGCGACACAAGGGATGAGCAAGCGTCAGCAGAAGCTGCAGAAACGGCAGGAGAAGGGTGATCCGCGCGTGCAGGTGCGGCGGCGATGAGCAGGGCGGTGCTGTTCTTGACCATGGATCCTTCCTTCGCACCGGTGTCTCGTATCACCGTACTCTTGCAATTCCATCGTAATACTCTGATCTGCAGGCGAACGCTCGCCCCCCTATAGATGGACGTCGAGTCGCAATCATGAGCCTGTACGACAGCGACAGAAGGACAGAAAGGAGATGCTATGCTACATACAGCGGAGAAAATACGAGGCAGTGTCCTTCACATTCACAAACGCGACTTGAACCAGGCAAACGGTGCAGGTTTAGTCTCATGCCACGTGTGCTTCGTCTCAATGTACTCCTCGAGGCCCTTGCACCCGAGCTCACGACCGTTGCCGCTCATGCCAAAGCCACCCCATTCGGCGGCGGCGGTGTAGCTGCCATAAGTGTTGATCCACACGGTGCCGTGGCGCAACTTGGCGGCGAACCGGCGCGCGCGCGCAACGTCGGCGGACAGGACGCCTCCAGCTAGGCCGTAACGCGTGTCGTTCGCCAGCGCCAGCGCCGTCGCCTCGTCGCCCGCGCGGAAGCGCTCGACGGTGAGGATCGGCCCGAACGTCTCGGCTTGCACGAGTTGCATGCTGCGGTCGCAGTGGTCGAAGACGGTCGGGAGGAAGAAGCAGCCCTTAGCGAGATGCGGGAATCGGCGCGGGTCCGGCGGGCTGCCGCCAACGAGTAGTTTGGCGCCTTCTTTCTTGCCGAGCTCGACAAACGCCTGAATCTTCCTAGCGTGCTCGGCGCTAACGAGCGGGCCAGTCTCGCTGGCGGGGTCGAGGCCGTCGCCCATGCGGACGTTGCGCGCCTTGTCAACAACCTTGGCGACGAGCGCGTCGGCGATGCTCTCGTCGACGATCAGACGCGCGCCGCTCGAGCACACCTGGCCCGAGTGAAGGAAGCACGCGGTCGCAACGATGTCGGCGGCCCAGTCGAGACCCATGCCGCTCCGCTCGGCCTGTGCGCCTGCTACGTCGGCAAAGACGACGTGCGGGTTCTTGCCGCCGAGCTCGACGCAGCAGCGCTTGACGCCCGCGGCGCAGCTGGCGATAATGCGCGTCCCTGTCGCGAGACCGCCGGTGAACGAAACCAGGTCAACATCCGCATGCGTCGTGAGCGCGTCGCCGATTGTAGCGCCGGACGCAGTCAACAGCTGGATCGCGCCAGCGGGGATGCCGACGGAGGCGTCGAGTAGGATTTTGCGCACGAGGTAGATCGTCGACAGCGGCGTCACTTCGGACGGCTTGATGATCACCGGGTTGCCTGCCGCTAGCGCCGGCGCAAGCTTCCAGCAGACTTGCAGGATCGGCTAGTGCGGAGATAGCACAAGTAGGAGCGTGCTTGCAGTCAGCGTGGGGCAAAGTCACGCCGATGCAGAGCACGCCTAAGACGACTCACGTAGTTCCAGGGCGTGATCAGCACGCATACACCAACCGGTTCGTGCGAGATGACACTGTTGGCGCTTTCAGGGATGGCGTCATGCTTGACCTGCTTGGGCTGGTCCAGCTTGCGCGCCTCCTGCGCGTAGAAGCGAAAGACGGTGGTGACGTCGTCGACGTCGACCTTGCTCTCCTCGAGCGTCTTGCCCGTATCGATCGTCTCGACGCGCGCCAGCTCATCCTTGTGCTGCTGCAGCAGTGTGGCGATGCGCTCAAGGCTCTCGCAGCGCGCGCCGAACGTTGTGCGCGTATGGTCCGACCAGACGTGCGTGTTGAAGAAGGCGCGCGCGGAGCTCACCGCGCGCTCAGCATCGCCGACGGACGCCTCGGACACGTGCTGGATCACTGAGTTGTCCACCGGGTTGATCGTCGCACGCCGTGCGCCCGACGATGAGGGCACCCACTCGCCGGCGATGAAGAGCGTCGGCTCGGCGACAGCCGGGCAGAGCGCGTGCGAGGTGCTCATATTGCGTGGACAGGGGCGCTGTGATGCGGAGCTCCAGCACAATGTGCGATTCTCCGATAGATGTGGCACAAGGAGGGAGGCGATCTGACAGTGTGCAAGCAGATTGCAGGCGTCAGCAATGCTTACATCTGGCATGCAGGAATCCAAGAAAAGAGTGCAGGCCCAGGCGGAGTTGTCGATCCCAAGGCGTCGTTCGTGTCAGAGTGTGATTAATCATGTTTTCCTCAATGCCACTTTTGGTAGCAGGTAGGAGTTGGATTGTTCAATGTAATAAGAATTGTCTCATCTTTCGGCCATCCCATCCCTCTCTTTCCATGCTGTCCTCCTGGCCCTTGTCGTAAGCTCATGCTACATCCCCGTTTCGGCGGGCAGCGCTGTCATCCCCGAGTGAGGAGGCGCGTGTCAAGTGCTACTCACCCTGTGCGTCTGCGAGCGACCGAGAAATGAAGCTGTGCTGGTTGGGTGTTGCCTTTTGCGTTTACCGCCCGCAGGATACGCACTTGGCCCACTGCTGACGGCGCCAGAGGCAACGACCACTCGGCGGAGATTGGCAGAGACCAACAGAGAGGGATGAGGCTGACGAGTTGGGACAGCACTGCGGAGCAGGCGCATCGACCGGGCTCGCGCAGACTCTAGCGATGGCCTGGAATCAAGCAGGCTTCCTCTCCTTTTCCTCAGTTTGGGGCATGGTCGGTCAGGGAAATGTTGTTGGCGACGGGTATGAGCTGATGTAGCTGCTTGCGACCACGACGGCGATGGCGATGGGGGCGACTTGGGTGGTGCTGCGTTTGTCCAGCGAGAAGTCCTTCGCTGTTGGTTCTTCTTGAATACGTTCTCGCTCGGAACGCGGAAGGTTTCTTTCTTTCTTTTTCGATTGGATTTTCATCTTTGTTTCTTTTCATTCCCCCGCTGGGTGTGGAGCAGAGCGAGGATACCAGCGCGTCCGCCGCACGCACCCGCTTGCTCAGCGTTGGTGCGCTGCTTGCTAAATGCTGGGCAGAACGAGAGCTCCCATCACATACGGACAGGAGGGACGTCCCTGCTCGGATTCTCACAGTGCAGAGGAGAGGAAGGGAGAGGAGTGTCAGATGTGAGCATCAACCTCTACTCTAGCAGGCAGGTGTGGCACAAGGAGGACGCAGACGCACTATCGCCTGTGCGGCCCCGACTGGTCGGCGGGGCCGTGGGTTGGCAGGCCGCCTGAATCGGGTGCACTTGTTTCCCCTTCCAGCAGACACACACTGACTGCTCCAGTGCCGCGTCAACTCAAGCGCACTGCCTCTCAACGCACCCTCTGCAAAGCGGCAGAGGTGTTCCACATGCCCACCGCACCCACACATGTTCTACCATTGAAAGCTGGCACAACCGTCTCGGTTCTGTTACATTGGCAATCACGTCGCATAGCGGGACTGGGTAGACGCAGCAGACTCATCCTTGCCGAAGCGACCGACGCTAGGCGGTCGAATAGAAGCAGCAGCAGTGATGCCTTCTGCCAACATGCTGGAAGCCGCCGGGTCGCCCAACTCTTCAGCAGTCCCCCCTGCCAGAACGACGCCGAGGTGCCATGCGCGGGCAGGAAAGGTGTCCAGTCTACTTTTTGTGCTACTCCTCCTCCTCTCCCTGTCTTCGTCGTCGCAGCTCAGCACGCCTTTTAGTAGCGTCGCAGCAGCGGCTACCAGCGCTGAAGGAGCGAGGTCCGAGCTCGATCCGCGCAACGTGCGCCAGCCGCATCACCCGCAGCCGCGCACGTACGACAGTCACCACTACTACGCGGTCGAGCTGGCACCCGCAGAAACAGGTCTTTTTCAGCCGCTCGACGTCGCCGTAGCGCTTGGTGCGGAGCTCGTCGAGCGTATCGGCGAGCTCGAGGGCCACTGGCTCGTGCGATTTCCCAAAGCGCAGATGCAGGCGCAAAATAGTGCCGAGGGGCTCGTCGCTCGGACGGATGAAGGGCTTGAGATACATGGGCACGGGGAGAGGCGCTGGATCGACTACGAACTGCATGAAGATCCCGTCCTGAAGCGCTGGGACGGGCTCAAGACAAGGCCCGAGCTGGGGAAGCGGGCAGCGGCGGCGGCGGCGATCCGCTCGGTCGAGCGGCAAGAACCGCGGCAGCGCACCAAGCGCAACGCCATCTACTCTCCGTGGGACACACCGCACCTCTACGACCGAGGGCATCATGCCGGCGCGGACACGCCGTTAATGCAAAGGGACCACGCGGATTTTGACCCGCGCGCCGCGCGGCTGCCATGGCCACGCCACATTCCGGCACCAGAGGGTGCCAGTCCCGACCCGAGGGACGACCCTGACTTCCTTGCATATGCGCCTGTAGCAGCACAAGCAGGGACACCGCGGTTTATCACGCGCAGTCGAGTTGTCGATCGCCGGCACTACAGCGGAGAAGGTGGCGACGAAGCAGCTTCGTCTTGCAACTCTACACTAGCGTTGGCTGCGCTCACGCGCCGCCGTCCGCCGTTGATACCAGACTCGCCGACGATGCGCATCGCGGACAAGTTCGACATCCACGACCCCATCTTCGCACAGCAGTGGCACCTTGCCAACGACAAGCGCATCGGCTTCGACCTCAACATCTCCGGAGTTTGGGAGCAAGGCATCTTTGGTAGGGGGGTCAATGTCGCGATGATCGATGATGGGATCGATATGTATTCAGACGACCTCAAGGATAACTTCGTGAGTCCATGCTTGCAGCCCCTGGATGGAACGCTGCGCGGATCTTATTCTGAACTTCGACTCGCTCGCACGCCATCCAAACAGTACGCCGAAGGGTCGTATGACTTCAACAACCACGTCCCCCTGCCTGAGCCGCGCCTCCCGGAAGACCAGCACGGGACGCGCTGCGCTGGCGAGATCGCCGCGGTGAAGAACGACCGCTGTGGCGTTGGCGTCGCGTACAAGGCGCGCGTCTCCGGTCTACGCATCCTCTCTGGGCCCATCTCGGACGTCGACGAAGCGGCGGCACTCAACTACGACTACCAGCAGAACCACGTGTACTCGTGCTCGTGGGGCCCGCCAGACGATGGGCGTAGCATGGACGCGCCCAAAGGTCTTATCGCCAAAGCGATTCTCAACGGCGTGCAGAATGGGCGCGCTGGCAAGGGAAGCATCTTCGTCTTTGCCGGCGGCAATGGCGGCGGGGCAGACGACCAGTGCAACTTTGACGGCTACACCAACTCGATCTACACCATGACCATCGCCGCGGTCAACCGCGAAGGGCAGCACCCGTACTACTCAGAGATGTGCAGCGCTAACATTGCCACCTCGTGGTCCTCCGGCGCCGGCGATCACATCCACACGACCGACGTCACGCGCAACGGCATACAGCGCTGCACCACCATGCACGGCGGCACTTCCGCTGCGGCGCCACTCGTCGCGGGCATCGCTGCGCTCGCGCTCGAGGCGCGTCCGGAACTCACATGGCGCGACATGCAGCACGTCGCTGTGCGCAGCGCGCAGATGATCAACCCGACCGACAAGGACTGGCAGCAGACGCAGGCGGGGCGTCACTACAACCACAAGTACGGCTACGGCATAATCGACGCGCACGCGTTCATCGAGGAGGCCAAGCGCCACAAGCTCGTCAAGGCGCAAGCGTGGCTCGAAAGCCCCAAGCTCGATATCGAGCCGACGCGCACGCTCATTCAGCAAGGGGGCGTCGAGAGCACGTTCAACGTCACCAAGGAGCTCCTGGTGCAGAACAACCTCGAGACCCTTGAGCACATCACAGTCCGCGTCTGGATTACCCACGAGCGCAGAGGCGACGTGCAGGTCGAGCTGACCAGCCCGCACGGCACGAAGAGCGTTCTTGCCAGGCCCAGGAGATTCGACGGGGCCAAAACGGGCTTCCCCGGTTGGGGCTTCATGACACTGAAGCATTGGTGAGTTCTGAGGTTTGTGCAAGGGGTTAGACTGCTGCAAGCGCTTACTCCTCTGTGTCTTGGGCCTCACAGGGACGAGAACCCAATCGGACAGTGGAAGATCCAGGTGTTCGACCGCTCGCATCCCAAGCAGACTGGCAATTTCCTCGCGTGGTCCATGATGCTCTGGGGTGCAAGTATCGACCCTTCCAAAGCAAAGCAATGGACCTTCCCGCCGGGTAGCAAAGAGGCTCAGATCGAGTTGCCGGGCTATCCATCTGCCTCCAGCAGCGTCAGTGCCAGCGCCAAAGCATCCGTCACCACGCAGCACGCCAAGCCCACCGCGCACCTTCCCAGCGATCATGGCACCGCGCACGGCGAGTCGCATCAGGACTTCACCAATGGCATGGTGACTGACCCGACGACGCAGCAACCAGAGAAGCCCAAGGCTGACACGGGCTATCTGGCCAACCTGCGCAAGAACAGCGGCACGTGGCTCTTTGTCGCTGCGGGTGTCGTCTTCATCTTTGCAGGCAGCGTCGTCGCCTTCTTTGTCATGCGGCGTAAGCGCTCGCCAGGTGGTGGTGGTGCGGGCGGCTCGGCCAGATATGAGTTCGTGCCCGAGGACGAAGACGTCGCGATGGGATCGCTGGAACGTGGCGGCGGTGCTGGTGGTGAGACGCGCGGCTCGAAGCGCGCACGCACCAAGGAGCTGTATGACGCCTGTGGCGATGTTGCTAGCGAGGAAGAGGACGATGAACAGAACCAGTCTGGCCATCATACGTCACTCGCGCGTGGCATCTATCACGACGATGAGGAGGAAGAAGAAGGCGACACGCGCTTCTCCATTGGCGGACCCGGCTCGGCCATCACGCCGACCAGTGCAGTCACCGCGGAGCGCTACCGCGACGAGCCCGAAGGTGACCGCGATCCCGCGATCCCGTCTTCGTCTGGCAACGACGATGAGAAGCGCAGAGCCGAGGAGGACCTTCTGTTCGATGTCGGCAATGAAGAGGGCGATGACGCAGGCAGTGGAGGGTCATGGCAGGACGCCAAGTCAGAAAGTTGAAGCGACGACGGAGCATGTACCATATACAGACTTTATGCGCAAGAAGGGATTAGATTGCAGTATCCAGTCTGTCGTTCAAAATGCTCCGAGCGGAGCAATGCTGCAATTTGTAATCATGGACGTGCCGAAGTCACACGGGCCACGATACATCCGCAGCCCGCTTGCAAATTGCACCCAATCTGGATCCATAAAAGCGTGATGACTAACGTCAGGATTTTCCTTCACTGCCTTTCCTTCGACAAAGCGACAAATTGCTGGATGAATCTTTGCAATTGAAAGGGAACGACGCAAACTAGATCGCCGAACATTCGTGAAGGCATCAACCATGTCGACGCCAGCGGAACCTTATCTCGAGGTTCACCCTGTCGCCTTGGCGCTTTCGATCGTGTTGGCGGTACAAGGCGTTGCCAAAGGCAGTCTGGCCTTGTCGGGTGGATTCGCTGCTGCCTTGATGGGTTATGCGCATCTAGCCAACCCAAATCCCACGTTTGGCTATCTTTTGCTAGCGTTTTACATTGTCGGCTCACGGGCAACCAAAGTCAAGGCGGGCGTCAAAGCGAAGCTCGAACGTGAACAGCATCAAGGAAAGGCGAGCAGTAGCAAAGGGCATGGTCACAAAGCAAGTACGGGAGGGCAACGAGATGCTTTGCAGGTCCTCTGCAATGCACTACCAGGTGAGCTGCCCTGTTAAAATTGCATGGTTAATTGAGATTCTTACGGGGCTGCTTCCTGTATTGCAGCTGCTGTGGCAGCGGCCACATATCGTCTGCTGTTTTCGACAGAGCGAGGGCTACAAGGCAACGTGGTTCGAAATGCATTTGGGAAGCATTGGAGCAAGGCGTTTCTAGGCGACGTTGTCGTTCTACCTTGCTCATCCCTCAGCAGCTCCGCATTGGCGAATGCAACACCATCCCCTAATCTCGTCGTGGCAGCGCGAATGTGTCTGCTGTTCGCATTGGGCCATTATGCGTGTTGCATGGGTGATGTACTGGCCTCGGAGCTAGGCATTCTCTCACGCAGCCCGCCACGGCTCATCACCAATCTTGCGCGCATCGTACCGCCGGGGACCAACGGCGGAGTAAGCTTAATTGGGACGGGATGGAGCGCAGCGGGCGGACTGTTCATCGGCCTGGTCACTTTTGCAGCAGACGTGCTGCTCCACTGTAGAGCATCCGACAGACCTGTGTTCATTAGGGGGCTCGAGTTGGCACTGCTCGGGAGCCTCGCCGGCTTCACAGGAAGCATGATCGATTCTGTCCTGGGAGCAACCCTCCAGCGAACTTGGTACAGCCGCGAAACCAAACAGGTTTTGATTGGTGGGCCTGCTGATCCAAAAAGACTTTCGCCTTACGGAAAGGATGAAGAGGACTGGATTGTCATGACGGGCGCCAACGTCTTGAGCAACAACGCAGTCAATATTGTCTCTGCCGTGGCAACCGCTACTTTGACGGCATTCGCCGGGTGGCTGCTTCTTTGAGCCCTGACTCCTACAAGTGAGGCAAATTCTCACGCTCGGAACTATACAATAGATTTGTAGATCGTCCGCCTGATATAGACATGTGCTACGCCACCAAGTCTGCAAGTCCTCTCGCCGCGCCATGCGACTGCTCGTCATCGCACCTCCCGTTTGCCCTGCCCCTAAGACGTCTTGGCGTGAACTCTACAGTCTTGTGCTCTCGAAGTTCGTTGCGCGCCATGGACGAGTGTCCTTGCACCCAGCACTCGCCGCAGTATAAGTCGCCGTCACAGCCTGTGCAGCGCAATGTAGCGTCGGTATTGCATATTTCACACCAACAGAGAGTCTCGTCGTTATCGCCGCTGGTACCGCAGTCATCGTAATCACTATCATTGCCAGCAAGCCGAGACGACACGCCCGAGACGAACGATGAACTATAATTGTCTGCCGAGAAGCTGCATGTGCTAGGATGGACGGGATGCTTTGGTGTTGAGGGAAGACCAAACCCGCTCAGAATTTCAGCCTTCGTCGAGCCCTGAGACCATTTCGGAGCAGACGATTTTGGCCTCGCTCGAGCCTCATTTGCCTTCAGTGCATCAAGACGTGCTTGGAGAGACCCAGGATCTGCTTTTGTGGTATTCAGACGGACCAGCTTGGAAAAGGATGAGAGATCGGATGGAAGCCCCTCATCTTGTGACGAGAAGAAGTTAGAGGAGGTTTGTAAGTTGGGATGAGAAGTCGGTGCCGATGGAAGCTTGAGCATCGCCGCAGCTGCCAGATTGTCTCTAGACGATTCATCCGTGACTGATGAACCACAAGGAGGGAACGCACTTTCGACCGGTGGGGAGGGGCTGCGCGTGCCTCGGAGCTTCACAAGCCTTGCAACGAGCTCATCAGCCTCCTTGTCTGTGTCGTCGCCTTCTTTCGGAGCATCGACGTGGAACTCTTCATTTGAGGCGTCTTCGGGGCCTCCCAGCCCACCCTCCATCGCATCTGCCAGGCAGGCCTCAAGGTCAATGGTTGCACCACCTTGAGACGCTTCGGCGTACAAGCCAGCTTGCAAGGCGGGCCGACCCTCGTTCTCTAGGATGAGCTTGCTGCTCGTCTCGCTATTTGGCGGCACAGTCTTAGATGTTGATGCCAAAGGGGGTTCTGCAAGCTCTGCGACACCAGCATTGAAATCCTGGGCCTTCAATTCCTGCCACTGTGTAAATGCAATCTCGGCGTCCAATTGAGAGCTTTTGGATGCGATGCTCAACTCTCGATTGAATGTTCTTGCCCAATCTCCAAAGCAAGCGTTGTGGTCGCTCGTTGCGCCGTCCTCCCCATCAGCTAAAGTGTCCCTGAGGTAGTCGGGGATGGAAGAGTCACGGCTATGGAAAAGCTCCGCCTCGAAATCAACCTCATCCTGGATCCGAAGGGTTACGTCTTGAGCTTCGTCCTGCCGGCAAGTTGCAGCCGCTAATTGCTCGCAAGGCTGAGTACTTCGAATATAACTTAGGTGCGCGCTCGAGGATGAATACGATAATTGCGCCGGCTTCGATGCAGTTGCTGCCGCACTTGCGCTTGCTTCTCTTAGACGGCGCAATCGGTCCCTCAGGTCAGACATGACCTGATCACTGCTGAAGAAACTACAGCATATGGGCGACGAGACCAGTTCGGTGCCCCGGCTCGTTTCACTGCTCGACTTGACTCGGTGCTGAACGGTGGTATAGCTGGTCACGGGCGATGACCAGCGGTCAGCATAAGTGAGAGACGGGGCTTTTTATGAGCGCTACCTGAAGCGGCATAATGCTGCACCCACTAACAAGCCAGAGGTCGATGATAGACATTCAAATTGTGGGTCGAGTGCGCAAATTCCCAAGGCAACTACATGAAATAAGAGGGACCTAGGGATGTGGCTGAAGCACCGTCTACACAGTACCCTCGTCTCCTAGTCTTTACACCCATGAAAGTGCTCGTCGTAACGCATAGACTAACCCCAGAAGGGGGAAGTGCATCAAGCGCTGCTGACCAGACCAACGAGCCACGAAAGAACATAAAAGTACGTACAGGTCTACATGAACGCATGAATGCATAATGCATGAATGGTGAATGCCGGCCATGGACAAAGACCTGGACAGACGCTGCGAGTCGTGAGCTTGCGATACTATTGCGAGCCTTGCGACAGCATGGAGTGCGGATTGTCGGATACTTAAAGCTGACCTGGAAACTGTGAGGGCCTCGGGCGGAAACCCCAGAAGCACGATAACTTATGAGCACTTTGGCGCGGGGGTCGTACCAGCGCCTCAGAAAGAGAAATGGCCTCAAAAAGGCGATTACACGACGGTGCGTGACAAAGATCCCAAGGCAACATGAAGAGCCCTTACAGTTTAGCACCTTCAACACAATATGGTCAAATCTCTGAGTTCTGCACAACTGCAAGCTCCAAGCTCAAGGGTAAACGCGCTTACAAGCAAGTAGCGTTCTTGGGGCACAACAAGCTCAACGTTTTGTCGCCATAATGATAGAAAACGCTTGCATGAGGAACTGCTTCGCCCTCATGTTGCGTGGGAAGGGGGGGGATTGGGATGCCAGAAACGGAGCATGGAGTGCTGGAGGTGCTAAACATGTAGGCGTTTACCTACGTTTGGTCCTGCTTTGTCCATCTGGCCGCACCGCTTCCCGCATGTCCACACACAAAGGGTGATGTAGGTGTGCACAAGGCGGACATGGGCCCTGCCCCCTCCCTACCGTATGTGTTTGTAACACACAGAAAACCTGACCAACATCTGGTGATTGCCGGTACGTACTTGTAATACCAGGGCTGACCCTGGCTTAAGTGGCTGGCGCCTGCCTGGAGTACTTGATGCCTGGTTGACGCCACGGGCTAGCCCTGGCGGAACAGATTCGCTCATACCGTTGCAGAGTATGGTACTGGGCAGACAGTGGCCTGCGCAATGCCCGCCCGTCATGCTCGGCAGTAGCTCACTACCGCCGGACCGAGAAGCCGAATCACCGCAATGTAATGTAAATGTAACCCGTATATGCAGGAACAGAGACTAAAAATAGTGAAACTGCCAATGTTCCAGAGTGCTGCACCTGTGGGCGCATTGTGCCTTGATACGTTTTTGGCAACTAGCGTGGGACATTATGTATGTCTACATCCCACTTGGCCCGCAACTCTTTTGCAGCTGCCCTGTGGGGCTTTTGGCCTTTGCCTTTAGGGCATATGCATAAAATGCTCTCACTGACTGGATGATGGCTGGATGCATCGGCCCTCGAAGTTCCAACAAGGATGCATTGTTCCCGTTCCCAGGAGAATGGGCACGCCGCTCGGTGATGGAGTGGTGCAAAGGCTGAAAATGCTGGTCTGAGAAGTGCCAAAATAGGCAGCATGGCTGAAGCGTCAAAGGTCAGAAGCACACACCTTGTTGCATGCTCATGAGGACGCCTGACGTACATGCATAGTGCTGTGCGGCGCCTGTTCCCATTCCTTTCGATTTTGGCTGTGTCCCAGGGTGAGGTGGGAAGCGACCTGGCCCCTTGAAGTCTTCAACGTTCGAGGTGCCTCTTGCCAGGTGTTAGCTCGCGGGTTTCTTTGTTAGCGAGGTCTCACTGTTCCCCCTGGCAATGTGGGTCTAAGTCACTATTCGGCAAAATATGAGCAACGGCAAACCCGAATCTTCCTGATCCAGCCACTCACAAAATCACAACTGTCCACCATACACGTTGAAGAGAGGCTTTGAATCTTGATGAGGGCAGGGACGGATGAGGCGTTGAGAGGCTGCGTGCCGGGTGCGTCCGCATGATCTCCACTTGGCAACCTTCCATCATCGTTCCTAACCTCACCCCGCCCCCCACTCCAACGCAGCCCAATGCATTCAGGCATACACTCATCCGATGAATGTTTCTGCAGTCTGCAAAACCTCTAGTAGTCTCCTTTGGCTCCCTCCCCATGCACCATATCCGGTGATGAGCACTTCGACACATCGGGGCGAGCCGAATATGAGCCGAATATCCATCAGTCGGCTCTTTCCTAGCGCGACGCAGCATTGAGCAAGAATGCGTCTTTTCATTCACCCTCCCCCCTTGGGGCTCGCGACTTTGTCCCCTGATGATTAACTCTTCTGAACGGCGCATCTCGCGCCATGCGATCTGCCATCCCTCTCCTGCCCTCCCCGCCTCACACGTGTCTGTATGGGTGCTGTGGAGTGCAATTTAGCGCTGTAGTGATTCGGCCTTCTTCATTTGCGCCTCTTCCTTCCCTTCTGCGTCCCGCCAGCAGTGCTACCCCAGGAGACCCCGGAACATGACCGCTTACCGAAGCGAACGTCGAACATTGGCTTGGCAGGGTCGAGTGAAGCCGCTTTAGTCCTCAAATTGAACGCATTGGGGTTTTCCAGTTACGCTTGCACACGGTCTTGCATTCTGCATATCGCAAGCAGGGCACGGCTGCACACGTGACGGATGTGATCGGACGATGAATGCTGGCGCGTTCCTTTCCGCTCCGCCTTCCTGATCACTTCCTCTCCCCACGTGTTGTGGGAGGCGCAAGTCCCAGTGTCCCAACCAGGACATTGGGGGGAGTTCCAGCAAACAGTCCCTGTTCTCAACCGGGGCCCTCAGCTCTCCACGCTCCGAGGCGCGCTCTACGGACAACCGCTTTTGTATAAGCATCGACTCAGTAACAGGTCCCCGTCGGTGTTCCCCTCCCCGCCTCAGGGAACCTCCGTGTTGATTTGGCATCTTCTATGAGGCCCATTCTCCTCATTCACCACAACCAAAACGGAATTAGGATCCAGCACTCTGCCCAGGAAACTGCAAAGCAACCCGCTCCATCCTGCGAGCAAGATGCTCAACCTTTCCATTCTCTCGACAGTGCCCAAGGAGGCGCTCAACTGGCGCTTCTTCCTCGCAATTATCGCCATCGGCATCCTCGGGGCCGCACGCGGCCTTGATGAGGGCATCATCAGCTCGCAGACGTCGCAGAAGGCGTTCATCAACTCGTACGGGGTCCGCCCGGGTAGCGACATGCAGTCCAACATCACATCCATGGTCCAGATCGCCTCTGTTGCCGGTTCTATCCTTGCGTGGTGGACGAGCGACAAGCTCGGCCGTATTCGCTCCGCTCAGATCCACTGCCTTCTCTGGATCATCGGCACGACCGTCTGGATTACGTCCAAGGGCAACGTCGGCCAGCTGCTCGCCGGCCGCTTCATTGTCGGTCTCGGCGTCGGTGGCACTGTGGGTGAGTCACATCCGTGTAGTTCCCTGGGCTTTGTGGTGCACTCTGCTGACACCGTTGTTCTCCTCCCTCGCTTTGTCGTATGACCCGCCCGCCGGCTCAGTCTGTGCGCCAACTTACCTGGCTGAGGTCGCCCCCAAATCACTCCGTGGAGCTGTCGTCGGTGTCTTTTCTGGCACCGTCTATGTCGGTGAGTGGCCATGATAGCTACAGCACGGTTCCATATTTTTGTTGGTTCACATGGCTCTTGTCCACCATTCGCAGGAATTCTTCTGGGCTATTGTGCCAACCTCGGCGTGACGCGCAACATTGACCCCGAGTCGTACGCTCGTGTGCAGATCCCCACCTCGCTCAACTTAATATTTGCCGCCATCCCGCTCTTCATGTCGCCTCTCATCCGCGAGTCGCCGCGCTGGCTCCTCAAGTCGGGCCAAGAAGAGCAGGCGATCAAGAACATGTGCTGGCTCCGCCAGCTGCGCGAAGAGCATCCGTACGTCCGCCAGGAGCTCGACGGGATGCGTGAGGCGCTCCGTGTCGAGAAGGAGGCTAAGGGCCCCACGTGGCGTTGGTACCATGCTTGGAAGGACATGTTCACTTCCAGGGAGAATCTCTATATCCTCATGCTCGTCTGTGGCGCTCAGGTCTTTGGTCAATTCTCTGGTGGCGGAGTGAGTCGTTAAACGACCCGATGCGCCCGCTTTTATACAGCCTCGCTGACTCACTGTGGGATGCCTTTCTATCCCTCTGTAGAGCATTACGTGAGGACTAGTCAATGTTGTCATTGGTGGTTCCGCAGCACATACTGATGTACCCGTTCTCCTCTTTGTAGCATTTATGCACCCACGTTGTTTCAAATTGTCTCGGGGTCGTCAACAAACTCATCCATCTGTGAGTGCATGCGCAAGACCGACCACAAAGTTCAAGTCTAATTGGCTCCATCCATCCTTCACCCGTTTACAGTCACAACGGCGATTTTCGGCGTGATCAAGCTGGTCGCCTCCTTGCTCGCCGGCCTGTTCATCTTGGACATGTTCGGACGCAAGCGAGCTGCGCTGTTCGGGATCACACTGCAGATCATCGCAGGCATGTACATTGCCGTGTACCTACACATCTACCCTCCTCCGGCGACTGGCACCAAGATCATCGCGTCCGCTGGCGAGAAGCGCGCGAGTGAGGCTGCTATTGCCATGATATTTGTCTCTGGTTAGTATCGTTCGACAAGGGTTGACTGACCTCAATGGTGCCAATTTGACTGACGCTATCTTACCGATAATGAACATGATCTCAGGTATTGGCTGGGCGTGTGGCTGTGAGTATGCGTGGTGGGCAGTGAGATGGTCCTACTATTGTGTGGATAATGCTGACCTATCCATGGCCCACATCGTTCGCCTCCGCAGTCAACAGCATCCAGTACCTCCTCGCATCGGAGCTATACCCGACCACCGTCCGTTCGCTCGGCACGATGCTTGCGATGGCTACGCACTTCCTCATGCAGTACGGCTCGTCGCGCTCCGTGAACCCGATGCTTGAGACGTTCAAGCCGTCCGGGACGTTCTTCTTCTGGGCCGCCGAGGCCGCGCTCTGCCTTTTCCTCGTCTGGTTCTTCCTACCCGAGTCCGCGGGTCGGTCATTGGAGGACATGCAGGAGCTGTTCAACAAGCCTTGGTACAGGATCGGCTGGACGAGTAACGCACCCCATTGCGGTAGGGCGCTCGACGAGTTCGAACCTTCCGAGTTCGAGTACAACTCTACCCCTCAAGCACGCATACAACGAGAAAACGCTGCCGAGAAAGACGAGAAGGACCTCAACGTGGTTTAAGGGCGTGCATTTGGATATGTATCATAGAAGGAGGTCTCGCCGTGGTATGATCACTCAGACCATCGCAATTCGTCTTTCTGCAATCGTCATGTACTACCATAGCGAGACATTCGATCTACGCCATACGAACTTTCATATCTGCATCTAACGGCCGTCCGCTACAATAACTGTCTATGCCCTGACGTCCTTCGATCTGCCAAAGGTGAGACCGTACCCAATTGCCTTGTCCCCCGACTCGAGGCTCGGCCAACTCTGGCCCTTGACCTTCTTCACGAGCACGAGGTCGACCTTGAACTTGGTGAAGGTAAATGTGGACGAATCCGCGTCAATGTTTGCAAATGGCTTGAGCACGCGTTCGTGCCGCCGTGGCAAATCCGAGCCGCCTGGCGCCGGAGGCATCTCCAAGGAGAGCAGCACCGCGTCTTCTCGGAATTCGACCTTGCTCTTCTCCGTCTGCACTGCTTTGGCGTACACCGTCACGCGGACGTCGTCGGGCGTCTCATAGTGATCTACGCGGCAGTCGACCCTTTCGTAGCCATCCGTGCTCGCGGCACTTGCTTTTGATTGGTCGCCGACGAAAAGGTGTCCGTTTGTCGCCTCCGTGCACGGTGCAATAGCGAGGAAATCAGCGAAGTCTAACACACGCGGCTTGCAGCATGACCAGCCCTGCGAGGCAGCAGGGGCAGAATACGAATGCACGTTAGCCGTCTCATCAAAGGAGAATCGAATGAGTACAGGTGAAGGCGTACCTTTGAACCCTCGTGGAATATAGCAACACCCTTGTGATAGCTGCACTTCTCCTCACTTCGACTCCGTTTCCCGCCGGTGAATGTGTAAGAGCATCCAGCTCGCTTGCATTTTGTTCCATCTTTAACAGCGCCTTCCTCATCCGCTTGCGAAGGGTCAGCCTCTTCCGCTTTCTCGACAGGAGCAGCATTCCCAGCGTCCATGGCCTTTTGCGCTGCTGCGAGTGAGTTACCAACTAACGGTTGGGTTACAGGCTGAGGAGCAGCCCGGCCGTACGTTTCGACTCCGTTCGCCGTCACAGCACTCGGCCCCTCCGTTTCACTCTTCTTTGCAGCTGCTCCATCGGGAAGCTCTTGCATTTCTACAGTGTGCGAAGGTGCTTCGGCGCAACCTTTTATCGCGAGGAACTGAATGGATACAAAGAGATGATATGCACAGTTCAGCCTGCGCAAGACCGCCACCTCTGGGCCAGCTATGCATGTCTTCGACTAACCTGATCGAACTCCATGACAGGCTTGTTCACATCTTGGCAGCAGGACCAAGACTTGAGGCCCTCATGGAAGACCGGTGCACCAGGGTGGAAATGGCATGCTGACGAAGACGGCGTGGCAGCATCAAAGTCCGCACCGCACCCACGGCGAGCGCAAATGACCATCTTCACCACTTCTTGTGCAACCTTTGCGAAAGTCTGAGACGTGTTCCAGCGCGTTCAGTGTCGAACGAAGCTAGTAGCTACATATGCCTGGCGCTTTGCCCCGTGCAACAACCTTTTTTCAAGTGAGTAGTGAATGTCGTGTGAGACCTTCAGCATGTGTAGACAGGCGCCAATACCTTTTTAGCCGACGAGAGTGCAGCACTTGAGTTTTCGCGTTCCTTCGGCGACCTTCTCTCCTATTATATAATATCTAGGCATGCGCTCAGCGCTTCGGCGTCTTCTTTGGCCACCTCTCATCATCGGCTTTTTCCTTCGGCAGATCCTGATTACTGCGTCATCAGAGGTTCAGTCCACAATCATCTCCGATGGCAAGCAGGACGGGTACTGCTGGGGCCTGCACTTCACCTCGCGGAATCATCGAAAGGAGAGTCTGATCCTGGCCATCATGCATGGTACGAAAAGCGTCCACTCCTTCCAGGTTCTCGCTCGCCAGGTTGCAGGCTTGAGCCGTGGGTCTACCTCTCGCATCACCGTCGCCGCCGCTCCCAGGCTCGCCTCGTCCATCATCTGTCTCCGATGCCAAACGTCGTCAAAAAATCTGTTGCCCTTCTCTTGGAGCCCCGCTCAGCCGCTCTACCTGGCGGTCAGGAATTTTAGCCGGTCCTCAGCATGGCTCCAGGCCGCTTCCTCGTCGGGTGACGGCACGGCGAGTGGACAGCAGCAACAAGCACAGGCCCAGGTCCAGCCGCGGCTGTCGCTCACATTCACATGTACAGTGAAAGACTGTGGTCATCGGTCAACGCATGAATTCAGCAAACGAAGCTACGAGAAGGGGATCGTCCTTGTGCAATGTCCAGGATGCAAGAACAGGTGAGCCCACAGTGGCCTCGTTTCAATTGCATCTGCAGCGCAGCATTTGGGTGATGCTCATCTGCTGTCTCTTGTCATAATATCGCACGATGCGTTCCAGACATCTCATTGCCGACCATCTAGGCTGGTTCAAAGACTCGCATGAGGCAAAGACGGTGGAAGAGATGGTGAAGCAACACGGCGGTCGGATACGAAAAGGCAGCAAGTATGCTTCCGACGGCAGCGACCAGGGCGAGACGATAGAGATCGAAGAGGACAGCCATGAAGATGCACAGCCTAATGCTTCAGACTTATAGCATGAGCAAACGAATATTAAGCAACCGCAGGCTCCATGAATGCCTTGCACCGGGCGTGTCTCCCCAAGAATAGCAGCGCAGTGTGAGCAAAGAGGAATGGCGATGAATTTACAGAAACCGAGGTGCCCGTTCCCTCTGAGCCATTACGAAGAGCGGACTGGATGCAAGTGCCCATTTGAAATCGCCAAATCGGCTGTTCCAAGCCGGCGCAAGGCTGGCACCTGCTGAGTGCGACGCTCTGCTGGGACATTCATCGTTGACTCACGCAATGAGGCCCGAGAAGCGCGGCCCTTGCTCAAATGCTGGCCGAGGTGTGTCGTGTTTTACGAAATATGCATGGCGGACTCAATTGGTTCAAGCTTTGCTTGTGAATGCGGTGCAGTTCATGGTGATCGTCTGCACTTCCATCGAGTCTGAAGAGAAGAGGATTGCATGGGTCAAGGTTCGAGAGGAGTGAACAGTTTTGTAAAACCCCGCGCATATGTCCCCGCTTTCAGCCCGCAAGGCGCGGTGACGCCCCCGATCTCCCCGATTCGGCCGATCCCAGCAGCGCCCATTCCATTCCCCGCACGGCCCGCAAGCGAGTCCCACGCGAGCACTTTTTGCTCCTTCATCGTCCTCGTCAATGATTGACATATTCGATGTCACCTTTTCCTACTGTCACGACCAGTTCTCTTGTACTTTCACTTGCTGTCGCCCATCCTTGCATGCCCCCTGCCTGCCTCCGGCCTCCCGATAACCCTTTCGTTTGCACTTATCCTGGCCTTCCACGATGCGCCCCACCTTGACCTCCGCCACCGTCGCGAGCCTCCTCACTTCGCCGCTTTCGCTCTTCCTCGCCCTCGCCCTCTTGCTCGCAACGGCATCCTCCACATGGGCACAGTCAGCATCTTCGTCAGGGGGAAACGCGCCTCTTACCACAAATAACGCCCAGAGCGCGTGCGTTCAATACGGAGACTGTACGTGTTGTTGATTTGCGATGTTCGGCAAGCGAGCAGACGCCTGGACACTTTCAGCTTTCAAGGGTGGAAGGCACGATGGATGCTGGAACATTTAGAGCTTGGGAAGTGGTGAAGTTGTACGAGAATTGATGTGCACACATGTACAGGCACACAAGGATACCTCCGGCAAGGGTGGAAACAGAAGGAATATACCTTGGAAGGCGGAAAAAGCTTACCTGCAGCGTCTTTGCAATGCGGCGCTCGTTCGTCACAAGGAACCTCGCTACGGCCGGCTACTGATGCTCCTTCCCCGCGTCTTCTCTTCAGGCACCACCGCAGCTGGCGCAACACAAACCATCTCGCAACTCTCGCCAGTCACGCCCCCCGCGTCCAGCCTGCTCACCATCCCCATCCCGACCGACGCTGCGCAGGTGCCTGCATACGAAGCTTCTCTTGCGTCGGCCGGCGCTCTCTCCGCATACTCCTCACGCATAGCGGGTGGCATGAACACAAACGCAGCAGGCTCCACCGTCCTGCCGGGCACAGTTGCCAGTGCGGGCCAGGCCCCGTCGAGCGCGCTCAGCGCCCAGATCAGCCAAAACAGCGGAAAGAACGCGGCGGGGCCCGCTGTCAGCGCGAATTGGAAGATGTTGGCTCTCAGTCCGGCAATTGCCCTAGTCGCTGCCGCTGCAGGTGCCGCGTACCTGCTCTAAGTGCAACGGTACCGTATCATTTTGCTTGGAGGGTGACGGAAGGGTCATTTCCTTTCCTCTCACGCGGATCGCTAATCACGGTCGCTCGTGCTATCTATGTACTCTTTTTTTAACCGGGGCTCTTTCATCATGTCTTATTCACGGACCATGCACGCGCAGGCGCAGACGCAGGCGCACTCTTTCTCAAGCTATTTATTGCTTTTCGTGCCGTGCAGTGGATAGTTTGTCCCTCATCATTATTAAACTGGAGCACACGCGCAGTCCCCCCGCATGCTGGAGGTAGTGTTGGAGCATCGAAGCGCCGGTTGTAGTGGCTATCCTGCCGACGACGCGCAGTTACCGCAGCTTACTGCTGGTCGTAACCCTTGGGGTTCTTGCTCTGCCAGTTCCACAGGTCCTTGCTCATGTCCTCCAACGAGTGCTTCGCTTTGAAGCCGAGCTCCTTCTCAGCCAACGCTGGATCAGCAGTCAAGTCCGGCACGTCACCGAGCCGCCTACCAACGATGGTGGACGGGTAGTCGTAGCCGGACACCTTGCGCATCGCCTCAACCATCTGCAGGACGGACATTCCGACGCCTTTGCCCAGGTTGAACGAGCGGTACTTGCCCGGTGTCGGCAGATTGGCATACAGTGCATCCTTGTCGAGCCCATCTAGTGCATTGACATGGCCGCCGGCGAGATCCATGATGTGGATGTAGTCGCGGACGCACGTGCCGTCCGGCGTGGGGTAGTCGTTGCCAAAGATCTTCAGACCGCCTTCCCGGTACTTTCCGACGGCCATCTGCGCAAGCAGCGGCAGCAGGTTGCCAGGCTTGCCACGGGGGTCCTCGCCGATCATGCCAGACGGGTGTGCTCCAGCGGGGCTGTGCGATGCAAGCGCAAGCATTGGGGAGCATAGTCAGCACAGCACAGACTATGAAAGAAACAGCGGTTTCAACGTACTTGAAGTACCGCAAGCTGATCGCGCGCCATTCCGGGTAAGCGTCGCAGACGTCCTTCAGAATAAGCTCGCTCATCATCTTTGTCCTGCCGTAGACGCTTTCCGGCGCCATTGGAGTCGTCTCTGGGATAGGGATCTGCTTCGGGATGCCGTACACGGTCGCGCTGGAAGAGTAGACCATGCGAGTGCAGTTGTTCGCCTTCATCGCCTGCAGCAGATTGATCGTTCCGAGAATGTTGACATCGTAGTAGCTTTCAAAAGCGACACGACAGTTGAGTCAACGCAGATTTTGACCCTTGCTTTGTCGCGAAAAGAACTCACTCGATCGGGATCTCTCCGCTCTCGCCAACAGCCTTCAGAGCAGCGACAAGGATGACAGCCCAGATTTTGTCTTCGCCGCTGTACTTTTGGAAGACCGCGTCGATCGACGCCTTGTCCCTCAGATCCCCCTTGACGAGGTCAATCTTGCATGCATCCTTGTCCTCTTGTGATGCATCTGCCGGGAGCGACTCCAGTGCGAGCTTCTCGACACGCTCGATTGCCTTTGGGAACGAGTTGTGGTAGTTGTCGATCACTGCGAGGTCGTGGTGGAGAGAGCCGCGTCAGTCAAGCCCTCGGAATGCCTGCCCAACTACGAATAGCCGCACAAGGCACACACCTGTGACTTTGTATCGCCGAGTTTGCAGCACGCAGAGCACGACGTGTGAGCCTGCAGCGACGATCCAAAGGCAGAGCAGCTGATCAGCTTGATCTGGACGGAGGCTCGACGCAGATGAAACAATGAAGCTTACCGATGTAGCCCGCGCCGCCTGGAATCAGAACCCTCTGCTTGGTCATTGTCAGGGTTCTTCCACTGGATTCTTTTATAGATGAGTCGAGCAGCAGGGCCGTCTGTTTACGTGGGGAAGGATCCTGCCAATTCAAGCCAGCAAAGGATACTGTGGGCTACGATCTGCTATTTAACTCAACGAAACGAGGTGCTGCTGCGGGTGCTAGCTGCTGCCATGATGACGACGATGAAGAATTCGAAGACTGGAAACTTCCCGCAGCAGTAGAGCAGAGAGACGAGACGCGGCGCTCGCTCGCTCGCACGCGCCATGGGTATTGGAAAGCACTTACATTCTGCTCTGCGCGGCGTCATCAGGGTATCCATATCCCACTTCTGATGTAGCAGAAATCTATCGTCGGCGCTGTGTAGCTTGCCTGACTGGCATCCAAACGGACGGATACCGTGGCCCCTGTTAACCAGTCTGCTTGGTTCTCTGGACGGGTCAATGGACAGCAGAGACAGACGGCTGCTGGCCTGCAGCTGCCGCCAACTACATATTACATATCTTTTTCGTTGAGCACCGTACGGCGAGCACTCGGTGCATCAGGCCACAGGCTCGACGTCTTGGGATTTGAGCAACAAGACACTGGGAAGTGGAAAGGGAATTTGCCGTCCAGATCCAGTTCAGTCGGCACCATAATACTACTACTTCAGGTAGAGACTGATTCCCGACTGGCGGACAGGGACATCGCTTAACGCCGAGCGATACCGAACATGTCTGCATCAGCTGTAGTGGGTGCGGCTCGTTCTGGCATAGCAGCAGCAGCCGCTCCGCAGCAGATCAGCGCTCACTTCTATCGCGGCGGCACCTCTCGCGGCCTGTTCCTCCGAACGCAAGACTTCGCTGCGTACAATTCGAGGCAGAGGGATGCTATCATTTGTGCTGCCAGTGCGTCCTGTCACATCCTCTCGGGACCTTGCCTGCATCGAATGGATTTGCTCATGTTTCCACAACTTATCATGCCATTCTGCTCCTCCATGTGACCTTAACCTGCTCCTTCCAGTGGGTGAGGAGCGTCCTATACTCTTACTTGGGCATTGATCATGAACCTGTAACAACAAACGACACTCTTGATCCCGGCTCGTCTTTTCTCTGCTGACAGGCTCGCCCGACCCAGACGGACGGCAAATATCCGGTCTAGGCGGTGGTGTCTCGTCGCTCTCCAAATGTGCCATCATTGGCTCTCCGGGTGAGGGCATCTCACCGTTCTACCCTGCATTTCCAGGTCACCGCCACATCGACGATGTCGAAAAGAGCAAGGACCCTAGAAATGGATGGGATGTCGTCTACCGCTTCGGGCAGGTCCCGATTCAGGGCACGGAAATTGACTGGGGGAGCACATGTGGCAACCTGGTAGCTGCGGCAGCCATGGTGAGTAACAGACGCTCATCTGGTCCGGATCGCAGGCCGTCGTTCGACGCCAGACTCATAACTTTGCGCAAACGACGCCGGCTAGTTTGCAATCGATTCTGGCTCGATCACGCAGAATACCCTTGAAGCGTTCGCCAAAGAGCCAAAGGGCAGTTATGATGGCATGTATCCGATGCGCATAATCGCTGCCAATTCAGGCAACATCGTCACCGCCCACATCCCTCTGCATCGCATACAGTCACGCTCGCTTCCAGATTATGGTCCAAATACTGCGCCATCCCACAGCATTCATCATTTCTTACAAGCAGCGCGGACAGGCACAGCACGCATAGCCGGCGTACCCGGCTCCTACGCTCCCATTAGCATCGAGACGCCGCTGCCGGACCGCGCCTCCATCCTCCCGAGCGGGTCCGCACGGAACCAAATTAACGTCGCATTCGATGACGGCAGATCGACCGCAATAGATGTCAGCCTGGTCGACTGTGGCTTGCCCGTCATCTTCGTCTCCGCCGCATCGCTCTTGATACCGCTGGACCTGCTCATGGCACACCCTGCCGAGCTCGACGCACATGCTCTCACAATGAGGCTGCTTGAGGCGGTACGGCGAGAAGGCGCCAAATTGAGTGAAAAGGTTTGGACAAACTTTAGTCCATCAGCACCCAAGGTGTGCATCGTGCATCCGCGGACGGTGTACAAGAGTAGCGGTGGCGATCAAGTGGACCAGAGGGATATGGACCTTTTGGTTCGGTCCATTTCCGTCGGCGTGAGTAGAGCAGACTTAATCAGAAACGCGGCGCGGTGGAGAAGAGGCACGGCTGACATGGAACGTGCTTGCACTTCGATAGAACGTGCATCGCACTATTCCAGCCACGACGCTCTCAGCCGTAGCGGCAGCCAGTGCATTCGTGGGCTCGGTCGTGGACGAAGCGATCGCGCTTGGTAGACTGATCTCAGCAAGCCCAGCACCCGCATCGCAAGCCAAGTCGCAAGGGAAAAAGGACGTGCAGTCTGTTACTGTGGGCCAGCCGGCTGGGTTGTCCACGGCGAGCGTCACGCTCGGTATGGCTGGCGAGCCTGTTGGCATCGTTTACATGCGCACGGCGAACAGGATCATGCATGGCTGGGTCGATGTCCCGCCATCACAGTGCTTATCATAATGGCATGGATTTACATCCATAGGTGGTGCATATCAGATCAGATACATGAAACTGCCTAGAGGCTCATTGTATGGATACGTCTTGCAACAGAGCGTTGATCGGATGCTGAGCAGACGCCATGGGTGGTCATTGTCCGGGAAGCAGAAGATAGTTGTGAGCATGCGCTTGTTGTATATGATTACGCACATCACTCTGCTGATTCTGCTCAGGCCGAGCTGCGGGTGCTGGTGCCGGATGGTGGGCACCCGGGCCAGATGCTGAGTAGCCGGCGCCGTTCCCATTTAGCATCGCCAGTAGCACATCAGGGCGCTGGGGCTGGCTAGGGGGCATCAGAGGATGCTGTTGCTGTTGCAAGGGAGGTGGCATATGCATGGGGTCTGGAGAATGTGCCCCAGCTGCTGCGCGGCCCTGAAGGATTGCCAGCAGCCCTTGCGATGGATTCGTATCCGAGCCAGTGTGCTGCTGTTGCGGATACAAATGATGTGGATACGGATGCTGAGGCGGTGGTGCTTGGTGCACAATTGATGCTTGGCCATCGTTCAAATCCTGTGGAGACAGCGGCTGCTGATGCAGCCTGGAAGAACTTGAAAGCAAACTGAGCAATCCTTGCTCGTGGCTTTGTAATCCTTGAGAGGGGTCGTCAGACTGCCCAATGGGGGATGCTTGGTTGGAATGGGTTGATTGGTGATGATGTTGGGAAGGGTAGCCATATTGCCGCGGTGGCGAGGCTCGAGCAGGAGCGGCAGGCTGTTGCACTGTCGAGCCTATCAGTTGAGAGAGGAGTAAATTGCGCTGGGCTGCTCGTTCGCGCTCTGCTGGACATTGGCTTGCTTCATGGGCGCTTGCTTGGGACGAGGTGTGAAGCTGCACTTGAGAGTGAGCTGTGGCTGGAATGTCCAACTCGACCTTTGTGGGCGAAATGAGTTTGAGAAGCGCCTGTGCCTGTGTCGTCTTCTGCGCTTTTGGAGCTAACAAAGGCGAGTCTGCAGGCTGTGGCAATCTTGGAGGAAATTCGTGGCGCGCATCTGCATCTTGCCTTCGCCCTTGCGGCTGTTGCTCTTGGGACCGGTTGCTTTGCGCTGGCAGAGACAGCGGCCCGGCGTTGCCTGCGCCCGCGTGCAGCGCGGCAAGGAGTGCTCGCGCTCCGTCCTCCTGCTCTGCTGCCGCCGCAGATTGAAAATGCGCATGTGGGCGATTCGCAACAGCTGATGGCGAGTCAGAGGCCTGCGGAACAGCACCTCGCAATAGTTCCAGCAGTTGTCGTCCGCGTGGAATTCCTTGCGCTTCGATCATGTGAGCACCTACGCCCGGTGTCGCCGGATGATCTTTTCGTAGAGGAATCCTTACCGCAGACTCTGTCACGGCTGGGATGGCACCCAATCCAAGTATCGACTTGAGCATGTCCGAAGCGTCGCCGTCTTGTGACGGCGCCGACGCCGAAGCGTGCTGCTGTGTAGGCAGCGGCCCATTCCGTGCTAGTACGCCTGTATTTGCATTCTGCTTCTCAGCCGTAAATGTTGGAAAGAGGCTGCCTGCGTCAGGAAAATGAGACATCTCTGCAGGGGGCGGTAGACTGCTGCTCTTCTGGCCCTTTTGCAAAATTTCCGTCACGACGCGTTCCTCGTGCTTGCCCTTCGGCCTGCGCGGGTGCTTCTGCTTATTTTCTTGGATCCATGTTTTGAGGCCGCGTACGAATGGCGAGATCAAATAAAATTTGCTCGAGGACACACCGCCGCCATGTGCGCCAGACGACTTCCAAGTTGGGAGGTCAGTCAATTTGAACCACTGAATCTTGGATATTTCCTTTCGTGTCTGTGTCTTGAATTCAAAGTCCTCTGCGACGCCTGGTACAACGTAGAGGCGGATTTTCTGTTCGCGCATGGCGAGCTCGAGAAAGTCCGGGCTGTCGGATTCCAGTAATGCTCCACAATCGTACCCTGTCTCTTCAAACACTTCTCGCACCGCACAGTCGCGTTCCGATTCCCCTTGGTTGATCTTGCCCTTTGGAAAACCCCATGATGTTGATTTCCAGCCTCGTACTAGTAGACACTGCGTCCAGAGCGGCACTTAGCTTGCCTCAAATGGAACCAGGCTGTTGCTCTGCTGCCACTCACCTTGTCCCATTTTGCTGTGATCAAGATCGCTCCGCACACCGGGACCCGAGACTTGTACTTGAGGAAGTTATCGAATGCGCCTTCCAAGTCATGTTCTCCCTTGTGCCCAGAAATATGCTGACGAATCAGCGGCACCGTCAGTGAGGACGTGTGAAGAAGGTAAATGGAGAATTTTCGGAGCTTCAAGGAGGGTAAGGATGGGTTGAGTGGTCGCAAAAAATCTTCGTAGAACCAGTGCCTGCGAACGTCGAACATTGAAGCGTAAGACAAAGTGGTCGCTTCCGAGAAGCCATTGACATTGAGATTGGCATGCTCACGCTTGCTCGCACTGAAAACATATTCGCTCGATGCTTGAAAGCTCTTCGGCAGGCAAGTTGACGATGAACCGTGACGAGAGGTCCTCGAGGGTTTCTGCGAAGGACAAGTCCGCCATTTCGCCTTCGCGTTCCCGAATTTTCCGTAATCAGGTCCGCGGGTTGGAATGACGACGGCACCAATGCGAATGAAACGCACGGCCAGGTTGCCAGGGAAATTGCTTGCGAGGTTGGGGATCAAGTTCTTGGAGTGTCGTGGCTAATCGATTGCCGGCGGTCCGTGGGTCACTGTCTGGCCCAACAAAGTCCAGCTGCTTGTTCTGGGGGTCACGTCTTGCTACGTTTACTATGTCCGCAGAGAGTGATAGCGCACATTTGTTGGAGGGCCCGGTGGTTGGGAGAACTGAGATCGACACGTCCATGAAGTATGAAGCATGAAGTTGTGCAGGTCGCATGGAAGACGGATTGTGGCTGGATAATAGTACTCTACAGCCCGCCCGCATGCGTTGAGAAACGCGTGCGGCGCGAGTTGAAGATGAGTGGCTTCCAAAACCACACCATAAAAAACGATGGCATCCAACCAGACATGAAACCGGCTTCTTGACGCCTGCACATCGCATCCTCACTACACTTCTCACTGATACACTCTAGGAGCCATCGTGCGCCATTGAGGACGCTTGAATACCCCCCGTTCTACATATCCTGAGCTCAAAGCTGTCGTTGCTTCGCGCCAGTGCGAGGACGTGCTAACAAGAAGACATTTGAGGAAGGGAGCTCTGTCTCTTCCACATACATCCAAAGATGGCCTCCGCGGCACAAGAGGGCCGCAATCAGTCACGGATCTTGTTTGTGAAGAACCTCAACTACAGCATTAAGGGTGAGTACCCATGCGCCAGGAACAGCTTATTTTCTCGTCCAGCGTGAATGGTGGTTGCCATCTGCTGACCACTCATCGTGCCACAGGCGAAGACCTTTACGAGCTATTCGGGCGGTATGGTCCCATCCGGCAGATTCGGATAGGCGACGGGCCCAAGACGAAAGGAACAGCGTACGTCGCATTTGAAGAGATGAATGACGCAAAACAAGCGCTCGACCGATTAAACGGCTTCCATCTGCAAGAGCGATATATCGTTGGTAAGTCCTCCTTCCAGAAGCAGCGGGCTTATATCTTATTGCAAGATGTGCCTGCGCTGGACCTCTGGCGCTCAATCTGCTGACTCGTCTCTCCTGCTTGCCTGATACCGTGCGGAATGCTAGTGCTCTATCATATGCCACAAAAGCTAACAGCAAAAGCAGAGCTAGCGCGGAGAGAAGCTGAGCTTGAAGCTCTGAAGCAGGCGCACAACATCACTGATGATCAGCGGTAGTCACCGTCAAACGATGCCAGATCGATTATCCATCACTCTCCCGTACTGTATTTCTATGCAAGTTTGTTTAATTTCGCAGCCCTTTTGCTGACCTAAACGTCCCAAAGCAAGCGAAGTTGCTCACAGCAAGAGGCTCCGAGGAGAGTGATGGAAGCAACGTTTACAGTCAAAACTCCTGCGCAATCGTTTCAAGGTCATCGGCATTGATCCAATCCCTTCCGACCTCGAGCATCGGCTGATTCACGCGGCTTTTGGCCTACGTTGGCCATTCTGGCGTGCCCCAATACCGCGCCTTCATGCCAAGCTGATGCGCCTGCTCGATGGTTGCGCTCAGATTTTGCCTGACGGCGTCCTGCGCGTCTATCAGGTCCTTCCACTTCGGACTGAGCATCTCAAAGTCAACACTGGCGATCCCACAGCGTGCTATTGTAAGGATACGCCGTCTCATCCTTCAGATTCACATATGCGGTCTGTTTCAAGCCGCTGAGCGGGAAGTCGAGGAAGTAGTCGCGCTCCAGCGGCGCGAGCTGGTCTTCCAGCGTGCCGCCCGTGACTATGATTGTGGCGGGGCCCAGGATTACATTGCCTTTCACTTAGCGCATCAGCCAGCCGAGCTCTCGAATAGGCTCGAGCTGCTTAACGACGAGTGGCCAGGTCTCGCTACCATCGTTCTTGATGTCCACAAGCACCTATATCAGTGCGGATGCTCCTACGCCGAGCGAGAAGTGGGCCGTCCTAGGCGTTTACGTGGGGCTGGAGGTCGACTACTGCAGGTCTTTGGCGAAGGGCACCTGAGACGGGTCAGCGTTGCTGTAATTTGCGTTGATCAGGTTCGCCTAATCCAAAGCGGCTAGGGTCGGAGCGACGGCGATGTTGTGGAAGATGCACTCCTTCGTCAAGGCAGATGTGTGGTTCCCACCATACAGCACACCTTGGTATCCCCAGACATCAGGCTCGACGGAGATACTGCCGAGACTGAGTGCTTTGAACACCGGTGAATCTTACTACCATGGATTCGTAGGCCAAGCAAGTCACCATTGGCGCTGCAGTCCACTGTAATGAGTCTGGAAGACGACGACATACGTAGTTGGTATCAGAGTGCGCGGGGCAGTGCGTAAGCCTCACGACTCCGGTCACCGGGGTAGCTCAAGACGAAGGCGCTTTTTTCTTCCAAAGAAGTTGGTATATGCCTGCTCTGTCGGTGCTGTCGAAGGAAGCTTAATGCCCTGGGCTCCATTGGCCTCAAAGCCAGCAAGCAGCAGGCTCGCAGTGACCATGTCCAGTGTAGCCTTCATGATGCCTATTCGGGACAGCGGTCAGACCGGAAAGCAGGATCAGGGCATATTTGTCGATCAAATGACGAGGGATGAGGGTGCGAATGCCAGCGGGCAACTAGTCGATTGTACCTATGTATGTGTTCCTTCGGCCAGCTACGGTAAGCTAGCGATCCCATCTATCTCAAGCGATGCTGCAGAAGGACGGCATATATATGCGTGCAGCCAACATGCCTCATCCGGATGTCGGGAAAACGGGTCTATCCGCTGGGTTGTCTTGAGGATGACCCTTGAGTTTTAAAGGAGTGCAAGTACTGCGCAGACCTGAGTCGAAGCTTTATCGATTCCCTCCGCGGTCTTCATCAGCGTATGCATCTGGTCCCATAGTGGCTCACGGCCCACGCCAAGCACTCATCGCATGCGGTCTTTTACCATGACGACGGTAGAACTGTGCAAAAGCAGACCTTCTGACTATATGGCTGTTATCAGCTCGGTTCGTGCACCTGATGGAGGACGCCTCCCAGGTATCTCCGCAAAATGAAGGTTAGCGAACACGTTCCCTTTTCTCCAAGCTTGTGTCTCCTTGTCTGCTGCTGCTTTTGTGACTTTTGTTGTCGCCCGTCGCAACCATGTAGCTCAATGGACAATTCTCAAGGCATCGGGAACTTTCTGGCAGTGAAATGTTTGAGATGCCGAATAGTAGGTCCAAGCAAGTCGACCTTCCGAAGCTTTGGCCGAAAAATCACCATCAGACCTCGACAAGCTTCCTACTTTGCTCGATCTGCTGGTTTGGTGGACATCCACACAAGAGTATCTTCCCAACTAGCAAAGGAAGCGGAGAATTTTGACAAGGATGTCCTGCATCGCTAGCACAAGTCGCCAGCAGCTCGTTGGCCTTGCTTCTCGGAGCGCCAAACGCGGCGTTGCCGGCTGGTCACGAGACTTTTCCTCCGCCGCCGTTGCAGCGCCCGCTTCCACTTCTCACTCTTCATTGGGCTCGTCCTGTCTTCGATGCAGCCCAACACAGGCTTCTACTCCCCATACCTGGGGCTCCAGAAGGTCTTTGCACTCACTGCCCCCGCTGCCTCAGGCTATCGCAGATGAACAGACCGGTTGCAAGCCATTTTTGGGCCCAGTGGCTCTTCAGCTGATTGGCAACGTGTGGCATGGCGGTCTGCTCCAACGGTTAAACGATGAAGTCAGAGGTGAACATGAATCTCTCAGTTCTGCTTAACTCGAACTTACCAAGATATTGATGACTGCTGCTACCCCCTCACAGGTACATCTTTTGAGACCTCATCAGTCGTCGACACTGTGATTGCCACGTCGCAGGACCGCTCATTGATCCTGGCCTTCAACTTTGCATCACAAGCCCTCAATAACGCCTTTTTTCTCAGCAACCTTGTGAGTAGACCTCTATTGCAACTACGACGTTGGAACCGGTGTAACTAAGCGCAAGTTGTGCCTCCTTAATAGCGTCCGGCAAATCCATCAAAACCATCTCCACTTCCACCCAAGTCACTCCTTTCGCGCATTGAGCAAGACTTCGACTCTCTCCCTGCATTCAAGTCTGCTTTCAGCGCTGCGGCAATGGGAATGGTCTCCTCTGGCTGGGTTTGGCTCGTCCGTGACCAGACTGGACGCCTCGGAATCGTCCCAACGTTTGGCGCTGGCACTGTCCTCGTTCAAGATCGTCTGCAAATGGGCAGTGCAGACTTTCAGGCTAGTATCGAGGAGAGTGTGCGCAGGGCAAACAGCAAGAATGAAGCATCTGCAGAGTCTGCATCGCAGTCGATTCAGCATCCTCAGCCCTCGTCTCCCTCTACTCCACAGTCCTCGTTCGTGCCGATCACTGGTGCTTCCAGCATCAGTCTCAAACTGAACAAGACAGACTTGCGCACTGATGGAGCGCGTGAGAAGTCCAAGATTGGAGAGCAACTGACGCCTTTGTTGTGCGTCAGCGTTCACGAACACTCCTGGTTACCAGACTATGGCATATGGGGTAAGGAGCCCTACTTGATGAACTTCTGGGAGTGCGTGGACTGGGAGAAGGTCGGCAAGGCTTATGATGTGTATGCAGGTAACAAGTAGAGTGAATGGTCATATATTTCAGGAGGCTTTCGTTCGCATACATAGCATACAAGTGTGAGCGAGCGGAGCAAGGTGAAACAGCAAAATTATGGCATAACATTATAACTCTTGCTTAAGCACTTGGGGTCTCTGTCGTTGACGGCATTGCTGGGCTGTGAACGCTTTCAGATACCTCAATTTGACTTTGGACAGTGCCGCTCCGCGTGTGGCCCCAATTTTTGCCGTTGAGTGCGAGATATGTCAGGAAATATAGCCATACCACCACGTCACCTTCTTTCCGACACCTAGGGGCTGGTTTGGGAACAGTCTCTTAAACAGCTCACCACTCTTCCAAGCGTCCAGACTCTCTTTCCACTGCCTCACGCAAGCATCATTTGCATCCGTCGCTGAGAAGCGGTCGTAGGTCGTTCCCACGCGCCGCGCTGAATTTCAGCGCCATCTGGATCACCTGCGCTGCGACTGTGAGCCCGCGTCGGCGGGAGAAGTGTTGCAGTACCTATCACGGAAGAGCCCAGGCCGTGGCGGACGCTAGCACTCGGCAAGTGGGCCGCCGAGGACGTTGATGGGCATTTCCATGCTGAAGAATGAGGGGTTGTCCGACCTCTGCGAGTCAGAGGCGTTGTGTTGCAGAGGCTCAGATGGATAGACAGATGCCAAGGGGGCGATGGGCAAAGCAGCAAACCATCAGAATGCTGCCGCTTCAAACCTTGAAAAAGCTGGCGAGATATTTTGACGGATTCATTCGAGGCGGTCAAAGCGAAAGCCACGGACTCCGTCCTTCAGCGAGAATTGAGTCAAGCAAGTGATTTGCTACCCCGCGTTGATGCCTCCAGGATATGTCCTAACAAGGACATACCAACGATGAACTACACGCCAACCCAACTGCTTAACGCTCATGATCTTCGCACTTCCACCGAATGTACGCAGGACTGCCGTGAGAGGCAGAGTTGGCTCTGGAGAAGACTCTCGGGAGGCGATATCGATGAATCCATACAGAGGTATAAATGATACAGGCGGCCCTTTGACCGTAAAGGTTCGCTCGGAAACTGGCTCCCTCATGCCGAAAGCCCAGAGTGTCCGAAAAGTCACTGTCTGGGCCGCAGGCCTAGCCGCTACAGAGGGTTTTGGGTCTCGGAACCTGTGCAGAAACTTGCTTTCCGGGCACCATAAACCACCTGGTTCCTTCTCTGGAGGTATAGTGGGAGCAGATCCAACAGATTCTCCATCATTGTCGAGCATTAGTGATACGAGGGAAGTCGACAGTCGATTGTCGATGGCCGATGTTCCGATGTTGGGGTCCGTGCCGCGGCAGAAATGAATGCATAATCACATCCATGTTCCTTGTCCGTGACATTTGTAGGTGGTTATGCACCAATGATTGCATTGTAAACCCAGGCAAGGGCAACTTGGGCAGGAGAGTCGACCGAACGTGTAAATCTGATCACCCCTTGAACATGCAAAGGTAAGAACGTATGGACTCCAGTAGTTATCATTACTGCCGATCAACATTGCAGACCTCTCCGGCGGCTGGGCGCATTGATGATGGATGGCATTGAACAGAGAAGATAATTGATGAGAGGCCTGCCTGTAAGGCTGAGACCGTGAGATCCCGAGAGAGGGAAGGAAACGCCGATAGCCGAAGCGAGTCGAGTTCAAGGCTCATAACACTCTCAAGACTTGTCCTTTATGAAATTGAATGAAGGGGTGGACTGCATACCCTGCCACAACTGCTCGTTATCGTTCAAGCCAAAATGGGTGATTCGGCATGCGGCCACCGCATTCTGCACCGATTCATCCCACTCCAACTAGAACTTCATCGTCTCAATGTCCCTACCATAGATGACTGTGCATTTTGGACCGGCAGCAGTGACAAGCGGCGGATAAGAAGCCCTAGGTAGCTGAGTTCCGGCTAACCGTCCTTGACCGTCTGTGGGTCCTTAAAAATGTCGTGCAGCAATACTCGGCGCCATGGGTGCCAACAACACCATCCTATCTAAACCCTCAAATGCCAAGCCAAGGCAGGTTCAAAGGCAACGCCCCTGCTCGCTACAATATATCAAACTACGCTTGTCTGTGACCATTGTACGGACTCTGATTCGGCCGCTCAGCAATTGAGATACTACTTCGAGCCACCACCACCACTTGGTACCGTGCGCGAGATCATTACCGTGCCCTTGCGACACAAGAATAGACGGATTAAATTGCACGTCTACAGGCCCGAACCATTGTATGATGGGAAGGACTACACTGTCTCCGTGAACTTCCACGGTAGCGGATTTGGTGCGTGTGACGTGATTCAAACCGAGGTCCTGCAATCCTTTCACACTTTTGAGCATACGCCTGCAAGCTCTCCAGTGCTCCCATGCCATGGTCAAGACTTTCATTTCTGCGCCCAACTCTGCTCGCGTCTCAATGTCGTAGTGCTGGACGCCGACTACCGCAATGCACCCGAAGACCCGTTCCCGGCGGCTGTTGAAGACGCCAATGATGTCGTACCGTTCGCCTTGCCTCCACTGGACTTTTCCCGCCTAACGCTGACTAGCTTTTCAGTCGGTGGCAACCTTGCGCTCGTCACCGCGACGAGGCTGGGGCCGCAGCGCGTCGCTGCTGTATCCACCGACGTCATTGTCTTGCGATTCGAGCATGGCCAAGAACCCGCCAAACCCAACTTTCAGATACGGTATCAGATTGAGGAACGCAGTCACTCTCCTCTTCAGGGGATCATACATTGTCAAGGGTACGGATGATAGTCAGTCGGGCATAAGCCCTGTCAATATGGAGCCTGACTGCTGGCCAAATTTGATTTTTTTTCCAATTGCTCGCTAGCAAACGTTCTCTCTCATGTCGAGTGTGTAACCCTCTTTCGTCCACACAGGTGGTCCACATCATATGCGGCGATGGCGACATTCTGTGGGATGACAGTGACAAGCTCATCAACAAGCTCAAATCTGCGAACCATCCCGATGCGACCTTGAACACTGTCAAGCATGGCGGTCACGCTTTCGATAAGGCCCAGCGCAGTCCCGATGGCATCAAACCGCGCGACTATGCGTATGATGTCGTCTTTGCTGCTGTCGAGCGAGGGCACAACCATGCTTGAGCTCTTGAGCGCGATAGATTGGAGATGAACCCCCGGATCTTGTGCTGGCACAGCAGGCAATACTTAGATTCAATACTTGGAATGATATCTGTTTGCAAGTGATCGTACATGTAGTATACAGTTCTAGTAACGTTACACCTTCCACTGCATGCTGCGAAAATTACTTCTTTTTCTTCTTTTGCTGGGTTGCATTCAGACGCTCTTTGCAATCATCACAATACCATGTCGGTGGAAGCGGCTTCGACACACCAACGCAACCAATGTGGAACCATTCGTACCTGCAATCTGCCCCATCACAGCCAATCATCTACAGAGGAGGGAACCGCGGTTAGCAATCTCGGTGATCAGGTACCAGCACGGGCGGTTGCAACGACTCACCTCTCCGAAAGAGACCCTCTGGCAAAAGCAGTACGGCGTCTCGTCCTTCTCCTGCACTCCTGTCTCTAGAATCTCTTCCGGATCAGGAAGAGCCTCGATCTCAAGCTCGCCATCTGCGTCGAGATCGATCATATCGCGCTCAAGGCTGGGTCCGCGTGCGAGACTAGAGCTCGGCCTGGGAGGGCCTGGTTTGGGCATCGATTTGCGCGCGGTATTTTTGATGGAAGGAGATGTTCCACGAGCGCCTTGTAGCGATCCTGATAGAGCATCTGGAGTGCCCTGACGCCATCCTTTGGGGGTGGCGGTGCCGCTGGATGCCCGGGCTCCAAAAGTCACAGGTGAATTTGCGCCTGTCATCATCACGCTCGCCTTGCGTTCTACGAGAGCTTGGCGTCAGCTGCGGCCTGCTGTTCAGAAGGCAAACAAGGCAGCAAGCTCGTACTTACTGAGCGCAGGATCGCCATCCGCGTGTGCTTTGAGACCCGCCAATGAAGCTGGAAGCCCCGTCAGTGATGGCATCGGGGGCATAACGTCATTCGCTGAGAAGGATTCAAGCACGTGAGGTGCAATTTTGGTCATTTCGTCCTTGAGCCTGGTGGAATGTCGATGTACCTCTCTCCATAACTGTAGAGAAAGAGTAGCCTTCTGTTGGCTTAGCTCTTCAGCCCGATCGAAGTCCCCTTTGATCTTCTCCAACAGCTTGTCCATCTTGATACGGTCCGCTTCAGGAAGAATAGCCCCCGGATTGGTCAACCCTGTGCCGCCTTTACTGAGCAAATCTCTGAGTTGCGATTGTCGATTCGCGATGCGAGGTAATAAGTCTGCGATGCAGTCTTCATGTCAGTGCTTGAATCAGGAGCAAACAACACATTTCTCTCACCTTGTACTTTAGACTCCTTATGCTCTATTTCCTTAATCATATGCCCAACCTCTTGAGGCAGATTGTCCAGCCCTGATATGAATTCCTGCGCTATGGCAGCAATCTCTGCTGGATCCTCCATCCTCGCCACCACGCTTCCGTCCTCAAAAAGGCTAGAATACGCCGATCGCTGAAAGCAAGGGATATATGAGTACGTGAAGAGCTTTAGCTGCGCACCCCCTGGTCAAGTCATATGCGGCTCTGTGGGATGTAGTGCCTCAAATGCGCTCCTCGTCAGCTGTTGCGCTTGCTTGTAAAGGAACAATATCCCCCACACAATCTCGGCGTTCTATCTATCGGAAGGACGCCGACGCAAGAGCACGCAGATACTAAATTCACAATATATGACTTGGCATGAGTCGATTAGCCATCTGCACAATCGTACTCCAGCCAACAATTCTACCGCTTCCCACAAAGTCCAAGCGCAGGTACAGTCGGTCTGTCGTAGGCTCGAAAGAGCGGACGGATCATCTGACATTCAGCATCATGTCAACATCCCAGTCCGAGCAGCGCCGTCAGGCCAAGCATGAGAAGGCGAGAGAGGCAATGATGGCCGAGTTTGAGCGACAAAAGCAAGACATGGCAAAAGAGGCAGAAAAGAACCGTACTGGGTCGGATAGATTTGTTGGAAAGAACGACAGCATTGAAGAGACGCTCAAGAAGCAAACGGTCGGTCTGGTTAGGCTTGAAGACTTTCAGAAGCGAAGAGTGGAACTCGAGGAGGAGAAACGGAGAGAGGCTGCCAAAACCAATGAGCTAAAGTGAGAAGTAATGGTCTGACTTCCCTCCGGCCTTGCAAAGGCTAATATCAGTCTCCTTCGAGGCTCTCATCCGTGCAGGCCCGAGGAAAAGAAGAAGAAAAAGAAGGCCAAGACAAAAGCAACATTGTCCTTTGCGATGGATGAAGAAGAAGGAGATGATGATTCTCCGTCGCACAAGGCGAAGAAACAAAAGACTTCACACGACAGCAGTAAAGCTAGCAATAGAAAGACTAGCTTCAAGAACCCCAGTGTGGACACTTCATTCCTCCCAGATCGCAAGCGCGAAGAAGAGGAACGCAGAGTTCGCGAAGAGTTACGGCAAGAATGGCTCCACAAGCAGGAGGAAATGAAGCAGGAAGAGATCGAGATCACCTACTCCTACTGGGATGGCAGTGGGCACAGGAAGACTGTCAAAGTGAGATACAGCCGTGAGATTTCCATTTCGCTCAACGCCACCGCTGAAAGACCGTCACTTCCGTTTACAGTGCAAGAAAGGCGACTCCGTTGCGCAGTTTCTCGAAAAATGCCGTCAACAATTCCCAGAGCTACGCGGCGTCTCCGTCGATAATATGATGTACATCAAGGTATGTAGCGCTTACTTCTCTGGGATGCATCCTGAAACTGAAAAGATGCTTGCTTCAACAGGAGGATTTGATTATCCCACACCACTTCACATTCTATGATTTTATCGTGAACAAGTCGCGAGGCAAGTCCGGCCCATTGTTCAACTTTGACGTGCACGATGACGTGCGCCTCCTTGCCGATGCGAGCGTCGAGAAGGATGAGTCGCACGCGGGAAAGGTCGTTGTGAGTCGAAGATTCTGCAATCATGTTCCGTATTTGTTTCGCAGTACTTAAGAAAATCGGCTGTACCCACAGGAGCGGAGTTGGTACAATCGGAATAAGCATATCTTCCCGGCGAGCCGTGAGCGAGATCGATACCATACTCATCGAGCTTTCTGCTGACTTTCACACTCGGTTTCAACAGGATGGGAGCTATTCGAAATGGGGAAGGACTATGGAAGCTACTCCATCCACGACAGGAAAAAGGAGGGATGAAGTCCGCGCTTGTGTGTATCAACTCTAGGCTACATATAATGCTACAGCATGTACGGGCCGTTTGGCAGCTCGTTCTGGTATTCGGGTATCTGGACGAGATCGATCCGTTGCGAGTTCTTTGGCGACACCACGGGCTCGTATTGGCCGTCGAGAGAGGAGTGTGTGGCGAAGCCGAACGAGTCGACTGGCCACTCTGTGGAAGGGTTCGAGGAAGCCGGGGCGGCAGATCGCGACACTACTTTTGCGACCTGTTTCTGCGGATCGCGACCAGCGTGCGTGTTGGATCTTGACAAGGTGCCGGTCTGTGTATTAGAGCGAGACAAAGAAGCGCCCGGGTTGGTGGCGGAAAGAGCGTCCGCTACAAAGAAGTTGGACAGGTCGTGCAACTGGCTGACGAGGTCACCCAACTCATGCTGCGTCTCGGCGCGTGTGCTTTCTGAGTGGCTCCAAACGCTACCCTCGGATGCGTCTTCAACAAAATCGACATGAACTGCTGCGGGGGCCACATCCAACGTCCTCTCGCAGATGCGAAAGACGCTCTGGATGTTACTGCGTGCTCGCATAGCTGCCTCTTGCCGGTCTGGTATGGACCATCCGGTGGCTGATGGAGGTCCAAATACTCGGACCGTCCCTTGTAGTTCACGATGCGAAAGTTCGGTCTTGCACCATTGCAAACTCATGCGCATAAGCTGTCGGTGATCCGGGCCACCCGTGATGCGTGAGGTGAGACTCAAACAGTCCAACGCGTCCTGGGCTAGAGCGTCTTGTTGACTCAAGCTTCTCAACAACGGCATCCAGAGGTCAGAGCCATCCTCAGCCAACAAAGATTGCGAAGAGCCCAAGCCTTGTAGGAAGGCCTTGGCAACTTTCAGGGCACTGCTACGTTGCGTAGCATCTGGCGTGAGGACCGAGCCGAGAGCGATCTGTGCCATCATCGAGCAGTGCGCTGGCAAAAAGTGTGCTCGAAGCCCACTAATTCCCTGCCGGATCAGGTCGTCGGTGATTTTGAAGCGGCGATTTGCAACTGCCTCGCAGAAACGTTGCAGATCAGGTCGATGTGCCTGTTCAAAGCATCTACCTAGGAGTGCGGCAATCAACAGGACAATGTCGTAGGCCGCTTTGGGCGAAACATCCGTTGTCTCAGTGGTCAGCGCAAAATGCGGTAAGATGGCAATGAGGCTGAGGCCCAACCAAGCGTCTCGGTCGGCAAGGACTTCGAAGACTGGGCCTTGAAGGACCTTCGAAACCACTGACATGGCCCTTCCTTGTGTGCAAGACGATCTGAATGCATAAAGGATGCTGTGAGACCAGTCAGGACTGTTGCTTTCCCAGTCTACTGGACGCCATCTGAGTAAGCCGCTCGCGTCGACTCCCTCAGCTGTGTTGACCTTGTTAAGAATGGCCTCCATGAGGATTAAGGCATCCGCGCATTCGCTCTCGTTTGCAGAGCCCACAGCGGCAGCGCACGCCCAAAAGCAGGCAGCAGAGAAGTCATGGCTGCATTCCTTGTCTGCCGATGTAACGGAAGCCATGGCAGTGAGTGTCTTCATCGCCTCAATGGTGAATAGCCGGAAGTCATCGCTCTGATCTGAGATGGTGGCCGATAGTCGTCCGAGAATCTCTGCCAATGACTCGATGCTAGGCATTGGCTTCAGGTCGCGCAGAATGACAAAAGAATGGCATGCCAACGCCCTGACCGGGTTAACGGTAGCCCAAACAAGGGCGGCTCGTCGCCATTGGTCGCCCAGGCCGGTTGCCCTGTCCCAGTGCGGGAGTTGGTCCACGCGAAGGAGGTCGCAAGCTGAGTCTGAGTTTAAGTGCTTCCGCGAAACCAGGATATCTGCACCTAGTATCTGCCGAATTAGGCTCCCAGAGCTAGTCTGGCCTGGCGTCCAAGGCATCTTGGCGTGTAGTGTTGCCACGTGCAGCACTTGGGCCTTGCATTCGTCCGAACAAGATTCCGGTATCCCACACACAGAAAGAAAGCAGAGAAGGAGACCAGCCGCAGAGACTGAGGATGTTTCTTCGGGCACGCGTAGCGATGCCCGAAAGTCCGGAACGTGGAGAGACGCATGAGAAGGATCGACTTCGTAGCTGAGATTCTTGATGAGGAGCGGTATAGCGGATGCCGGCACCAACGCATCGCATGCTGCTCGGCGAAAGACGTCTGCCCATTTCCTGCACAGCAGCGTTACAATGGTACAGCTCGCGTGAAGCACCATTGGATGATGAACGTGAAGATTGATGTCGAGAAGGAACCTGAGGAGCACGTTGACGTTGCCCTCGACATGTGCAGTGCAGATAGATTCGACACAGGACTGCAGACTCCGGCTATCGGCATCTACTTGATGAGTAGCCACCCAGAGGAAGTTGCTGAGGAGAACGTATGTTTCGGATGCATACCCACGCTCCCCAGAGAGGTCGAGACGTACATTTTTGAGTGCGTTGCCAACAAGGTTCGCAAAAGATTCACGATGCGCAGGTGGCGCTTGTGCGACCCTCGACCCACATTCTGCAGCAATGAATAGTGCTGAATCTCCCAACCTCAGCTGAAGCGCATTGCAGACTGAATGCATGCCATAGAGGTACCCAGCAGGAGTCAATTGAAGACAGTCGCACTTGTGAGGAGCGATTGCATCGTCGTATTGGCTCAGCCAATCAAAAGCTAGCCGGCGTACCTGCACGTCTGGATCGGAGAGCTTGGAAACGAGAAGAACAAGGAGGCGGCCGAGCGGCATAGCCGCAGGAGCTTCATCTTTGAAATGGTGAAGGTCGCCAAAGAAAGACTGCTCGAACCGAGTGGGTGATTCCTCTCCGTGGATGAGGTCGATCACGTTGTTCCATGCAAGGACAACATCTTTTTGCGCGCTCAAAACATTGCGAACCGCACGACTGAGGGATGTTCGAGGATCCAGTCTGGTCAACCCATGCAAAAACGAATGCTATGCTGTGTCGAAACTCACTGAGCTGGTTCGCGTGCTGCATCAAGTGGGGCTTTTACAAGCATGCGCGCCCATCCCACCGTTGAAACCCATGGCAATTGAGTGTCTTGCTGTTCTTGCGGATTCCTGAATTCGGTAATGGGAATGCAAGTACTGAGAGACGCAAGCGTTTCAGCTGCTGCGTGGGCGAGGCCATGAACCAGGTCACGTAATTCATTCAGTACGCGACTGCGGGATTGCTCGTCCTTGCGTCGGTAGGCTGCCGAGGTGAGAAGATTTGCCAACTTCGCAGACCCCTGTGCATTATGGGGCGAATAAGACTGCCACTCCAGGCAGAGCAAGAAGATTTGCATGATAGTGTCAGTCGAGAAATAGCGCTGCAGAGATCCTTCTAGCGCGAGGCTGTCAACAAAGCAGCTCGTAACCCTAGCGAAGGCCAGCCGGATTGGATTTTGCTGCAGATCGTTGCGCATGACAGGGTCGGAGAGAAAGAGCAAGGTTTCTTTGATCCAAGCAAGAACAAGGAACACTTCGTTCGAGCGATGTGAACTGTCAAGCAGGGTGATATAAGGAATGATGGTTTGCAAAATCAAAGCGGTTCCTTTTCGCACGTTCGCAACTTTGTGGCGCACGACTGGTAGGGTGTCAGGTTTTGAGATTGTAGCCTGACGTTTTTCTTCATCGCCTGCATCGACGCTGACCTTCCGGAGCTGCTGGAGGCATGCGTAAAAAAGATGTCGATTCAAGCCAGCCGAGGCGAATTGAGCCTTTTCTGCTACCAATGGCCGCCCGCTGCATGCTAACAGGACGAGCTGCTGGACGAGATCTGTGCTTGTGAACGATTTCGGCTCCGGGGCTGTGTCACTTGATTGTCGTGCATGTCCTTGGTGGTCCATTCCTCCAACATTTGCGTCCGTGCTGATAGCGGCCAAGCAGCTGGCCATATGCGCCCACGTCTCAGCGATACCATCTAGGTTGGCCTGTGCTGCTTTTGTAGATAAATGAGCAGGGAGACCCGTGGACGAGCTCAAGTAATTCTGCAGGTTGAGAACACGACTCGCCAGGTTCGCCTTGACGAGCGCAGTGACCGTCGGGAACAACGTGGCGCACTGCCGAAAGATGAGCCCTTGGATTTGATGCCATGCGATACCATTGATGGCTTCCCGTGCTTGCAGCACTGCTTCGACTGGGGTATCGGAGTCGAACAGAGAATGTGCAGAAGTGACCAAAGTGTCGCCTTCGAGAGACCTTTTGATTGGCAGCTCGAGCAGGTGCCAAACGCGGTTAGCCTGATGGAGGGAGCCGATCATTGCTGTCGAAGCCTCGCGGCCAGACAGTGTGGTGTCGACGAGAGATACGCTTTCCAGCACGCTTGCTCCTATGCGACGTAAGGCGACCACCGGAAATGTCATCAAAAACAAACTGTGCGCTTCGGCTTCATCCAATGTGGTCCATTCTCCAGCTCGTGCCATATTCGTGCTCTGGACTCCATCGCTTGACACGGGGGGCTTGCACGAAAGTTCAACGTGCTTCTTCCATCTGTTGAAGCAGGCAGCCCATAATTTGAACACTGAGGTCGTTTTCTGAGTAAGGTGCTGCCTATTTGGGTGCACTTCCCACATCACGACGTCTGGGCGTACCAGATAGCGTCCGATGTATGCCAGGGCGTCCATGCTGTAGTCTCGACAAATTGAAACCCGATGAATGGTGCCTGTAGCCGTGCTAGCCAGGGCTGAGTCGGCGCTCCACAATGATCGCAAGATGACCCCGAATACGACATTGCGAGGAAGCTTCGTGGTGAGGCACTGCGGCCATACACTCAGGCAAGCACGCAAGACGTCCATGAATGGTTGATGGACATGAGAGTATGCCGCCATAGCGCCCATGTCCTCATGGAACCGCCACACGAGTCCTTCTTTGTCATTGTCCATGTATTCGCTGTCGAGATGCGATCCCGAGCCGCTTCCTGACGACAAGACGGCGCGCTCGTCCAGGACTGAGACTTCCCCGACTTGGTGGTCGCAGATCAGTGCTATCTTTCCTATGAGGCCCTCGAAGGTGGCATGAGCCTGTGCGATGGCCGTGGTTGGCCACTCGATCTCTGCTGGTGCAGATTCGGTTACTTGTGGCAGCTTGAACTCTTCCTCTATTTGCAGAGGGAAGCTGGGAGAACTCTTGTCTGCGTATGCTTGCCGAGTCAACGAGATGGCTCGGACAGCAGCTACCATCCTTCGCTTGTTAATTAGCTCTGGTTGCAATGTCAGCATATTGCCTTGCAGCGAAGATGCACGCAGAAGCTCAAGAACAAAGTCGCGACCGATCTCCGATTGTCGGTAGAGGATGTGGTGCAGCATGAGAGCGTAGATATCTGACCCAGTGTCTTGCAAGTCGATGCTGCGGCGTTGCATCGGAAACCAAATGCGAAAGAATGCGTCAAGGCGCTTACTTGTTGCATTGCTGCTCTCTTTGCATCTGAACAAGTAGACCCAAAGCAACCGCGTGGCGCTTTCAACGACCGTCTTTCGGCGCGATCGATCCTTAAGCTGCTGCAATGAATTTTCGAGAAATGGCCACCATTGTTGTAGGAATGTCTCTTCCCTTGACGCGCACAAGACTGCGGTACCGAGTGCGAATGAAGCGGCCCAATACCTCGGCTTTGCACTCATCACCTGCGCGCGCGACCACAGCACATCGGTCACCTCAACCCACGTTGGATGATGTAGCTCCGCTGATGCTCGTGAAGCCACCTGCAGAACGATCGCGGCTAGCGCCTCAGCGAATGCGATTTTGACGCGCGTTCCATGTGCTGACGAGAAGAGGCGGACAAGGGAAAGGATGGCTTCTGCTCCTTCTTCGAAAACTTCCATGGGAAAGACCTGAATAGGTAGTGACAGTGTTAAATATGTGGCATGGGGTCGCGAAAACGATTCAACTCTCACAGTAATTTTCAGCTTTCCGATCAACTTGATCTGCAATTCGACTTCCGGGTCTCCTTCCTTCTGCGATGCTGTGGCCGCTAGACTCTTCTGGAGCATCATGGTCAAGGTGTCACACACTTGTACCAATCTATCGAAAAAGCGTGGGGTAGATTCTCTCATCAGAGCAAAGCGCAATGTGGAACACGGCTCCTACTCACCTAGCTTGGCTGAGCACACCCAGTAAATCGCCTAAGCTATGATGAACCCGCAGAATGAGCCCATCCTCTTGCGGCAGCCTCAGGATCATTGCTTCTCCTAGTAGTCCAATGGCATCCACCTCAGGAGCAAAATCCACATAGCTTTTCCCGCCCAGGTCACTGAGCGACGCGGTCTTAGCGTCCTCGATGACATGGCGCGGCAGCCCATCAAAAAGAATAGTCAACGCATCCAGTAGCACGACGATGGACAAAAGTTTGGCCTTGCGAACTTGTGCTGCGTTGTTCCTCAGCTGCGCTTTCGATGCGTTCGAAGGAGTTATGTTCGTCCCTGTTCCGGAAGGTATGGTGTCATCGTCTTCGAACATCGAAGCAGAGACGCCATGTGACAACGGATCAGTTTGATTGATGTTGCTGCTGATGGTCGAATTCGGAGTTTCGTGTAAAGATCGCCACGCCCACAAAGAAGCCCAGATCGTTTGCAGCTGTTGCGGGTCACTGTTATTTGCGGCTTTGCTCAAACATCGGCATACCGACTCGAAGGCCACTTCGTTTTCTTTCTCGGCAACTGATTTCCAGATTGAGCTGAAGGCGTTCCTTCCCCTCTTAAATGGTACTGAAAAGGATGCGCTCGCGAAATCGGGGTTGCTCTTGCTTGCAAGTGATTTCAAACGGGATCGCGCTAGCAAGGAGAAACGGGCCAGTAACACATTGAGAGCATACTGTGCAGGTGTAGAAGGATCAGCGACGCCCACCCCATGTGGAAGAGTGTATGAACTGTCATCAGAGAGCTGTATGGGTGGCCGCAGTGGAGCTGCTGATGACAATTGCCGATACTGGCTAGGTTGCGGCGTATGCGATCGTGAAGTGGAACCGTGACCTTCAAAAAGATCAGGTAGGCCGCCACCACGTGCCGGAATACCTGCATAGTAAGACAATGTGGGTGCTCCAATGATACCTGGCGGTCCCCGAGTTTCTGATTGCAAGTGAGGCGGGAAGGGTGGCAATGGGGGGGGCATGCTCATTCCCATGTTGAAACTTGTAGAAGTCGGTGTAGAGGCGTCAATGCTGCTTCCAGCACCAGCACTTGCAGCGCCAAATGAGGAACTGCCAGAGAGCTGCGAGCGCTTGTGCGAGTGACCGTGCACAAAGGTGTTTCCTTCCCAGGCGTTTGAAGCCGCAATATTGCCGAGAGACGCTGGACTCTCCGTTCTTTGATGTTGAACATGGCCATGACTATACTGATACTGGTACCCATCGTATTGCTGTCTACCAGATGGAGTAGACGATGAGGGAAAGTACCGAATGCTATGTTGCGAGGTCGAACGTGTAGGGGGAGTGGAAAGGTCTTGCCTCGTTTCACGCTCACGGTCGAGTGAAGGTCTTCCCCCTCCCAGCGACGGCCGGCCGTGTTGGTGGAAAGATGTAGATGATGAAGTGGGGAGCGGAGGCTCGTACGAAGGTGTCGATCCTACAGCTGTCACGGCACTTGATGCTGCAGACTTAAATGCTGCGCGCAAGCTGGCCAGGCTACCTTTACGCGGTGCTTGCTGCTGCTGGGATTGCGACTGGTTATTGGCCCTGTTCGGTGCGCTTGCAGACGGCGCATCAGGCAACTGAACCCCTTGGGAAAGTGACGGAAAGAGCGGCTGAGATTGACCGTGAGATGAGAAAGCGCTAGAACTCATGGGAGGCGGCATTGGAGGGCCAGTGGAAGAGATGGGACTCGGTAAATCGTACCCTCCGCTAGACTCGCTGCCATTTCTTCCATGCCACAGCTCTGCGCCTCGGAATGGTCCTCTTGTTGTGGAGTTTCCAATACCCCCATTTGCGGAGGCTGCAAAACCAAAAGCTGTTCCATCTTGTGAGCCAGAGGCTGAGCGATTATTGAAGGCAGGCCTCCCATTTGATGCACTTGCTGCCGAAGGGACTGCCGTTCCAGGCGCCTGAGTAGCAGTAGCATTACTATAGCTTTCTAGATCTTCAAAGTCGGGAATGACCACTTGCAGGCCGCTCATGGTTACCGTGTCAATCGTTCACCCCACGGGCTGGGGCGGAAAATAGACAGATAGCCCAGACTCTTTGTGACACAGACGTTTCGGGGACTGTTGTCAGAATGATGGCACTGGATGCCAGGCCTCGCCCTGTTGGCTGCAGCATAGATCCTTGCCATGAGTCGTCCAGCCCGGAACTTGAAACGCTCTGGAGTTCTCGAGGACATGACGCCGTCGACCGGGGGACGTCTCGACGATGAGACGGGTTCAGTCTAGTTTGATTCACAACGCGACGTCCGTTAGCCCAAGTAATATCACTCTGGTTATATTTGCTTGAGTGGAAATTCATGGGGATTTTAGCTGATATTACCGGTGAGTGTAAAAGATCGCTCCAAAAGCCCAGCATTCCCCCAGTTGGTCAAAAAGGAGCGAGAAAAAAAATTGGCTGAACACACACCTTCGGCAGTGAGCTATTGTCCGTACGATGTCATCGCTTTTTGTCTCCCTGGTACCTTGGTCACATTTCGTTTTGTCCATCGCGTCTTTCACTACCTGAGCCCAACTGGATACGTTGTACAGCTATTCGATCGCTGCATCGTTGGTGTAGTCTGCCTTGCGTGCCTGTCCGGGTCTTCAAACAGCAGCCATTTAATCGCATTCCTTGACGCCTTGGCTGCGCAGACCTATCATGTTCTCGCCGCTTTCGAATGGCACGCCAGGGCTGCAAGATGACATCAATCGCACCCAGGGTTCTGGAGGCCGCAACCATACCGGGGGCAGCAGTAGCAACAGGGGAGGTCCAGCTGGTAGATTGGCGGGAAGTACTCTGCGCAGAGCCGGATTGGTAGATCAAGACTCCGGTATGCGTGATGCCAGTCGCGCCGGACCGAGCAGGAGATGGGAAAGGGCTGTTGGAAGCAGTGGAGAGAACACGTCTTCAGTGAGTCTTCAACTCACTCAAATCTCTATACTCAGCTTTGAGCTGGCTGGATGCCCTGTATTGTCACTTGGTCAATGCACTGCCATCCAGTTGCCATTCTGTGTACCCCGCCACTCATTACGCCCTCCCCATCAACATGATGAATTGCCAGACTGACGTTGTACTTCCCTCTCTCTATTGTCAAAATGATGTCTGTCATGCCTCATGATAGTTGAAAAGAACACTAGACGAGCCGGTATCCGCGGCTAGGGGTCGGTCATCCAAGCTGCGTCTAGCACGAGATCGCGCCAATCCCATCGGCAAGCGGCATCGAGGCAGCGGGCCGGTCACAGATTCTGCATTGGCAGGAGGGGCGGCAAGCAGGGGAGGTCGGGGCGCAGGTGTCAAGGGTGTTGCTTTACGCGGATCAACAGGGAAGCAAAAGCTGCGCAAAGCGCAAGCAGGTGAAGTCGCGCGAAATGGCAGCACCATCGAGACGCTCAAGTCGTTCTTGACCTCGCGTTGGGACGCCAATAGCGGCTTCCTCAATCTGTCGAACATGGCTTCCGATCCGATCCTGCTAGCAGCGGAGATCAAACCTCCAGGAGTAAGCGGGGCGGCAAAGGAGATCAGCAACGCTATCTGGAAGCTCGCGAGGGAAATGTTTCCAACTATCACGACACTCAGTCTGGCGAGCAATGGCTTCAAGAGCCTCGTACCCGTCATGAGCGTGCCAGAGTTCCTTCCCAAGTTGCGCAACCTCAGCTTGCAAGGAAATGACATCAAGTGGACCAAGGACCTTGCCGCCATCGCCCCTACAGTCTCAGGAAATTCAGGACGGCGCTTCGAGGAGCTAAGCGAGCTAGTGCTGCTGGAAAATCCAGTGCAGCAGAATGCAGTGGCTGCTGGGAATGAGGCTGGTTATCGAGAGGAGGTGCTAGTCAAGTTTCCTTCCCTCAAAATGCTAGATATGAAGCCTGTGGAAGCTGTGGAGGCACAACAAGCAGCTTCAGGTAGCAAAAGCGGAAGCAGCACGCAAGGGCAGGCCAGCTCTTTTGTCGGCGTCGCTCCAATACCAATGCCACTTGCGGTCAAGCCTGGCTTCTCCGACGAGTCAGCACAAGCCATTATCCCAGCTTTCCTGTCGACATTCTTTGGCCATATGGACACTGGCCGACAACAACTCAAGCCTGCTTATGCTCCAAAAGCGGTGATGACATTCACGCTTCCGCTGCAAGCTCCTCCTCGAGCGCGAGCCGAAGGCTTTCTGTTCAGCATGAAGAACCAGCGCGGGTTACATGGCATGACCGACAAGCTGAAGATGCTCAGCGCACATGACATTATGCGGCTCGGCACGCATTCGGCCAGCAAAGGCGTACACAGCGGGCCAGATGCGATTGTGGACTTCATGACGCGTCAACTGCCCAAGAGCAGACATCCTCTCTCAGAAGCAAGCAAGTTCGTTGTCGATGCGTGGGTCCTGCCTAACGAAAGAATTGGAGCCGTAGTAGATACGAGATCAGAGAAGTCGAGCGCTGTGTTATTCATCAGCGTGCATGGGGAGTACACCGAACGTGAGTGCCTTAACCAAACAATCGTATCTTACCGCATCATTGGCAGATAGTTCACATGCCACAAACATGCTGTTGTTCTACCAGTGCCATCGGAAGGCGTGCGAAGCTTCGACCGGACATTTGTCGTCGCTCCAGCTGCGCCGGGCTCCACGTGAGTGACATATCCACAGCAAGGATCCACAAACACCTCTTCTAAACCATCCATCATTCCTGCAGCGCGGCGAATGCCGGTTGGCCCTGCGTGATTTTGAACGAGCAATTCACCATCCGGCAGTATTCTGGCAACTCGGCGTGGAACCCCAAGCCAGTCGAGTCTGGCTCTGCAACTTCCGCTTCAGGTCTTGTGAGTACGGCACTTCCCTCCTTCTCGCAGTCAACGCCACCGCAGTGCGCAAAGCGACTTGGACACTGACCGATCCACAATTTCGCTCCCGCTTTCTGGCGAGCAGACTCCACAGCAAGAAGGGGAAGTGACGCGGCTTGCTGCACAGACTGGCATGACGCTGCCCTTTGCCATGCAGTGTCTCGCGCAGAATGAATGGCAGTACGAGCAGGCTGTCGCGAACTTTGCGTCTCTCAAGCAGGCTGGTCAGATCCCGCCGGAAGCGTTCCAGTAAGAGCAGCAGCAAACACTTACGCAATATCAGCGAGGCAGGATTTACACTAGTAAACAATTCCCCTGCAATGCGGTCGCCATAAATCAATCCTGTATCATCAATTCTTGGCTATTCAATTGTATGCACCTATAAAAAAGCGCGCAAGATACATGCCTGCCTGGATGAACATGAGTCGCCACGCCGACATGAGGAAGCTCCCTGTATAAGAACATCGAGAACGAGTGAACGCCAGAAATAGATACACAAGTGGCCCGATACATGAGATAGATGCTTGCTCAGAAGAAAAAAGGAAAGCAGAGAGAACGTATAGTCTAGAGACGGGCGACGGCAGAGGATGGTGACGTCGGACGCAAGATACGAAAGGAAACAGGTGGGAGAGATCGTTCACACCTTGACGCAGTTTGCGCCCGTCTCGGAATAATAGCAGCTGCTTGCATGTGGTGGGGCGGCAATGTCTTCTGTCGGCGTCTGTGTCTGCATCGGTTGCAGGACGTCGTTACTGCCTTGCTGCTGCTCCTGAACGCCGGCGCCGCCTGCAGCGGGACGGAAGGCAGCGTTGGAAGGCAGCGGCGGAGTCTTGAATGCAGACTCTTCGAGTTTTTTACGACGCATGAAAGACAGCATGCGCGGGAGCGTCGAGGACCTGCCTGCAGGCAAAGCTGCCTGTCCTTTGACATCTTGCTGCTGCTGCAAAGAACGCTGGGCGCCCGCAGCCGCAGCTACGCTTGACGGGAGCGGGGGCAACGCGGGTCCGGGAGCTGGTTCCTCGGCAATGAAACTGGCATTGAACTTTCGCCATGCAGCGGCGGGGACGCCGCCGATGGACAGCGAACGCCGCTTCGTCTTCTTGGCGCTGGCCGCCGCCGCTGAATTTATACCGTTGCCGCCGCTGGCATTGTCGGGAGACAAGAGGCGGGGCTGCTGCTGCTGCGCCTGAGCATTTGCCAACGGCGACGATGATGGACCCTTGCCACGCGCAGCAGCGGCGCGCGCCTGGTTGATCGAGATGCTGGAGCGCTTGCTGGGGTACTTGCTCGCGTCATCGACCGTCGGCTCGAAGCTGACGAGGCGCGGCACCACCACCGCCGCCAGTCGTTGCTCAGCCCGGCAGCTGGGGGTGCCGCCGCACTGCGCGCTCGAGCCCAGCTCGGGACTGGGCGCCATAAGCGCAATGGCGGGGGCCGCCGCTGCTCCTGTCGCGTCCACCGGACCCGCAGCGAGGGCGGTGTGAATGCTGACCTTGTCGCTGGTACCAATCTCGGCGGCAATATCCGACGCAACGGTTGTGGCGGCGCTGATGATACTGTGCCCGCCGGGCGTTGAGGGGCCAGAGTCAGGGGCATCGTCAGACGAAGGAAGCGAGATGGCCGTTGCGTCTGAGGCGCTGCGGACCATCTTACCCAGCGAAGATGGCGCACGTGGCCAGGGCGGGATTGTGATATCAAAGCTTGAGATTCCGCCAAGGCCGTCAAATTCGTCCAGTTCCTCCTCGTCCAGGAGGGCGCCATCGACGTCAATGTCGGCGTCGGCAGCAGCCTGCCGCTCGGCCCAGGCGGCGCCAAAGCGGCGGTGCAGCGCAAAGCGTGTTGCAGTGGCCTGCGGCAGGAGCTTGCGGACGAACGCGACGCGACGGGTGTGGTAGCGCTTGCTACGGTGAGGCTGCATGTGTATGATGAATGATCAGTCAAAAGAGTAGCAAATCTTGCCACTGCCCGTTCGAGCGATTGAAAAGACTCACGTGCCAAAAGTCAAGCGCCATCAGCTCCAGCTCCTTCCTGCGCAGCTCTTCAAAGTGCCTGGCAAGCGTCTCTGGCTCAGCTTCCAATGACGACTGACCAAACAGCGCGGCGAGATACGCGCGCTTGTTCTCTAGCATGCGCTGCGACAGGAGCACGTTATTGTTCTCGGGACTACCTTGGTCCTGCGCCAGTGCCTGCGCCCGCGGCGCACGCAAGCGCGTCCACACCGCGCCGCAACCGAGCACGCTGCTGCTGCCGTCGCGACGTGCAGCCTGGGCCTGCGCGACGCTGGCGCAGAGGACCATCCGAACGCGCTGCTTGACCTCCTCGACGAGCTGCAGTGGGCTTGACTGGCTGTGCGGCACAACATGGTCGACAAGCCCTGCGCTCACGCCCTGCTCAACGCTCATGGGCAACATCGTGCGCGCGTAGCTCGGCACCGCGTGCACGCTGCCACTGCTGGTCTCGCTGCTGCGCTGCGCCCAGCTGAACGTATGGTACTCAGAGCCGTACAGTCCGAGGCCGCGGTAATGCGGCTGCGACGATGAGTAAAAGGAAGCGAGAAGAAGACAGTTAGGAGGGGCCGACAGTCCAGAGCAGCAGCTGCGCCAAGACTCACGTTGAGCACGACGTGTTCCGAGGCGAGCACAACGTCGCATGCATCCGCGAGCGCGAGCCCGCCGGCGGCGGCGTTGCCTCTGAGAGCAGCAAACGTCAGAACGCCGGCGCCGGCATATCCACGTCCCCGCGCATTCGCCAGCAGCAGTGGCTGCACGACATCGTCGATGGCGTTGATGTTGTCCCACGACTCCTGCGCCGCGTCGTCGACTGTGCCTTGGGCTGCTCCTCCTGCGCCCTCAATGACGTTGAGAGCAATGCCGTTGCTAAAGTAGGCGCTGCCGCCCATGAGCACGAGCGCCGCTAGGCGCGGCTGCGCAAGCACCCAGTCGAGCGCCGCGCGCAGGCGCAGACACTGTGTCGTTGATGTGGCGCCGTTGCTGGGGAGAGGGAAGGGGGTGAAGGCAGGCAGACAGTCAGCTTCCCAGTCTGCTCTGCGGCAACACCTGGGGTGCAAAAAAAAACGTTGCTGGTGACTTACTAGAAATCAAAGTAGACGTATGCGACCTGGCGCGCGTCGTCCACCGCCTCCATCTCGACCCAGATCTGCTGGTACGTCCCGTGGACCTTGCGCCACGGCGCATCGTCGCTGCGCCTGCCTGCGGCGGCATCATGACCATTCTCCTCGATGCGCCAGTCGACTGCGTCTAGCAGCGCCTGTGTTACCTTGTCGTTGCCAGCGCCACCACTGCTGGCGGCGAGATCTGCGAGACTGCGCGTGGCAGGCAGCTTGGGGTGCAGATACCGGTCCGCCTTGGCCTTGGGTCGGCGCAACTGGGAGAACCAGATGGGATAATCGGCGCCGCACTCGACGAGCACAGCCTCATCACGAATCGCAAGCACCGTGCCGATGGGTGCCGAGACCGTGCCTGCAGCAGCTGCTGCCGCTGCGGCAACAGCGGCGACGTCGGCGCGCAGTGGCGCGGTCTGGACATGGGCGTCGTACAGAAAGAGTGGCGTGCCAAACAGCAGCGCGGACAGCACGCCGGGCTGTGAGTCGGCGCTGTTGACGCGCTGCACGATCGCCTCTGCACTCATGCGTGTGCTGCCAGCGCCGATGATGAGCGGGACAAAATCACGCGCGCTCGCCTTGAGCAGCGGACGGTCGCGCGTCGTGCCACCCTGGAAGGGGAGGCGGCGCGAGGCGCACTGGCTGCGCGCCTCGGCGGGCGCGACGAGATCGACGGGGAACGGGAGCGTGCGCGCAGGCGCGTGCGCGGCAGCGATGCGCTCGAGCGCGACAAGGGTCGCGGCGATCGCCGCAGACGTAATCGGGCCGCGGTACAGCTCCGACTTGGACATGCGCGCCGTCTCATCATCGAGCGCGAACTGGTCAAATCCCCCTGTTTTGCGCGCGGGAAGACGCACGTCAGCGGGCAGAGCATACACCCGCACCTCATGGTCGGAAATGGACTTACAAATGGGACCAGCATCGAACGCCTCGATGGCCTGCAGACATGTGACACCCCAGTGGCTGCGCATGCACCTCTTTACGCCAGGTTTGGCGTGGCGCAGGGCGAGGACGGCAAGCTGTTCGTCGAGGTGGGCGAGCTCGCCTGTGTCGCCAAAGAGGGCGAGGTCAATGGCCGACGGGCCGGCATCGCCTGGGGGGCCTGGGTGTAGGATGAGTGTCAAGGTGCTGTTGTAAACTTGGGGGGGCACGCGCTTGGTGAGAAAGGGGCATAGGATCAGGTCGGGGGCGGCGAGGGCGACCGCGTCGATCATCCGCGCAGCGTCAAGCGCGAGCTCGACAGTGACGGCATGGCCGCGCTGTCGCAGGACGAGAGCGAGACGCTGCAAGAGGCAAGAAAAGCGTCAGCTCAGCGGGTAGGGGACATCCCAAGCTCGACGGGCGATACACGCACCTGGGAGAGCGAATTGAACGCCGTGCAGAGAAAGAGGATCTTCATGGCGCAGGGTTAAGCGGGAACAGCGAAGGCTTTGCCGGCGGCCATGGGCGTTGCGCACGCGGGGGATGAGGGCACCAGGAAGGAGACGACTAGCACAGACTGCAGCTAGGGCAGATTGGGGGGGGGGTGCGATGTACACGTCTCTCGCGGCCAATACACCACACGTGCAGATATCATATATATATGTGCGGGTATGAGCGTATGTATATATATTGGTCAGCGCGGGCGTGTGTGGCACGACGGTGCTGGCTGGGAGAGAAGCTCTGCAGGCGGGCGAGCAGGCCAAGAAGGAAGGAGGCGGTGTGCAGTTGCGCCACCCGTCACATGACAGCACGGCATTAAACGTTTCCTTTGTTGAGCTGGGCTGGGGCGCACACAGCCGACAAGGTAAGGCCGCGCAGGCACGCCACCCGTCCCAAAAAGGAAGAAGAAGAAGAAAAGGAAGAAGAAGAAGCAGGCAGAGGCACAGTGGATATCGGCGAGTCTTTGTTTGCGAACGAGGGAAGAAGCTGGCATGCACGGGCATTGTCCAAGCAGAAAGCGCGCGCACATAACTCTTGCCTCTCCTTGCTTGCCACGGAGGGCCAGCCTGGAAAGGGCAAGTCCTGTTGGGCGCACGGCGGATGGATCCGACGAAAGCATGTATGTATGCATGGGTAGATTGGCTTTTTATTTATTACATTGGGTTTGAGGACGAGATGAGGTGTTTTGCAGCTGCAGCCAATAACAGTGTCTAGCTGGGTAGTTGGGGCGCAATCCAGTCACCAACCATCCGCCCGCGCATGTGTCGTGCGCGTGTTGGGCAGTCCACCACTCCTCCCCACTCCCACACGATCGCAGGAGCGTTCCTGCATATCCCTGATCTCTCACACACACGCCCGAAAGGCGCCGAGCGGGACCCTTCTCCCCAGCAGACAAGGCAAAAAGATGGCCCCTCCTTTTCTTCGAACGCTCCGACACTCGGCCGACAGGGAAGCTGGTGGAGGTGAACCGGCCAGGCATGAGTATTGTCTCGCGTGTGCACGGTAGAGTAACATGCACACATACATACATACATACTGCAACGCCACCACATCCATTCACCACGACCAGTTCATCTCCTCGATCAGCTTGTCGATCAACTTGGCCGCGCCAAGATTGCCTTGCTCGCTCGCCACGCTCTCGCGGATGCTCCGCAACCACTCGTCCAGTTCCATCTGGAATTGTCGGCTGGCCTCCAGCGCATCCGCACTCGGATCCGCACCTACAGGCCGCTGCCCCGCCCCTTTATCTGGCGGTGGTGGCGGCGCCTGCGACTGCGACTGCTGATCCGCAAGAGAGTCTGACGCCAGTGCACCACCGAGGAAAGCAGCTGGCACGTCGTCCTCGGCGCCGAGCGCGCCAAACGGGACCTGCAATGTCCACTTCTGCGTCGGCGGCGCCTGACCCTGCGCGTGCGCGCGCTGCTGCTCGTGCCTGAACGCCGCGCGTTTGCACTTCTCTTCGTGCTGCAGCGCGCGCATCGCACTGATCGCCGCCGGCAGGAACTTGTTCAGCTTCTCCATAGACTGTCATGTGCGCGTGCGTGCGTGCGACGCATCAGCTCTCTTCTCTCTCTCTAGCTCTCTCACTGTAGATGTTCTTGTGCGCCGAGGATGGCGGCACTCTGCACGGCAACTCACCGTGTGAGGCTCCAGCAAGCGGATACCGAGCTCGACGTCCGCCTGCCTGCGTATGATCTCCTGGTCCTCCACCTGCGCGATCCGGTGCAGCAGGTCGATCTGCAGCGTGCTGATCGCGTCGAACAGCATCATCCGGAAGCTCCACATGCGGTGTATGGGGCTGCTCGCCTGCACCAGCTCCGAGTAACAGCTCAGTAGCACCTCGGCGCTCTCCAGGCACACCTCCCGACTGTGCTTGTACACCCCATTCCGGTACCCCCGTGGCATGTACAAACGGTGCAACTTGAGCAGCCGGTGGTGCACGTACAGGTAGATCAGCACCCGCTGGATCACCCGGAACGGCTTCTCAGTGTGTGCAGCCTGCACCGCCGCAGCATCTGGCCGCGGACCGAGAGCATCATCGATGTCAGCTGCCGTGTTCCTTCCCTCACGAGCTCAATCCCTCGCACCGTGCCCCGCTCACCATATGTTGCGGCATTGTGCTCGCTGGGGAATTGGTAGTAGTACGGCAGGGAAGTCAAGATCGAGCGGTGACTTTGCTCGATCTGCAGCGAGTCCTCGTACTCATTGACACCGCTATTCATCGCGTCCGCTGTGCACCTCGTCGCGCGCGCAATCTCCGTGAGGATTGCGACGAACGATTTTTCCGGCGACGCGATCGCCAACGGGTCGCTCGTGCGACTGATGTCGGCCAGCTCGGCATTGAGTGGAAATCCGGTGGTGAACCTGCCATTCCGAGTAGCGTGCGCGTCGGCATCAGCATCAGCACTCGCAGCCTCTCTCGTGCGCGCAGCACGCTGTTGTATCTAAGCGCGCATCAAAGGAACACTCACGTTGCTTCCCGCGCATGGTAGATGCCATCGTGCAGTGTGGCAGTCTGCCAGTCCACAAAGACGAGCGCCCACCAGACCCTTCTGCCGAGCTCTCGCATCTCATGGTCGCCATCGTACCACCTGGAGACGTTCATCTCCTCCCACTTCTCCTTGTGCTCTCCCTTGGGCAGGAACCAGCCGTGCAGATCGGTACGATTCATCGTTCCGACAATCAGCGCATGGCTTCCCCTTTCCGAATCAGTAGCATGTGCTTCTTCCCCTGTTCCTGCTGCTGCCGCATGGCCAGCACTTCCACCACTTCCACCGTCTGCCGTTTTGGGGGGAGCATGCTTGGCATTGTTGTGCCAGCCAGCCTGGGACGACGCCGGTGGGGAGAATGGGCTTCCGGTGTGGAGCCTGCGCTTTGCCCAGCGCTCTGCGTCGGCGTGTGCGCTCTGAAGGCGGTGGAGGCCCAGGCCTTCAGCAATGCGGATGATCATCGTGTGCAGGACGGTGTACTCTGCGCGGCGCTGGCGGCCAAAGTAGTAGTAGCGCAGCATCGAGATGGCCTGAATGCCCTCGAGCGTCGGCTGCGCGAGCATATCGCTCATGCTTAGCAGCGTGACGCAGTTCCGGTGGTACATGCTCATGCGCACGGGGATGTCCTTGGTGCTCGTGGCGATCCCATGCTCGATGATGTCCGCGTCGGCCATGAACTCAGCCGAGGATTCGAGCACAGCAAAGACCAGAGCGAGGAATGCGTAATCTGACTTGCTGAACGCCTGCCCGATGTTGGGCAGCGAAGATGCGGATGAGCGTTGCCTCAGATGTTGCTGATGTGCCTGTGCTTGCTCCTGCTGTGGCTGCTGGCCGCTGCCTCTGCTCCTGTCGCTCGGGTGAGCATCCTGCGCCAACGCTGGGGAAATCTGCGTGCTCCCCCCCGCAGCGCCGGGCTTCGGTGCGGATGTGCCATGCGGCGCGACCGCCGACACATAGCCCGAGATGCTGGACCTGGGGCTGGCGACGCCGGAGCCAGCGGCGGCAGCGGAGGGGCTTGCACCGCCAGCTGCGTTAGGTTTGCCCGCGTCAGCAGTCGTCTCAGCGTTCGTGGCGGGCTTCTGGGCGCTGCTTTGGGACTTGATGAAAGTCTGATAGCGGCGCCAGAGATCTTCGATGCGAGTGCACATGCTCGGCCTGCTCGGCAGCAAGCTCCACACTGAGCGCGAAAGAGCGAAAAGGGAGGCAAAAAGACGCATGAGCTGGCTACGTGTGCAAGGTAGCCTCAGAAGCGTGAGACCTCACCTGGCTCCAGCTCGTCATAGTACCAGTTGACGATGGTGATGATGTTCGACTCGCTTGGCAGAGTAGCGAGCATGTCTTCGAGTGGCGACAGACCGACGGGGTTGAAGTTGAGGACAAAGTTCGTGGCGGCGCTCATCGTGAGGCCATTGCTGGCCGAGTGCATGCGCTCTCGGTCCTGGTAGTGGCTCCGCGCGACCTCGGCGTCGATACGAAGGCGCTGCTCCATCGCGTCCATGCTGGAAGGGGCGCAGGAGCGGCTGTTGTTGGACACCGAGACGGACAGGTTCTCTTCCGCCAGCGTATCAGCTGCCGAGCGCGACGCAAGCACGTGCTCGTACGCCGCCTGCCTCTCCTCTTTCTCGCGGTTTGACTGGTCCAGCTCCTCCTCGAGGCTCGCGATGCGTTCCATGAGCCGAACCACGCGGAGAACGTCCGGCGCACTCATCATGCGTCTTCGAAGCGTACAGTGAACAAAGGAACGATCAGCAACGCACCCGCCCACCACGCCCCGCCCGTCGCGCCAAGACTGCTCTGCTTGCTCACTCATAGTCGTCCCTTGCGTCACCGAGGAGACACGTCTGTGGCGGAATGCCGCGGCGCACGCAGCTGCCGCAGATGGGCCTCGCGCGATCGCACTTGATCTTACGGCTCTGCAGAGGAAGAGGGGATGCGAAAATCACATGTCAGTACGCGGCCTGTGCTCCGCACGCTTGCCCCCCCCCTCCCGCGATCTCTGAGCGACACTCACTTTGCACTGCGTGCAGCTCATGTTCGCCCTCCTGCGTCTCTTCTGCGGCCGGTCATGCTCGCCGTCCGGATAGATAGAGCCGGTAGCGACCTTCTTACTCGCCAGTAGCAAGCTGCCGCCGGGCACATCGTGATGCAGCGCCTTCTGGCCAAAGCTGGCAAAGGATGAGCTTCGCTGCCTTCCTTCCGCCGCGTTGTCGGCGCGTTCCTGCATCGCTCCTTGCACCTGCGCGTCCGCTTCGCCCTTGCCACCCTCATTTGCCGAGTACTTGTCGTCATCGTCGTTATCGTCGTCATCCTCATCACCCTCCTCGATCTCTCCTCCCAGACCTGCATTTCTGAACTGTTGTTCCACTTCGGGAATCATCGTGATCGGCTGTCCTGCCGAGAATGGCGGCAAAGTAGACGGAAGCGCCTGCGCCTGTGGGTGATGGGCAGCGTGCGACGGACGTATTTGCTGGTGCGCGTGTGGTGCCGCGAAGAGGTCCATGTGAAGTGGGAGGTGCGAGTCAGAGTACTGTCTAGTGTGCGATATAGGATTCGGCGGATGGGCATGAGCATGCGTATGCGCAGGAGGATGGGGATGAGGAGGGGGGAGGCGCATCGGACGGAAAGTGGTGCTCGGGGACGATGATGCTGCCGAGAGTCCGAACTGGTACGGAGCGTTCGGCGGCGGCGCGCCGAGCGAAGGGGGTGGCAGTGGTGCGGCATGCGGTGCGGCTTCAAAAGATGGGATCATGTAGGACGCCTGCTGCGGCTGCTCACGATGGTCGTACGAGGAGGAGTCGGCAGCAGCAGCTGCTGCTGCAGATGCGGTGTTTTCGAGCGGCGCAATGCCCGAAGCAGTGCGCATGCGGCTGGGTAGTTGTGCGTGCGAGCCCTTGCGCTGGTGCGATTGCTGTTGCGCCCTCGCTGGACGGGTGCCAATGGCCGCATATGTCGCATATGACATGGTGCCTGGTGGACGCTTTTGAGGACGCTGGCTTTGCGGCAGAGACTATGAGAGGCTTGGCCCCTCGACGCACCAGATGGAGCGGCAACCAACTGGTGCTTGCTTTCGATTCGGATGATGGCCGTTGGCGTCTTCAGACTCTTGACGGGTGTGACCGCGTGGGTGGTCGGCGGATTGATGGGAAGCGGCTTGGCTGCTGTGTCCTGCGCTGAGCCGAGCGTTTCGTAGTAGCTATATGATCTCTTGAAGTTTCGTGAGAAGCGGAGATAATGAGGCAGTCCTAGGAAAGGACACTGCCCGACGTCGATACTTGGACCTGCCAGCGTGTCGCGATGGGAGAGTGTGCGGCGGTGTATTGCGTTGACTGTGATGATCGCTCTTAGAGTTACACCTCGGCATGCAGGCAACGCTGTCGCTCTCTCCGGGAGGAGGGTGAGTGTTCGAGTGATATATAATCAAGTCGGCGATGAGCGGGTATTGACGAGCTTGCGACTGGAGGCAACAATCGCCAGAGAATACTTTTTGAGACGGGGCTGACTGAGCGTTGATCTTTTTCTCACGTGCGTGCCAGGATGGTGATCATCCCCAATTTGTCCAGGCCAAGCCGGCCGTCGCAGAATATCGGCCGGATGTCCGGATGTGCAGACATGGACAACGCTGCAGTGAAGCACTGTTCCTCTTTCCTCTCCCGTCTCCACATCACATGCAACCTCGAGATATAGGGATATGAGATGCAGATTGCATGCACACACATATGCACAGGCCAGGCCGCAGATTGCAGGGTGGGGTGTGAAACGAAATCCACACGTTCAAAGTGTCTCTATGCTGCTGGACTACTGCTACTGTGCGCGCGCTACCTGGGTACCTCGGATGAACTGGAATATTGCTACTAGCTGCGGCTGGGCCCGTGCCCCCCCCCCGCCCGAGTCCCGGCAGGCCAAAGGAGTGGCGCGGAGAAGCGCGGAACATGGACTCTCGTCTATGCGGATAGTTCACCCACCACCAGCCGGCAGCCAGGCACAACCCTCCCGTCGCCTCAGTCCCCTCGGAGCTAAGTAGCACCAGAATCCAGAATGCGCTAAACATATTCAAAGAAACCACCATCTCGTAATCTCTTGCGCCCGAGCCCTGATAGCTGAAGACAGAGCCGAAAACAGATGAGAACGTAGTGCGTGGTGGCTGCGTAACAGACAAGAGCCTCTCTTCTCGAGACTTATTCGACTTGATCTCCGCCAGACCCGCTCTACCGTCTCCACATCGACCCGCCAGCTGCAACGTCTCGAGCGAAGTTCCGACTCTCCACGATTCGAGACCCGTCGACCTTTGACGGGTTTGTCTCACAAGGATGCTGTCTGGTATGCATGTGCAGGCGCTTCATGATTTCCGCTGATGAGACAATAGTCGAGCCTCGTCCTCGTCTTCGTCGTCACGTCGTCATCCGATGGAATGTTCGCGTTTCATGCAGCTTACTGACTGCAGTCTCAGAACCAAGTGGGCTTTCAAAAAGCCACCTGATCCACATGCGCCGCAGCGTTCTTGGCCGCACTGGAGTTTGACTCCGACTGACGACTGTCAATTGCTGACCCACACACCCCGCATCACCACAGGCGCACAACAGGCGCTGTGGTGATACGGTACATATATAATTTCGAAGATGCATCATTGGAGAGAGGGCATGATATATCGACCAATGCGAACAACAGGAGGCATCCTCAAAGATTGAAAGGTGTCCACATATGCACACATATCTGTGGCCACGACCCAGGGACCAGTTGTAGCCAATACAGAATACAGCTGTTCCACGTCCACATTCCACTCTTCGAAGAGGTTTCGAGGAATTTCCCTAACAGATGAATGTCGTTTCTATCCGCGATTCTATTCTGGTGCTCTTTTGCACTTGTGTGCATCTGCATATACCGAATGTGGAGCATGTGGTGACTGAAATGTAAGTGATCAAACCAATCAAAGTCCATGCCATCTCGATCATCTACCTCCACACGGCTGTAAATTGTGTGATATTGCCATCCTCGCATGACCACGTCAGGCTGCCATAATGCTGCCAATTACACTTTTGCAGACCATCTTTCAGATTTCCAATTTCCCACGGAGACGCGCGATGAGTTCGACAATGCTGTACGCCTGTTCCTCTCCTTTGCATGGACCTTGTCGACGCTCCACGGTCCATACATATAGATCCAAGATCCATTCCCCGAGAGTCGAGTGGTTCAGACGTAAAAGCGCCAACACTGAACACGATCTCATGCCGCTCACACGAGTGTTGCATACACAGTGGATAGCGGCACGTGGTACTTTCCGCCGGCCCACACACATGGTAGCTAACGTACAACAAAAACATCATCTAGCCCTCGCTGCCGAGTCCATCGTAAGTCGCTCTGGCGGTTTTGATTCGCTTCAATGAGGTTTCACGTGGATTCACTTTCAGCATTTCGTTGACCAATTCGCGCCTATGTACATCCGTCAATAAGCCGCCGGCTCGGAACCTGTCAGACTTCATCGGTGTTACACTTCCCCATCTATCTCGCATCGGAGGGAATCGGCGCCCAGACCTTAATCAATGGCGGGGGTGACGGTGACAGTGACAGGCGTCTGATGAAGCGGAGAAAGCAAGGCACGTCGATTTCTGCCTCGCTGACACCAGTTAATCGATCAACGAGCGCTGTAAGATTACTTCCAGTTGAGCGTTCAACGTCGAGAGATGAGTTTGGATGATGCAACGAGGCAATGTATGCTCTCCTCACATTAAAACTCTATGGATTGTGATCAGAAATTCGGACGGCGATGCAATTCATCTTGGGGCCCAATTCCTCCTCGCGAAAGTGAGATCAACCCTACTTTAAGGTTACAAGGGCCGGGTGGGCAACGACAGGTGGACCGTGGCCCGCCACGAATGGTGACTGTTCTGGTGAGGAGACCCCGTGACAAGTGCGAAGTTCACGCCCAAACTCAAGAGTGCACAAAGACTCAGTCCAACTCCTCATGGTCCATGGTCAGGCCCGCATACGTGGGCTCAGAACATCACCGCGCTGGACAGCTGCTGCACGCCAACGGACGGCTTCGAACCAGCCACAGCAAGAGGCTCGCGTCGTCACTCGCACAGCCATGTCCCGCGGCGACCCCCCGCTCCCATCGCCCCATCATGATGCACACCGAAGGCGGCCGAGGCGACACGGCCGTCGAATGGCAGCAGGGCCCATCTGGCTGATCGCCAGCTGCCTGCTGCTGGTGCTTCTAGGCATGCTTGCGCTTCCACTCGCTGTGCCTTCTCTTTTCGTATCAGCTCGGGACGTGGAGCAGGTCCAGCAGTTCTTTGACGCGCACTCGGCGGCCGGGGGCAACGCTGGGGGGCATACGAACAACTGGGCTGTGCTCGTCTGTGCTTCAAAGTTTTGGTTCAATTACAGAGTACGTCCTCGGTTTCGCCGTCTTCCACATACGCACCGTTGGCCTTCGCGAGTCTGACTCTTGGGTACCACTGCGCATGGTTACGCAGCACATGGCGAACACACTCGGCATGTACCGGACAGTCAGGCGGCTCGGTATTCCCGATTCGAACATCATCCTCATGCTCGCCGACGACGCGGCTTGCAACTCTCGGAATCGCTCACCGGGAAACGTTTGGGCGCAGAGCTCAAAAACTATTGAACTGTACGGCGACGATGTCGAAGTAGATTACCGAGGCAATGACGTCAGCGTCGAGGGTTTGCTACGGCTTCTTACTGGTCGTGTCCCCCCCAACACGCCGCGTTCGAAGCGCCTAGACTCTGATTCTCGCTCAAACATCTTCCTCTACATGACTGGGCACGGTGGTGACGAGTTCCTCAAGTTCCGAGATCACGAGGAGATCAGCGCCTTCGACCTCGCCGACGCGATCGAGCAAATGTGGCAGAAGCGCAGATACAACGAGCTTTTCTTCATGATCGACACGTGTCAGGCGAACACAATGTACAGCAAGATCTACAGCCCCAACGTACTTGCGACGGGCAGCTCAGAGAAGGACGAAAATTCGTACTCGCACAACACCGACTTTGAGTTGGGTGTCGCCTTGATCGACCGCTTTACGAATCATGTGCTTGAGTACATGGAGCACATCAACAAGACAAGCGAGGCGACGATGCAAGACCTCTTCAACAGCTACGACCCCGCACACATCCACTCCAACCCCGGCGTACGCACAGACCTGTTCGGAAGGGAACCATCAAACGTTCGCATCACCGATTTCTTCGGTGGCGTCGCGCAAGTAGAGTTAACTTGATCATGCGGCACCACCATCCGTTCCACAGATATGGGAGACACTGTATTTCTAAGTTTTACATTACACTCCACTAATCAGCCCTTATTCTGATCTTTGCGTCTTCTTGAAAATACACGCGCTCATTTGCACCTAGCATGCACGAGGGCCGGTCCATGCTCATCGTACTCCTGCTTGGACAACCACAACGAGTGGAACGTTCCCAAGCTACTCAGGATGCTGCCGCCGATCCAGGACGAGTACTTGCGCTCGACGAGGTTACCGGGGGAGTGGATTTTGATCTTCTGACCGGCGGCTTTGATGCTGATCTCGTAGCTGAGCCGATCGGTTAGGCCCGGCAACGATGTCGATCCGCCGACGCAGACGACGTTCGAGAAGAGCGCTGCGCGGCTGTCGACGTCGGTTGAGTTAATCGCTTGCAGCGCCAAGTCGGCCAACCCGACATAATCGGCTGTTCCCGAGGCCGGCGCGGGGAGCTACAAAGACGGACACAAAGCTCGTCAGGATGATCACAGCGACAGCAAGCCAGACCAAAGATGCCTCGCAGAGATAAAACTCACGACATCGCCAACACCCTGCCAGCTTTTGGGGTTGAATAGGATCTCCGGTCCTCGCAGGCGCTCGACGCCAAACGAGTCGTTGTAGCCGTCAGGGAATTCGTACGTCTTGCTTGGCCGCTGCAATGCATGTGACTCATCCCACGGAATCTCCATCACCTGCGCGCACGCCTCTTTGAAGTCGTTCAGCACCTTGAGCGTGTGGTACATCCTGAAGGACTCCGTCGAACCCTGTCATGGAATCTCATGTTCAGTAATTTGCCCTGCTTTAGGCATGCCGGACGGAGGACTGACCTTCAGTCTATCTTCGCGCAGCTTCACTTGCGGAGGGCGCCCGGGTTCGACTGGAACCTTGGACTGGATCAGGTAATGCGGGAAAATTTCTGTGAGCTTGCCTGCCCGCGGGCTTTGCGGCGGCGGTTCGCGCAGGGAGTGAAAGAGTGCTCTCGATACAGCACGTCCGCCGATCGGTTGCCGGTGAATGCCTTTCCGCAGGATGAAGCCGTCGACGACGGGGATAGCCGACATACTGTTCTCGCCGACGTCGACGATCAGCGCCGTCGGCTTGCCGGCTGCAAAAGCGCTGAGCACTGTCGAGTTGGCAAGATAGTATGCGGGGACCTGGAGTCCTTCAAATGCGATTTCTGTCATCTCCTCTCGCATCTCTTTGCTGTTCCATGATGGCTCTGTCACCATTAGCGGGTGTTCTCGCGGGTCCGCTTGCAGCGATGCGCGGAGAGCGTACTCAGTTTGCGCCAAAAAGGATGCGGTTGAGGACACTACGAAAAGATCGGCCAGTGTCAGAAGAGTGCAATGTTGGAGCGGGCATCGAAGACTCACATGCGCCTTCGTCGTTTAAAGGGCTGGCGATTTCTCCTCCTTCCCGATACATCCCAACAGCAATATCCCCGAAGAATCTCTTCCTCTTCTCGCCATAGATCTTCGCTCTCCACTTCTCTGCCGCTGCTGAGCTCTTGGAGGTCGAAGCAGCATCTGGCTGCGTCTCATTTGCGTCGGTCGATGCCCCTGCTGCAGAAGTGGATTTGCCTGTCGGCTCTACGCCTTCCATCGCATCTTCAGCGCTGGTCGTATTTCCGTCTGCCGCAGCTGCTTTTGAGATTGCATCGCCCCCCTCCTCTGGATCCGGTAGCCATCCATAAGCTGTTGGGATGACGCCCCGCGGAGTGTCTTCGCCTGCCCAGCCGATGCGAAATGTGGAGGACCCGCAATCCACAACGATGGCGGAGACGTCGTCGCCGCCAAAAATACCCGGCATTTTCGCTTCGGCGCGTTCTGAATATTGTAGCTTCAGGGACCTGACTATGCGTCGCCTTCTGCGTGGATGTCTGCACTGATGGATGTCGCTCACATGCGCGCCGCCTTGGTATAAGGCGATGGTGTGAGCAGCAGGAAGAATACATGCGTGCTAGTAAAAGAGTGAGCGCGTTGCGTTCTTTGTGTGGTGTGATAGCGCGCTTGTCGCTCTCCCTATATCACATATAGGTCGCAGGTCAAACACGTCGCGTCTTCCTCTCCCCTCCTTCTGACTTCAACTCAATAATCTCCCTTTCTTCTAAACCGGCCAGGTTGGTGTTCATGGTAACCTTTCAATGCAGAAACCCTTAGCCTATGACCACGCACTCGCTGTCAATACGTGTCCTTTTGATATTCCTTGAAAGCAAGCGTTGCTGCAGCGAAGCCAAGCCCTATCTGTCCAACACTAGATCTGTATTTGCATCAATTTGCGTTTGGTCCAGGCTCGCTGCTCCATGAAGTTGAGGCGCACAGGAAGCCTCCGCAGTGCAGTGTATCTCCTGAATGAATGCACTTATATTTTGCGTCTCATTGAGGGGAGCACGAGCTTGCCTTCCACCTGTCCCAGTCTTGCATACACATTGACGAGCGCTGGCTGAGGATCTGGTCAGAACAGCGCGACCCACCGCAATCCAGCATCCCCAACCGAGAAAAAGAGAGACCGCCAGCGCCAGGCCGATATACTGGCTGGCTGACATCGGAAACACACCCACCGTCAGTCTAGCCTACAATCGTTGTACATATCTATGAGCATGACACAACCTCTATCCGAGAGGGTGAGCTGCTCGCACGACAGTGGCTCATCTGATCAACTGGAGGATGAGGAAGGACCCATCTGTTTGCTTGCACGCTGAACCATGCGAGCACGCTAACAGCACCGGCTCCCTCCGTGTCCCTTCCAGCACTCCCGTTCCCGCTTGCAAAATACGACCTTCCCCTGCCGGCTCGTCGGCTTTGTCGCCAGTAGGAACGCATTTTTGTTGGACTCAAGTGCATCGATCGCCTCCTCTCCCCGTCCTTCCGTCCTCACTTGGCCACTCGCAGAGAGCGCACACTCGCAGAGAGCGCACACTCGCCTGTCCCTTATAACTTTGCAAGCATGGCGGCGACGCACACAAGCAGCTATGGCGACCTGACTGAGTCTGAGCCGCAGTTCTTGCCATCGGAAGAGTCGGCGGCTTGGCAGCTACAACAGAGGCAAACTCAGCCACATCAGGATCCTTACATCTCGAAAGGCATGTTTCTCCCATGGCAACAGCCTGGAGCCCCCCCGTCTGCTCCATACCAACAATACCCGCACCACCCGCACCAGCAGCATCGGCAACAACAATCTCATCGACATCTGCAACATCAGCAGACCTTAGCAGCACCGTATGCCGGGACTCAACACCCTATGCAAGCATCTTTTCCTCATGGGTTTCCACCCCAAGGCATGCTGCCCGGTACACAGCAATTGCCACATGGCGCCGTGATCCACCACGGTATGCCAGGAGCTTCACCTGTGCCGAGCCATTCATCGCTGTATAATCATGGGAATCAACTGCATCAAGCAGCCTTCCGACATCCCTCAGAACAGCAACAAGAGCAAAGGGCTTTCAATCCCGGCATGGGACGGCCGCCCGCGCCAGTATCCCTGGTTCCTTCTTTCACCCCCTATGGCGCCAGGCCACACTTTTCACAGGGTCAAGCAAGCGTCCCAAACTCAGTGACGACCGGCACGCCCTTTGTGGGAGCGAATGACGCAGCCGGTAGCACACCTAGCATGTCAACACCGAGCAGCTCGGCGGGATCTTCATTCCTTCCTCGTGAGACACGAGCAGGCTCTGTCACGCCCGCCTCGACGCAGGGCTGGTCCAGCGCTTCTTACGGTGGCCCTTCAACGCCTGGGAGAATGCAGCCGTCGCACTACACCCCAGTAAATTCGGTCGGAAGCAGCGGCACGAACGGCAAACCTGTCATCGGTTCACCCAGTGGAGCGCGTCGCCCATCGTCCCTAACGAATTCGACGACGACAGGCCCACTTGTGAGCGCTCCTTCTAATCTCAACGTCTTCTCGCGCCTGCCACCGCTACCACCATTACCACAAGAGCCATCAAAACCCTCCGTAGAGTTTCCACCTGCGCCTTGGAGCCTCGCGGGCTTGTTCCCCAGTGGCGAAGATCCCATCTCAGCAACACGGGCGTACGTCGAGCAGCTCGAGGCGCTCGTAGACGCTTATCGGGAGCGCGAAAGGATGCGTATATTGCAAATCGAGGCACTTGCCATGGATCCTACACTTGCGCTCCAAGTGCATAAGTCTCAAAAGTCGAATGAGTCTGCTGCTAGCCAGGCTGCGGAAGCGGTCACTGCAGGAGAAAGCGATGCATCGAAGAACCAGTCAGAAGAAGGAAGCGTGGAATTGGCGCCAATCCTCGGCATACGGCTTCTGCAAAAGGTACAAGAGCTTGCGGACGAAAATGAAGAGCTGGGCAGGATACTGAGCAAGAGGATCGAATTGGGCAGCGGGAAGTGCGAACCGGATGTAGAGCGCTTACGAGCGGAGCTTACAGGTGAGGACATTCTTTTCGTGATGCAATTGCCATCGCGGCCAGCTCACATCTGCGTTGCTTGGACTATTGAGCAGATGCCCATACCCTCATCGCGCAAATGGATAAAGCACTGACAATTGCTGAGCAGCGGAGGACAGCGTCAGAGCAAGCGCTCGCGATCGCTTGCGCTACGAACAGCGTTGGGATCTCAGAGGAACTAGCAACGGGACAAGACTTGGGCAAAATGGAGAATGGATCTGTAGAAGGCGTCGCTCCCTTGGCGAATGGCCCTTCGTCAATTCCAACAATCAACATGCCATCTGCGACAGGGCCCACAGGAAATGCTCAGCGGCGAGACAGTCGAGACCATGGCCGAGCGCCGAGCACTGTCCGTAGCGGTGGGGCTGGAAGGGGTGGTGGTGGCGGCGGCGCCCGAGCAGCTCCGCCGAGAGGGGATCGCAGACGGAACAGTAACCCGAAAGGTGCGCAGGGATAACAAGCCGCACAAAGCAAGCCCATCACATGTATCATAGCATCGGTATTAGACCACGCGAGAACAAAGCGCATCGTGTTTGCGATTGATTGGAAGTTATTTCCATTCCTTTGGTTCGTGGCGAGGGGGCGGGGTATAGAACTACCCTCGAAATTGAGCTCTGAGCTGCATGATGGTGGCCCGTTGATCCGAAGGCAGCGCGTCGATTTGGGCCTGTGTCAGCGAGAGCACCTGATGCAGAAGTTGCTAAAGTGTAATGAAAGCAGGATAGAAAGAACACGCGTCAGGGAAGATAGCCTGGCAAAAAAAGATGCATACCTCTCGCTCACTCTTTGAGAGTCTCCGAGAGCGGCTGTATCCGCCGCAGGCCCCGCCGGTGGCGCTGGCGCAGCAGTCGGCGGCCGCGCCTGCATATATGGCGGATAGCCTCCTGGTCCACTTGGCGGCTGGGAGCCACCATACATGCCCCCCGGAGCATTCTGTTGGCGCATGGTCGCCGCATGCTGTTGATGTTGCTGTTGCTGTTGCTGTTGCTGCTGCTGCTGTTGTTGTTGTTGTTGTTGTTGTTGTTGTTGTTGTTGTTGTTGCTGCTGTTGCTGCTGCTGCTGGTGCTGGGTTAGGTGCTGGTGCTGTTGCAATGGCGGTGGAGGCGGCGTCCCCCTTTGCGCTCCCGCCATCGGATCCACTCTCTGTGCACCTTGCGGCCCCCAGGCTTGGCCATGGGGCGGTCCTTGGGAACCGGGAACACCATAATTTGCTTGAGGTGGCATGGCCACATCTGGTGCTGTCGGCTGTTGCGTGGATGCGGTCATCATTCGCTGCAACACAGCTGGATCAACAACGTTCATCATGAGCATGGCCTGAAAGAGCGCATATGCGAGCTGTGGATATGATTGCAGTAGGTGCTTTGCTTGCTCTGGGGAGGTTGTGACAAACGACTGCGTAGGAAAATCGCAGCGTTTCAGCAGTTTCCTCTACTGCATTTCAATTCCAAACACTTACCCGCATCTGTCCGAGGATGTCGAGCAGCTGGTGGGGCGGTATCGCTGCTAGCGTCTGACTGATTGCATCTGTAGAGGCCACACCTGCAGGCAAAGGGAGTCCTTGAGGCAAATTCAATGGCAGCACTCCACCTGCTGGGCCCGGTGGGCCCTGAGGGGAGCCCCACTGGCGTTGTGGCCCTGGTCCAGCTCCTGGTGGCACCGCACCGCCTTGCTGCATCGCCAACGCACTTTCTCTTGCCTTTTCAATCTTTGGATCTTGATCTGCGAAGTCTATTCTTAGCTGCCGACCGCCAACTGATGCGCCGTTCAGATTTCGCACAGCGGATGCGGCCGTCTCTGGGTCTGTCAATCAGTTACCAATCACGCATTAGCTACAAGAAACCATAGACTGTCCTCGACGCTACTCGCCTTCAAATTCACAGAAGCCGTAACCCTTTGGCTTCCCAGTCTCATTGTCAAATATCAGTCTGAGATTCATCGTTGATATCAGCCCTTCGGCTTTCAGCCATTTGAGGATATTTGATCGCTCCCACAGGCAGCTAAACGGGTAACCTACCTGAATTCTACTACCTTGCCAACTTCTGAGAAGACTTCTGCCAGTTGCTCTTCAGATTTGTCATATGGGACGTTGCCCACTGCAAGATGGACGCACAAAGAAGGTTAATGTATATGTATTATGAGCATGTGAGCTCAACCACAGCCATCGGAAACTAGTGATACCAGTCCGCATAGAGAGGGTGGAGGAAGCTGAACTCACCGAAGACGATTCGAGAGCCCCGCTGCGGGGGCATTTTGGCGCTGAAGCTTCCAGGTTGCTGCACAAAGATGATATGTACGAGACTTCTTCTTCGTGGTCCAATGGGTCGGCTACTTGCGGCTGGATGCAAGTAATGTCATTTGAAGTAACTCTTCTTGAGTCTGAGGCCATTTCAACTTCTCTCCCAAGCAAGCTTGCGACGAAGTTAGAGAAAAGAGTATCTCAACAATCTCGGCGTCTAAACTGCATTCATCGGCAACTTTCCCCCCACCACAGCATGGTGAGAGAACGTCAAGGACGCCCACTCCAAAGGCCTACGGTGAAGCCATGAATTTAGCTATACGTTCTGCTGAGAGAGCTCTCCGAAGCTCGCCCTAATACGGATCTTTCGTCGCGCTTGGTTGAGTGTAAGCTTGAGGATCGCCACAACTGTGCTCTAGACAACTATCCGCCTTCCAACCCGACCGCGAAAAGAGCGTGGAAGGCAGTGAGACTGCCAAGCATTCGCTCTCGAACAAGCTACGGACTACTGCTGATTTTACCATTTCAAGATGGCACCACAGGGCCTTCCGGAGGAGCAGCTGCACAGGGTGCGTAATAAATGCTCTTCTGGAAGCCAAACACTCGTTATTGCCGATGTGTCGTTTGCCAAAATTGCTTGCCTTGCTTACCTCGGGTTGCGCAATGCAGATTTTGCAAGAAATTCAAACACAGGCGATCACAGCGCAACGGCAACTGAATATGGTTCGGGCTCAAGTGGCAAGCAAAGATCGGGAGAAGAGGATGCACGCCTTGACCCTAAAACAGATTGATGAGGAGAAAGATGCAATCGGATTATATCGCGGCGTCGGAAAAATGTGCGACCTGCTTCCACTGATCTACTGTGATGTCTCGCTTAATGCTTCTGTCCGGCTGTAACTGCAGGTTCATGATGGAGGACCGAGATGTTCTGCTGAAGGAGCTACATGCGAAGGAGAAGGATGCGGCCGAAGAGATCTCAAATCTCACAAAGAAGCAAAAGGTGGGTGCCTGGAAGGATCGGCTGGATATCATTAGACAACAATGCTAAACTCAGTCTATTGTATATGTCGCCAGTTCCTCGAAAAGCAATTTTCAGATTCACAAGCGCATCTGAGAGACATATTCAGCGGCATGGATCGACAGGCGGCATCAGCATGAAATGCGCAACGAATACGATGCATTGTGACACTGCTGCAACTTTTGTGTACTTGTATCTCATCCTACAAGGTCATCCTCGCACTACTTGAACAAATGCGTCACAGTGGTCTAGATCACAATGAGAGTTCATTCGCGCAATTGGTTTGGCTGTGGTACACGAAACTCGACATTCCACGGCGGGGAAGTGAGCAGGAGTCTACTGTGAGGGTAAAGGCGGCCTGTGGAATCTCAGAATCTGGAACCAGGCTGAGCATACAAAAGCTCAAAGAAAACTGATAGATGAAAGCGCTCGCGCTGCTGATACACTCGTTTTTGTAGTCGATGGGTGGGTAGGGGTGGAGGTTCACTAGGGAATTAGACGGTGAGTTTCTGTAAGTTCGTAGCGCAAAGAGGCCGATCGAGGAAGCTTAAAGGGAGGACGAATGCGAGGACCCCCGTCTGAGGTATCAAGCAAAATGAGGACATTCGATGAAAATGTGTGTCCTTGACCACGTGCTAAGGCATCGCGCTTTGGTCATCATGTGAGTGAGTCTTCATCAAAGAAGGATGGCGATGGGTGGGAAGATTGTCTCAGCTGAGCTGCTGAGTGTCTTGCAAGAGGTCCATGAATGTTGAGAGTGAAAGGGCCAAGAGAATATTTGTGCCCCATGGCTGACGCCAAGGAAGAGTCCTGCCCTGAAGAGGACGCAAGTTCAATCCGAGGACGTGAAGGCTGAGTCGAGGTGGATGGAACAACCGGACGCTGCGAGTCTGTCGTCTTTGAAGACAATGCGTGGTGTTCCTGGCCTCTAATGATACCATCAGCGAGCGTGGTGCTCTTGATTGTGCCAGCTGAAGTGGCCGTGTTGAAAGGGTCTGGCAGCAATTGGGTCAGATCGGACACGCTTTCGCGACTATCGGTGCCGCATTGATCGCCGATCCTTGACTGAAAATTGTTCAGTGACGAATCGCTGGGAACAACGTGATGGAGCTGATGGTGTTGCATATTCGGAAAAGCTTCTTGCAGCCGGCAGGGACACAGAGACCCCCGCGTCGTGTCAAATGAGTCGAGATGCACGCCTGGCATGACGACAACATCGTCACTCGGGCCGAAGCGAGACAACGGCAATTGAGAGGAAGTTGCGGCAACCTCAGGAGCGTCGCGGTTCGTAGTGTCAAGCACATTCTTTGGCATTGAAGATCCGCTTGCGCCCGTCTCTGACATGTCTAAGGACATGGCGGCCGGCATTTTGCGTCCGTAGGCCTCAAGCATCTTGCGAAGTGACGCTCTCATACCTTGCTGCCGCGATGCCTCCGCGAGTACAAAGTCATCGGAGAATCGTCCCGGGAATGAGACCGGTTGACGCTCGGCATGGAGGATGCCATGACGCAGGTCTCGTTCTTCGAGTGCGAGTACTCCGTCTTCTGTAATCTTCTCCACATTCGCTGTGAGCTCGCTATCCAAACGGCCTTCCTCGTGAAGGCTAAGTCCATCTTTCGCCAATACCGGAGAAGGGGAGAGTAAAGCGCGTTTGTGTCCACGCGGCCGCACGGTAGAACCCCGATGGGCTTTCCTTTGCAGACATAACATAGATGGCGACTGCATCATGTCCGAGCATGACGAATCAGGTGCATCGCTCACGATTTCCTCATCGCCTCTGGAGTTTGAGCTACGTGCAACCGACGGGGATGGTTCCGACTGTAGTGAGTCATGAGAGCCAAAGGCATCTAGGCCTCCGCTATGCTTTGCAAGTTCGCGCAAGGCAGCATTCTCTTCACCAAGGCGAGTGATGACCTCTTGCAGACCCTCGTTCTCGGCCTCCTTGCAATTTTGCTCATGCTTGTGCCGCTCGATCAGGAGCTCCAGCTGTCGGCCGCCAGAATGAGCGTGCAGCAAATTTTAAGATGCACACCGACAGGCCAGGCCTCGCACTCACCTCATGAAGCCTGGCCTCCTTTCGTTCTCTCAAGGCTCTTTGCGCGTTTCGATTCTGCTCTCTCCTCCGCGCCTTCTTTGCGTCTCTTGAAAGCTTCCTTGTCGGCACGTCCTTGGTGACGGCGGGCATCAGGGGCAAGGATTGTCCAAAACATGCACCGTTTCGACTTGACACGACGCTCGGTGACAGGCAGGGAGGTGAATATGGAATCAGTGCCCTGCTAGAACCTTTTGAGCAACAGGTATCTGGTTTATAAAGCAGCAAAGGAAGTTCAGGGGCGGTGATGGACACTTGCGGATTCTGACAGTGTCTCTGTCCATGATCCTATTTCCGTCTTGGTCATCGCTGTACCTCGCAGCCCTTCGATCCGGGAGAGAGAGTAATGGGTCAGGCCTCTCAGCTGGAAATCTTGCGATAAGCTGATCAGGGAAACAGCCTCGCACAAATTCAAACTTCACTGCAAGAACAGTGCATATACGGACCATTCGAGACCGAAAATAGATCTACACGGCTCAGTTGTGATGTTGAAGCATGTGGCGCCAAAGAAGAGGTGCATGCAAAAGAGAGCTGAGCAAGCGAGCAGTCGACGGATGCTGAGCGAGCATGTGGAATCAAGCCGCCCTAGTCGCCGCATTGGAATCCAAATGGACTTTGGTTCACGGTCAAAAAGGCATTTTTGGGGGCATCTTGAAGGGCAGCAAACGGTCTTGTCATCCTCGCATCCAGCTCCGGGACACCGAACGGGACCAGGCCACACCACTCAATGGGAGCGACGGAGAAGCGCATGTGCCCCCGTTTACCCGCGTTGAAGTGATCGTCATCCGTTCTATTGTAGGATTACTCCGGCTTGGTCACGCAGTGATGGTCGCCATTCTACCGACTCTATACAGGCGTTCTGGCTTTCAGATACGTGTTCCATTCCGAGAGAGGCGCGGCCGTGTGGAGCCCGATGAGCGATCACCTCTTGAGCGAAGGAAGGCAGAAAGGAAAAGTGGGGCCCAGTGACCTTGCTCAGTACTAGGCCGCTCCGGATTCGGGTCTGTTCGTCCTTCATCACTGTGGGTTGGTTAAGGCGATCTTTGGATGGTTGGTGACTCCTGCAGCATGCATTCATTCATAAGATTTGCTCAGCTTGTAAAAGAAATCTCGATGGTGCTGTCCCTTGACTGGCGCTTCATAGCCCCACCCTTCCCGCCATGTACTCGTATCACCTTTGCAATTTCTTTAGGGGCAAGATGGTCCACAGCCAATGGGCAATGTAATCGCTTTACTGTCGCTCTTCGTTCAAATCGCGGAATGTGCGTGGCTGTTGATCGCGAATCGGTCAGTCGTCGTGTGAAGCTTGAGGACTTAAAAAACGTGCAGAAGCCATAAGAGGCAAGAAGTTTGCATATGCGCTCTTTCTTTCGCAATCTGGGAGCGCATGGGGGTGACTTCGACTAGATACAGAATCCATCTAATGCTACAGCTCATGCAAACACAATAGCCTCTCACGCCTAGCTTTCGCTTCCCATCGCCGACATCGGTCCATGTACCTCCTCTTTGCGCACAAACACAAGGGCTTGGACGGCAGGCTCGGCGCAAAGAATCTGGAACCCAACAAGAAAAAAAACTGATGCTGCATATATACATCTGATTGTGCAAGTACCAATTTGAGATACGGAAGAGTTAGTGGTTTTACTCCAGCTCGGCCGTACCACCGGCTGCCTCAATTGCCTTCTGGAGCTTCTCTGCATCCTCTTTGTTGAGACCTTCCTTGAGGGTCTGCGGCGCGTTTTCAACGAATTTCTTAGCCTCCACCAAATTCATGTTGCTGTTGAGCGCCTTGATCTCCTTGATGACCTTCGCCTTCGCCGAGGCGTCCTTCAAGCCCGTAAGCTTGACAGTGAAAACAGTCTTCTCTTTGGGCTTCTCTGCCTCCACTGGGGCTGCGTCAGCTGCAGGGGAAGCAGTAGCTGCCGGTGCTGCGGAGGGCATAGCAATGTCTGTGATGTTGAGACGAGTCTGTAGAACAGGATTTGGTCGTTGTCAGCTTGCATTCGTTGCTGGCTTGAAGAAGAGACGCGTGCAGGAGGCGTAGATTTGGGAACCATTCATCACTTGTGAGACATTGCAGAGAGCGGCCTGCTTCAGCCTATGATCTTATGGCTCGTCATGGGCACCCGTTTCAACACCCCGCCAACTTCCTAGAGCCCACTGTTGCGCGCCTAAGTCACAGTCTCAAGCTGATCAAGCTCCGGAGCCTTCTTTCGTAGCACGCATGCTACCCAACGCCGCTCCTTTGTACGCAACAACTGTGTAGCAGCTTCAAGCTCTACTGCGACGATGTTCAAATTGGAATCGCTTCGTGACCCCGGAATTGTTCCAAGATCTCTTGAATCGCGCAATCAATGTGCGCCATCGTATAGACAGCGGTTACGCATGATAGTGTCTCATGTCAAAGCGTAAGAGCTGCTTTAGGAAGCCGGGACTTACTTTCAGATGCCCCACAAGGTCGGATGCCTCCAAGAGAGTGAGCTTCTCGATCTGATCGACGATGGACAGCAATTTTAAATCGCCGCTGGGCGCTGCAGATGATGATGCAGCGGACGGCACTGCATCAGAATTTGCAGCAGTGGCAAGTGACCGCACTAGCGATCTGGCAACGGCCCTGCTGCTGCCAGCCTCCTTGAGGAGACATTGAGGGCTGCAAAGGGAAGAGTACATTCACGTCAGAACAGCGTCGCGGTACTTCAATAATGCAGATTGGCAGTGCTTACCAGGTAACGGCCCTGCCGCTGCCAGTGATCCGTTGGATTGCTCTGGTGCTAACCGAAAACATGGTGTAAGTTATCATGCGATCAGCTTGAAATTGACCTTGATAGTACGTTCAAGAGGCAAGAAGAAAAGTGTTGTCCGACGTGAACACATCTTTCCGGCGCTGAATGCTGTCCTCGCTCTGGGTGAGGCAGATCAATTTCCTATGTCACGTGATTTAGGCTTTGTGGCCAATCTGCCCATCTGGCCTCTCATCGAGACATCGGATTCGTCGATAATCACAACACCAGGACTCGATGCTATCACCATGCCAAAGGCAACACCATACGAAGAAACCCGGATTGTAGATGTCTCAGGCGAACTCGCAAAGTACTTTTGGTGCGAAAAGATATGTTTTTGAGCGCACATATGCTACATGGCTAACTCTCCAGAGCTCGCCTTCCTGAGCGCCGTTTGAAGCTCCTGTGACGACATCGCCGGCCGGCCTATCCGTGCATAAATCGCACCCTGGCCAGGCACCGTCTCGACAGCCAGAAAGCCTGGCGCAGCCTTACGAACCATCTCGATAGCTCGCTGAGCGTCGTCCTCCGTCGTGCGACCTAGCGCCTGTTTCACTACTGCAATGACCTCGTGCGCCTTCTTCTTCTCGTAGCGTCCAGCTGGGCCGTGGGTCTTTTGCGGGAAGAATCCAACGAGCACCTGCCCCACTCTTGGCAAGCGTGATAGAATCGCCTTGTCTTTGTGCTCCTGCATCATCTGCAAGCTGGTCGTCGGACCCTTCAGTCCCGCCTTCGCTTCGATTCGAGCACGCATAGCACTCTCTCGCTCTGCTGGGGTCATCCCGGCCGTGGACACCGGTGCTGTGGGTCGCGCTTTCGCCTCTGCATCGGGGCTCGAGCTCTGTGCAAGTTTGAGGTTTAAGCTGGGAACCTTGATCGAGCGCTCTTCCCGGAGAGAGGGCAGCGCCGCCTGAGGAACAGGTGGGATGTGCTCAATATTGAAATCAGCCGGCCAGAATTCTAGCGATGGAAGCTGCGTTGCGTCGCCGACTTTCATCACTCTGCGGCTGCCGGGTTTGTGAGAGGGGGACCGTGTGGCGGAGGGCGTCAGAAGACCGCCGTGCCCAACGACGGCAGTGTGGGACGGCTTGCGAGGTGTCGCTGGCGGAGTCGAAGGCAGCGCGGTGTGATCTTGAATGAACATTTCCTCCACTGTCGCATCACTGTCCTCTTGTGAATCGTCTTGAGAGCGTACGAACGCCTCATAATGCTGCGCTGCTCTTTCCCTGAGGCGCCGAGCAACCTCTTGCTTGCGAAGCTCGATGCCGTTGTTCCACATGGTGCTGATGCTCATCTGGTCCCGGTTCACGCTGCTATCGAACCCGCTGCCTGGCGTCCAATCCGTGTTGCTCGGCAGTCGTGCGCGCGTGCGCACTCGCGAAAGCTTGCTTGGGGTCGAAGGGGGCGAGTCGGCAATAGCAGGCGATGAGGGCAGCTCCGGGCGCGTGTGCGTGCGGATACGTGCAGGTTTGCTCGGAGTTGTAGGTGGTGAGCTGGTAAAGGTGGAGGGCGACGACTGTACCGGTGACGAGGGTGTGTCTGCTCTTGGGCCGGCTGTGAGATAGCCGACCTGGAGAGGCGGCGTCTGTTCTCGTTTCGGGCGGTGGAGCGAGAGCTCGACTCCAAGACCCAGATCCCACGCATCCTTCCTGGTTTTTGCGTCTATCGCCTTTACCTTGCGAACGACAAAGCCAAGGCCACGAACCTCTTTGACCTGTTCTTCGAGCTCCTTGCTGCGCTTCGGGTCAAACATCTCGGCCTTCCCGCCCGACCAAAGCCATGCAAGCTGAGCAAATTGAGTCTTTCCCAACGGACGACGCTGTCGGACCAGCTGAGTGAGCTCCGAGTACGTCAGTACCTTGGGGAGCGTGATGTTTTTGACGCCGTCCTTCGAGACAGACGTCTCCATGGGTCCGAGATTGCTGCTCGTCGCAAAATGCTGGACGAGCGCTGTCTCGATGGCGGCATGTAGCTGCTCCAGTGCCTTGTAGTGATCAGGGAGCTCCAGCTGAGGGCTTGGAAAGCACTTCAATGGCGGCAGCTCTGCATTCTGTGCTTTTAAGCGCACTTCCTCTCTCAGCGGGACCTTGGACTCTGGATGGAAGGGGTTGGAAGATGAAGAGTCCGTCCGGGTGATATTTCGGCGAGTGCGAGGGACATAACTGTATGGCCCTTCTAAGGTGGATAGGAACGAGCCGTCGGGTTCGTGATGGGTCTTGACCTTCTTTGCTTCTCTCGGGGCTGAAAATTGAGCAATGCTGTCATGTGTGATAGGGATCTTTTGCGTGCTCGCGGCGGCAAGGGAACTGAAGATCGAGAGTCCAGGCGGTCAGCACTTTGCTTATCCTCAATCATTCGCTCTAGTTGCTCACTCACTTCTCGCGAACAGAACGAGGTGTGACCACCAGATCTTCATCGTCATCAAGAAGCGTCCTTTTTGGTGTTCTCGCCGAGACATTCCGGCTGCTGCCATCAGTCATCATCATCATCACAGTCTTGCTCGGCTTGATAGTCGGTAGGCTGGGCCAATGAAAGTGTGGATGCACGACGTAATATGATGGATGCAGAAGCAGGGTCGAGGACAAAGAAGTAGATTGACCAGGGGAAGCGTGTGTCGGCGGCTCGCAAGAGGTCGCCAGACTCGAATTGGGATTCCTCGACAGTCCACATGCGGGCGCGGCGCGAACACACGACTCCCAGCTCGCGGCGGAACGCGTCGCGCGGGACCAGATTTCGCGTCGCGACTCGCGTCATCCGCGAAACGACTTAAACGAGGTACCTTAGCCTCACATCATCTTGCCTTAGGTTGTCTCCTCATGTTGTCTCTGTCTCCCACCTTTGTACACGTACAACGATAGAAGAAAAGGGGTTGCCATGCCATACAATTTTCAGATAGTGAGCTTGCCATGCAAAGAGTATAGTGTTACAAGCCTACATATACCATACCATTCTGAACTGGTCAGCTTCACCGACGTCCTTACATGTATTGGAGCTGGAACAGACCGATGCTCTTCCAGGGTTTAACGGTAGCCGTGACCTGCTAAAATACCATGCGTTGGATTGCGAGATTTGAGATCCGACAGTGATACGGACGCTTGACCTCAGAATTGGATTGAGGAGGGACGGAAGACCTAAGACCAGACCGCCTGACCCGCTGTGGACCTACTGACTGCAGTAGGGCTGTGTTTTTTACTCTTCGTCTTCGCTTCGACACCCTGCATCACCATGTGGCGTTGCAAGCTTCATCGCTCCGCCATGCTTGACTTCCGAGTTCAAGCGCCTCGTTAGGGTATGTACGTGTGAGCAGTCCAACTAGATCGAAAGAAAACGGTGCATGTGTAAAGCCGTCCGCCGATGGTGCGAAGCGCGTGTGGATGGTTTTACAGGCGAAATGCTGGACATGTGTGTTACATATGCGCGCGACTGCGGCTACGCTGACGGCGCACAGCTCCACATGGCCCTTGGGCCCCTGGCGGGCGTGGTGGCACTTGGCCAACTGCATGCCAAACTCAAACCCCTTGCTGCTGGGCGGCTAGCAATAACAACGGATCATAGTCAGCCTTGCCACCCTGTTCAGCCCCTGATCTTTGCCCTCTGTGCACAATCTCACAAGCGCAGTGAGTCTCGTGTAGTACCATGCTTATAACTAATGACTCCTGTTTGTACACATCTAGAATTAATGATTGACTGATCAACTCTCGTCACTCTTGCAGTCATGCCAGGATAGGCCAGCCACGTGATACTCGTAGGTGCATCGTGGCGAATGCCTGGTGGTGTATAGTGTAGCCTAGCGCACTGCCCAAGTGTACAGCTTATAGCTTGGGGCCGGTGCTTTATGGGCCAGGCACGACGGATCTGTAAATCCAGGCGGTACTAATCACGGGAATGCTAGGTATATACTTTACATAAGTGTCTCTAGCCTGCGCACTGCGTCAATGCCTGGCAAATCTATGGTAGTAGATCAAGTAGCGATGGGCACAGTCAAAACACAGGATAAAGCAGTAACGGTAATGTACTTTTCGTTTACTGCTCGGCGGTCTGGCCAATGCCCTCTCTGACCTGGACTGGCAGGCTATGGCCTACTCTGGCTCACCTTGGCTGACTGACCAGTGCGGCTGTCGGTTGGCCAGTCTATGCCACAATGCCCAAGCTCCAAAGGGCAAAGGCTCAAGTGGGTTTGGCTGGCTGTAGCCGTGCTGCAGAGTGCATGAAACAACAAGTGCCCAGAGACTGAGGTGGGAATGGTTCTGGAGTCTTTAGGCTTGAAGCCTGGAACGGTGAAGGAGCTTGGAGGAAGATCCGGATTTTTGAGGTGATGTGAAACTGTCGAACTGTTACAATCGGGGGGCCATACGTTTGGGAAGACTTGAAAAATGTGGAATTTGTGAGATTCAGCATTTCGACAGTATGAAACATACACAAACATGTTGCGACACAAATTAAAGTAGTCGCCGTTCCAGTGCCATCCTTACAGGACAAACACACTGCCTGCATCGACGCACGTGGCAGACCAGTCAAATTGGCCGAATGCAGAGACCAGGCTGCAGTGGGCTGCCTCCGCGCTGCAGGGACGGACACACCCCTCGCTGTGTCGCGTCTCGTCGACATTCCTCCACCAGGTTTCGCCTCCCGCCCACCTCCTAATGTGGACCCCATTAGCAGCAGCCTTCACCATCATCACCAAAACCATTGCCCGGTCGCATCCGCACCTGTTGCATCTTCTCCATTAGTCTCGTTGAGCTGTTTATGACAGCGCCTCACGATCGTGCAGAGGATAGAGCCAATTTTCTCTGCTGGCTGCCACGCTCGACTCGCTGATATACCCACCTTGGCGTGCCTCATCCGCCCATCTGGCCCTTGGATCCAGCTCACTTCCATCTGCGTCCATCGTTGGCCGAAGCTGCAACCAAGTCCTTCTTCTATTAAGATGAGAGTTTCTTATTCCCTAGTCGCGAGCGGCGTGGTCGCTGTAGCTTCAGCGGTAGTCATGGCCCAGCAGTCGAATGAGGGGCAGACATGTGTCTCGCTCAAGGGATCACAACAATGCCCTTCCTTCCAAGACGCGTACATCAACCCGCAAAATCTGTCCGAAGCTTGGCCATGGATTTCAGGCGTCACCGACGTTCAATCCTTCGATGAGCAATTCGATCAGTACTTCTCCGATCCAACACGGTACCACGCGACCAAGTTCCAGCGTCAGCTGCAGTGCAACAGCACAAACGCCAACAATGCCGCCCTGCAGTACCAACGTACGATCTTGTGCGGCCAGTTCAGCCAGATCAGCTACTCTGCTGGCTGCAACATCGCAAACAAGGCGGACCCAATCATGGTGTGCCGAGACACCTGCTTCCAGTACTCTAATTCTGAGTCGTCACTGATCAACAACCCGCAAGTGAGCATGCTGCAACCATCCCCGATGTGGCCTGCAGACTTACCCTTCCTTTCTGCTCAGATCTGCTCGCCAAATGATGCGCTCACATCGACACAGAAGCAGACCCGCACATACAACCTTCGCAAGGACTTTGCTGCCTGCACTGACTGGACTAGCCTGACCTCGACCAACAACCAGACCTGTGTATTGGGTATCGAGAACGAAGGCAACTGCGGCTGGGGTCCTGAAGTTAACAACCAACTCTGCGAATACTGCGACCCTTCCGGAAATAAACCGGTCTCTCCTTGCTGCTACGACAGCAAAACGGACTTAAGCCAGTGCTCTATGTTCGGCCACCCGCTGGCCGCTGCGATCCGCCCAACCATGAGCGTGCAGACCAACATTGGCGCCTCTGCCACCTCCGTCGTACCGTCGTCCACAAATGCTGCGGCTGCGTCCTCCGGTGATGCCACACAGAGTGGCCTCTCAGGCGGTCAGCTTGCAGGCGTCATTGTAGGCTCTGTCGTTGGTGCGCTTTTGCTAGGTGTCCTTCTCGCTGCTCTTGTCTTTGCCCGCCGAAGGCGCTCTCGCGACCCCGAGAAGATTACCAGCGCCGCAGGTGCCGGCGGCGCGATCTATACCCATAACGAGCCGAGCGAGAAGGCTGGCGTTTCCGGCTGGAAGGCATCGACGGACACGGGCAACGCAAGCAGCCCTCCGCAAAAGATGCTTTCATCCGACGGAGGACCATCTCCCTTTGGCGCCGCTGCAGGCGGTGCAGGCGTTGGCGTGGCGGAAGGTGCCATCGGCGTAGGTGCAGCCGCGGCTGGCAGCAAGGACTCGGAAGACCGGCCTCTTAGCCAGATGAGTAACGCGACCAGCAGTGACGGACGCGGGACGACGGTGCCAATGGTCAAGGACCAGTACTCTGGTCATGAGATCCGTCCACAAGACACAGTTGTCGCCATTTACCCGTACACGGCGTCGTTAAACGATGAGCTGACGCTCGAGCCAGACGATGTCGTCACGGTTGTCCGGCTCTATGACGACGGCTGGGCGCTCGGAAAGATGAGCAACGGCCAGGAGGGTGCCTTTCCCATGGTTTGTGTGACCAGCAGCAAAGGCGACGCACCGCGCACGAGCGACGATGGCGGCTATACGAGCCAGGGAGGCGTCACCACCTCGAGTATGGATGGCGCTGTCACCGCCGACGAGGGTTTCACCTCTGACGCCAGGAGCGCCAGGTCGCGGTGAGCGTTCGACAACACCAATCGCACAACTTGCTCCCTCAACACGGCTTCGCATGCCACACTCAGCATCCAGCTTTGCTAATCTCAAACCCCAACCCACCATTAGACGCTTAACATCTTTTCCCCTTCTTCCAACGCGCTCCATCGGAGCCCTATCCACCACTGGACCTCGACACATCGTTTTCTCTCGCAACCCGCTCGTCGTTCCTGTTTCCCCTCTTTCACCGCCTCCCTTCGGGTAGCGCTCGCACCATTTGCGCGGACAGCCTCGTCGCGCCACCCCCTAGCTCTCGTGCGCTCAGCGTCTTATCTTCAAGCGCGTACTAAGGCGGGGAGGTGTGTCGGCTGGGGCGTGCGCTTGCTTGCTCGCGATTCCAATTGTTTATCTTCTACCCCTTTTCGCCACCCTACCACCCCACCTCGTCCACTCTTCCCCGTTCTCCCACTCGCGTATATGTACATGGAAAGCTTTGTTGGGGCTCGTCTACAACAAGGTGGCCTCGCGGTTTTATTGTCTCTATCCGCAGATAGCAGCGGCGATGTAAATTAGCAGAACTTTTGGAATTTAGGACGGTTTGCACTTTCCGATGTCGCTTCCTATAGGCAAATACGAGCGACAGAAAAGTGACAAAGACGAGAGAGCGAGATTGTGCCTAGTCACGCGGGTGTGTATCCAGTGCTGTCCTAGGTCAAATATGCGGGTCTGGGTAGGGTGATAGCGGCCTTCGCGATTCGAAGCGGAGCGCGCCTGTGGATGGCACGCCACTACCATTTACCAAAAGGTTCATCGATGGAAGCAGCTGGCGGTAGCATCTGGGACAAGGTTCAAGTTGCAGATTAAGATGTGTTGACTTAGGGTTACGCGTATTGTAAACTCTCGACGCGTCTCTCCTGGGCTTCACCCGACGCGTCTCGCTGCTCAAATGTCGTCCTCCCCTCCCTTCCAGTCCTCTGTCTCATTGCTCACCCTGGCATGCCCGTTGTTTGACGGGATAGGTCCATACCCTCACGCGTTTGGACCTTGCCTTTCGTTCGTCCATCTGCGCCCTCGCTGCAATCTGCACTCGCTTGAAATCTCGAATATTCAGAGGCTGCACGCCTGGGAAACCCGCAGCGCCGTATCCACCATATTTAAAGCCGCAGTCGGCCCTGTCCTCATTGAGGGTACGCTCTTTCTATCCAGCATCCATCTCCACCTCGAGCAGGCCGCTTCGTGGCCCGCGACCTGAACTCGGCAACCACCTGAACTCGCCAAGGACGCAACCAGAGCATCATGTTCTACTCAGATTCCATTCTTTCCAAGCGCGGGCCACTGGCTCGCGTATGGCTGGCAGCTCACTGGGAGCGAAAGATCAGCAAGACGCAGTTCTTGCAGACCAACATCGAAAAGAGTGTAGGTGAGTGCAAAAGGCATTGCGAATCCCGCGTCGTGTTTCCACTTCGAGGAACGAAACTGTTTCTTCTGGGCCAGCTTATTCTGTGCAGTCAGGCGTTTCTGACACATGGGGAGCACTCCTTTGTCTTGTCTGCGCTCAGGCGCAATTGTTGCCGAAAAGGGCATGCCGATGGCTCTTCGTCTTAGTGGGCAGCTCCTTCTTGGTGTCGTTCGCATCTATTCGCGCAAGGCACGATATCTACTGGAGGATTGCAACGAGGCGATTCTCAAGATCAAGATGGTGAGTTGACGTGGACGAGTTGCAAGCCAATGCCTCAGTGCAGAAGGTGATTGACCTTTGCCGTCCGTCTTGCTCTTCCGTTTCTTTTCAGGCTTTCCGCACCGGCACAACGAACGTCGATTTGAACGCACATCAGTTGACTGCGTCCAAAGCTGCTATCACCATGCCGGACATGCGCACAGAGTTCGACCTCATGCTTCCCGATCCATTCCTACAGAACTGGGACCTGGAACTTGAGCTCAATGCACCGCAGGCGGCAGGTCAACAATCGCGCAAAGACCGCGATGGTACGCCGGTCAGCAGTGGACGTGGTGCCCATACCGCCAAGGAGAGCGATATCACGCTCCCGCGTAACGACTTTGGCATTTATGACGACGACCTCGGTATGGGCGCCGGCTACGGCTTTCTCGGCGACGGGATTAACAGCCAGGACTTTGATCCCGACGGTGGTGCGCTCGATCTCGGGTTGGACCTGGATGACGCCCATCCAAGCCAGCTCAAAGACGCAGAGGGAAGGCTGGTCGATGCGGACGGTGTCCCGGTGCGAGAAGACTCGGCTGGCTTTATCGATGATTCGCTGAGCATCGGCGTCGGCCGCGATGCTGCGCCTATGGCAAAGCGCAGTCTTGGCTCGTTGCTCGGGGTTGGTTCTGAGAATGATCGTGCAAGCATCATCAGCGATGGTTGGCGCAACGATGAGCTCCCGCCACTTGAAGACGGGCCGCCATATGATTATGACGAGTTGCCGCTGATGGAGGACTTGCCTGATTTCTACATCGAGGAGTCTGGTGCGGGTGTAGAAATGAGCATGGGTCAAAGGCGTGAGTGCTCATCGCTCAAAGTCGCGAGACACAGCGTAGCGCATGCTAAGTACCAAATCCTGACTTCTCTCTTTTTTCCCTTCCGACACATAGTTGCGCGTTCTGTCACACCTGCTACGCAAGTAGGGGACGACACAATGGCTCTCCTGCAAAATGTTACACCAAATACACTCGGAAAGATGAAGGAGGCTGCTTCAAAGCGCATGTTTCTCGCTACGAAGACGCACGGTACGAAGGCGGGACAAAAAGGGCCGCTCATCGATTCGGTCATCGAGATGCAGACCGCAGCGGGCAAAAACAAGAGTCAAAGCTTGGTGCAGTCTGTTGCGCAATTCAAAAGACCGGATGGCATTGTCAAGCCGGTGAGTTGGTGCACACCTGTTTGCATTGAAGTTGCGCTTGATCAGCTGATTAAGTATGCTTTTCGCTTTGCATATTTCGCAGGGAGAGTTCTTGCCTGCCGATCCCGAGGCTCTCCATTTCCAGAACATCGAGCGCGATCCTATCGCCTATTACCTCCCTGAACTCGTTCTTCCGAAAGACCAACGAACGGTGTATGTCGGCCCGACGAACCTAGCACCGGAGCTGCAGTCGCTCTTCACGTTCGACCTCGACGCCATTCGCCAACGAGAGGCAGAGCTTGATGCAGAGGGCGCTCCGCCAGCGAAGCGGAGACGCACAGGAGGAGGAGAGGAAGACGAAGACCTGCTGAGCGAAGTGGGGCGGCGCGACGACAGTCGCACGGCGCGGCGCGACTCCCTCGGTCTCGGTGCTGGCTTCACGGGCGACGGCACAACTATGTCGCGCGGCGGCGACGGAGGTTACGACTCGTACAGCGAGCTACCGCCGCTTGAAGATACGCCGTATGTGTACAACGACGAGTTGCCTCCGCTGGAAGACATGCCGGACCACTTTAGGCGTGAGGGCGACGATACAGCAGCGGCAGCGAGAGGAGCAGCTGAAGGAGGGGAGCAGACTGCATTGAGACGCTCTGCTCGAGGCAAGACTGGTCCGACGGATCTCATGGCAGAATTAGGCCAGCTCCCCGCTCTTAGCAGATTGTCTACGCCGGAGCTTGATCTGGACGGCTGGAGCGCAACAGCGTCCAACCCACTCGGCGGCTTCGAGGGAGCAGCAGCAGGAGCGCATGACGCACAGTTCCGGTCTGCGGCCGCTGCTGCAGCGAGCACACAAGTATCGCAGAATTCGACAGCAGGATGGAGCAGGAACACCGTACGTGCACTCAGTGTTGTACGGTCGCAGCTGATGCCCAGCGCAGAGGAAGAAGCAGAGGCAGCCGCACAGGCAGCTGGGGGAGCTGAACCGATAGCAGAGAAGATGTTGAGCTTTGAGAAAGTCTCGGAGAACTCGTCGCGCAGGGCAGCAGCGGCTTTCTTCTTCGAGATGCTCGCGCTGGGCACGAAGGACTGCATCAAGCTCAAGCAAGAGGAGGCATATGGCGACATTCACGTGACAGCCAAAGACAGGCTATGGGATATCGAGGTGGTAGAGCCTGCTGTCATTCCTCCACCTGCGCAGACGGGCGTGGCTGCGTCCAACTCGGATGCAGCTGCAGCCGTCCGCCAAACGCAGAGCCCGAGCGTGCAGTCTACACCGCGCTCACAACAACAGATCAAGCAGACGGCAGCAGCTCGATCTACACCCGCACGCTCGGTCAGATCAGCGACGCCGCGGGCGACACCGAGAGCAACTCCCGCGTTGGTCTGAGATCACGATGTGGCCAACATTTGGATGCTTGTACGTTATGCATATTATTCTAGTATCAAAGCTTTTGAGACATTGTCATGTTCATCGATGTATTGCAACAGTCGTGTGGGGTTGACACCGTCTGCCACGACATCATAGCACTTTGTGAGGGCATGTCAGCATAACTTGCAATTAGGCGATGGATGCTGCGGGCTAAACTTACTTCTCCGCTTCTTGGGCCGGACACCGCCAATCTTGATACTCGTTGCATCTGTCACTCTTCGTACCAACTCTCTGGTCTTCGACCCCTCGGCCGCGATGAGCGCGCGGAAGAATGCCTCCCTGCCCTGCCCAAAGCCCTTGAAAAGCACCTCGATCCCGCTGACCCTCCACTGCTCGCGGTGCTGCTGGATCTCGCGGAACGCCTGGAAGCTGGCGCGGTAGCCTGCTTCGTACCCGCTCCTGGCGCCTTTGCGGAACCCGGCTGTCCCGCCGCTGGACGAGAAGAGCGGGTTACCTTCGGGCGTGGTGACGGTAATTATGGTGTTATTAGGCGATGCGTGTACGTGGATCTTGTGTTCAGGCAACTTCGCTCGCGCTCGGTAAGGGTTGAAAAAGCCGCCCAAGCCGGGCAGACGTGATTCGGATGCTGATGATGTGGCAGCCGGAGTCTCGGAACGCGGTGCGGGCGAGGCGTCTGAGCCACTGCTTGACCCTTCTGCGCTGGTTGGTGATGATTCATCCGCACGCCTGCTTGCGGATGGACTCCTGTGTACTCTTGAGGGCGTGCTTGCGCCAATGCTTGTGCTGCTTGAAGCGCGTGCAGGAAGATCGCGATGACACGAACAGCGCTCCAAGCCGAGCCGAGGCCGCACGGCGTAGGATGAAGATTGGAAGATGCTACGCAGCATGATGACAGGAAGGATGGAATGCGCACCTTCACTGGTACAAGAAGTTATTAATCTCAGTTCCTTCTTCTGATTCTGCACGTGGAGGAAACTCGTCCATGGCCTGGCGATCGACGACAAGAAGAAGGGGCAATCGCATGAAGGTCATCGACGCGGAGGTGGTCGATTTTTTGTATTCTTGTTGTTGGCTTTGCAAATAACCCTAACAGGGCAGCGCTCCGTGGATACAGCAGTCTGCCATTTCGCCATCGTACGTCGGGAGGCTTTTACAGTCTCAAACTGTGGCATCACCCCCTCACGCTGCCGAGTGCTGCTGATTGCAGCAGCCGAGGTTGCCGAGCTTAAACATGAATGTATACCTTGATGTGCCAGCAGCGGCTTAGGTTAGGCGTCAAGGGCTCAAGGCTGTGACACTATGTAGTCCTGCATATGTTTATGACACGTGACATTCGTATCAAGCTTTGCGGTGTCGCCGCAGGCGGTTGCTGCGCGTACGGTATATGTAGCCGTGGGCCGTTGGAACATCGTCCAGGCTGGATGTTGCTTCAATCGCAAGACTATAGACGTTGAACGTTGCTCTCAGTGCTCCATCCTCCATGATCCGTGGTTCACCTGCAGTCTATTGCACGAGTCCACGGCGCAGCATGCACCTGCTTGCATACACGGCTGATGCGAACAAGCGAAACATATCTGTCTGTCATGGCTGGACCTGCACAGACCTACACCGTGCATGACGACGCATGACCCCCACAGCATGTGGCTTGCGCTGACTCCGTGTCGACCAATCTGACAGAAGTCCTTCCAAGTGACGATTGTCCATACGATGCCCTGCGCCGCGCCTGCCGAGGACGGTTCTGTAGCAGAGCTTTATGCTGACCAAGTCTCTTTACAGATATCACCGACTGGCTCACCAAATTCGAGGCACATTATCTCATATACTTTCCTGAAGACGTGACAATACCTCTTTCTTGACTTCGACTCTGTTATGTTCCTTCCCTTTCAGCTCCTTTGCGACGTCTAGCCTTGCTTGCTCGCGGCGATAGCATTCGTGATAAGTATGGCAAGCAGCGACGTGGCCAGCGATGGCTCATTCGAGCTGATCTCTCATGACGAAGCAGCTGCAAGGGCAAGGCTCCCTTCGTACATTCCTCGACCCGAGACCTTGTCCATTCCACAAGCGGTGACCGACGAAGCTCGAGACGATGAAGTCATTGCAACTGGTTGTATGCCGAGAAAGCAGGGAGGAGAAGCAACCCGAAGAGACTGGAAGAAGGTGCAATCGAGGAGGCAGAACACGCAGGCTCCGCATTCCCCCTCGGTCCGGCCGCCTGCAAGCAGCTCAGTACGAGCATCGATCGACACCCTCGTGAATCCTCGGCCTGCCGAGGAAGATGAAGCGGCGCCAATGAAGCGAAGCTTCAGCACGAGCGTTCAACGAGCGCTCTCCAAGCTTGGCCGATCTGGGTCCAGTGGAAAGAAATCGCGCGTTGGTTCCAAGTCGTCGCACGCGCCAGCTCAAATTGATGCGGAATTGGGCTCCAATCCTACGGCTGTGTCCTACGCAATGACCAGTCCACGTCAGCCCCCGGCAACCCAGCAATCTGAGCACTGCCACGACAACAATCCTGCGCCTCCGAGCTATTCGCAAGCCAACACGCTCCATCGCTCCAACACCGTCCCTTCGAACCGCATTGCACCGGAATCACCTGTCGCTACATCTCGCTCCTCAATACAGGTTCCTCGGAGCACCAGCACAGCGGCACACCCATCTGGTTCCACATGGACTAGTGCGCCAACTAGCCCACTCGCGCCCGCTCAGGTTGGCGAAACGATTTCGCGCAGCATGCCGCAGGTGCATGACGCTCGCGCAATTCTTCACAGCGTGCTACAGCAGAAAAGTGCGGAAGAGCCGGGTCAGGATAGAGAGGGCGATGACGGCGAAGATGACCAAATGGAGTATGCACGCAAGCCATTCAGCCCCGCTTTGGAGGCACAGCTGCGTGCCTCCGTTGCAAGCGCGCTTTCGGACCTGCAGACAAGTCCGGACATCATCCCCGAAGTCAGCTTTACTGTGCCGTCTCAGAAATCGCCCTCTAAGTCCGTGGGCTCAGCAACTGCGGTTACAAGGTCAGAAGTAGTGCCGCTTGCCGCGGCCCACGTAACGAAAGGGGGTAATACATGGTCCACTCTGTCAGAGATTCGAATGCCGAATCCACACGCAGAAATACCTCGCTCTCTACACCAAGCGGAGGAAGACGTCTTTGGGCCGATCAAGAGCAGCGCGCCTGGACCAGAACGCGGGCTTGCTCCAACTGTACCAGCTGCAGTCTTCAAAGCAGCAAAGCCCGGAGATGCACAGCAGGACGCGTCGCCCGCTTCTTCTCCTATCAAAAGATCCTTGCCAATAAGTATGCCGCCAACTCCCAAGCGGACCAGTTCTCAGCGCGAGCCCCATGCCGTTTTGGAGCCAGCCGAGAGCCCAAACAAAGAAGTTGCGCTGGTGAGCCTTGCGAATGCCAGTGTTGCTGAACTCGAGGAGGTTGCCCCGGTCATTTGCGATCAGGCGGACACTCCTGTGGACGTTCTTCTTTCCCGCCCTTCATGCGTTGCGGATCTCCGTCTTCAAACCGCCGTAAGCAATGTCAGCATATCCGACTACGGCGACGAAGAGGGAGAGGAGGACGATGACTCCCTAAGTTGGGAAGAAGATCACTTTCCTATCCCCTACCTCGAGACCATCAAGGAGGAAGATTCCAGCCAATGCTCAGCTGCAGACTATGCCGTTGACCAACTGATTGCGGCTGGTGATGATGACACTGGTGGTGCAGATCTAGTTGAGACGCGTGCGAGGGTAGAAGTGTTTGCTGGACCTCCGCCATCCGCCTCGGGACAATGGGCGATACCCGAAAAGTACCACTCAGTCCCCAGTGGCTTGGTAGTCGCGTCCAGCTCCGTGCAGTCTATGCAGTCCATGCAATCCCTAGCCTCCTGTGCGAGTTTGGTGCAGGATTGCGCTACAGCAAAGCAAGCATGGCAAGACGAGATCTTCTCAACGACCAACATGAGCGAACAGCAGGCCGATGCAGTCAAGGATGTCTTGCTCTCCCCAGCCTCAATGCTGCGACCTTTCGCATCACCGCCTATACCGGAGCCGCCCACTCCGCAGCTCGGGGACGTGAGCAGTTTGACAGCCACTGCCGCCGAAGTCATTACATTTACAGGATGCCAATCGCTGCTACCACCGGGGCACGATGCAGACATGACTGCACCGCGGCATTCAGGCAGCTCGGCTACGACTGCATCAAGTGCTTATTCGGACTTTAGCCCCATCTTGCAGCAAGGTCAAGAGCCCCTCATTCCTGTCGTGACGATCGATGTGCCTCCTTCCGTTGCAGAGATGGCTGCGTCGGGTGAGTGGTTCCTTCGCAGGAGTTCAAGCTGGACATGCGGCGCATACTGATGTACATGTTTTTCCAGCTCTGTCACACGCAGCCGCAGCTGCAGATGTCTCATGGGACCTGGAGACATGCCTGGAGAACGTGACCAGAGGCTCGGTCAGAAGTTATGGCCTGACGCACACAGACGTGATGGAAGCACACGGGTCTGCGCTTCTGCGAAGTCAAGCAGCCTCAGTCTCTGCGCACACCAATCCTTCCAGTGGGCACCGAACGCCTGACATGTCGTCAGACAGCCCCTCGGAGGAGGACACGAGTAGTAGCAGTAGCAGCGGCAGTGGCGGCCACAGTGAAGGCATCGGTGGCCAATATGACGCAAGTGAGGGCCACGGCGCGCCCCTTATCGCAGTTGCCGGTGATGTGTCGCAGAGCACCTTCGCAGACGAAGATGACGGAATCAGCTGGAATGCCCAGGAGATTCTAGATTATTCATCGGAAGGCGCGTGCAACTGGAGCAGGAACAGTATCAAGCTTCAAGTCAGTCCGATGAGCAGCACTGCTCGTCGTTTTTCTCAATCAAACGGCGACATGCTGCCGCCTGCCTCCCCTCAGCTCAGCATTCACAATCAGGCATCATCCATTTCCTTTTTTCACAGCAGCCCGGTCACGAAGCAAGATGCTTCGCACTTGATCTCGATTCCGACCAGTCCACTCGTCGCGATCGCTTCCTCCTTTTCGGTCAGCGCTCGCTCCAACGCCAGTTTCCACACCGTGCCCGTGCCTCCTTCCGTCGAGGGAAGCCCGAGCAAGTCGCCTTCGTCTAACGCTTCGATTCTTGCACGCAGCACCTTCCGTCATCCCATTTCACCAGCCATCGAAGAGCGCTTTTATCAGGCCTTCAGTGACCATCAACTACGCGAACCGCAGTAAACATCAATATACAGTCTAGCTCCATCCTTGGCCGAATCCACGCTTGTCCTTTGCAATTTTGTTCCATGTTTGTACGCGCAACACAATCCATCGAGATACCATTTGCAAGTGTCGAATTTCCAGGTTGTAAGTGCTGACTTCCCTGACCGCTTCTTTTAGAAGCAGCATAAGATGCGATTAATGATTGCCATGGATTTCGATGTCTTATTTGAGCGGCGAGAACTTCATCGGGTACATCATCTGCGCATGCATCTTGTCCACAAGTTTGACGGTCTGCATGTTATTGATGAAGAGCATCGGAGAACATTCACATCAGCAAACTAGATTCTGAATAATGGAAGCGGCAAGCAGAAATAGACGAGGGCCAACACACACCTGGCTAACGGTGTCGTTCCAAGTCTCGACTTGCCACGCTGCATCCCTTGTGCGCTTTCTCTCTTCGAGCGAGGGGTAGGCCCAGAGGTGCATGACAGTGTGCAAATGTCCAACTTGGGCGAACCATGCTCCGATTGGCTCGACGAATCTGCGGCGCGCTTCGAGGCCACGGCGCCTGGGTAGGGGACCAGGATGAATTATTTCTGATCAGCAATTCGTTCCCTTTTCCATCCAGAGTAGCATGTAACCTAGCCTTACCAGTGTTGTTCCCATTCGAGAAGCATGCCCGGCTTGAGGTGATACGTCCGGAGCTCGAAGATCCAATCCTTGTCCGGCTTGCTTTCATTGTACATTGTGCTGCCCTCTCGCATGCTATACTTATCTTTGTGGACCTTGGCCGAAGTTGGCCAAAAGGCGAACTCCTGTCCGAGCCAGTTGCTTCGAGCCTTGATGCACGGCGCGAGCTTGGCCTCGAGCTCACGTAGCACATCGCTCTCCCACAGCGTCTCCCTGCACGCGTCGTAGCCAGCATAGCCGTCGTACTGCCAGATATGGTAAAACGTCTCCAGGTCGCCGACGCAGACTTGCCAGCTGCCGATCAGCTTGGAGTGGAAATTGTTTGACTGACCGCTGATCATGGGGTAGTAGTGCGCGATAACGTTGCGGTACTCGGCCGCTTTGTCCGTGCGGACCGAGTGCCGCACAATCTCGTGAATATACTTGCCACGCGCGACTTGCGTCGAGTGCGAGATTGCGGTTGTCGTCAACCCATCAGCCTTGGCTGACTCGGAGCCATGCAGCAATGAGCGCAGGAGACCAGTCTTGGGCACTGGTTGCTGCTGCGCTGCCGCGTCTTTCTCTGCTGCCCGGGCGGCGCTGGAAGAGAAGGAGGCTACAGATCCTACGCTTACTCCTGCTGGGAAAAGACCACCTGTTCTTGTTGTCGCCGCTGAAGCTACACGCTTGGAGGCAAGCAGCACACGAGGTGCGAGGGTGCTCGTGGCCGTCGAAACTGCAGATGCGGAGGTGGAGGCATGGGGCAGGTTGCGCAACATTATGGAGCGCGCCGTTGGGGTGGCGTTCATGTTTGCTGGTTGCTCAGCGGTTGCGTCAAGAAAGCTGCAGACTGCGTTTGCCCTGAGCTACGTAGGAGAAGTAGGCACACGATGGAGATGCTTTCGATGGATACAGACAAAAGGGCAACCCCCTCTATCCCATATGGGGAGATGGCATCATGATGGATGTTACGTTGTGGTGGAGTTGTTGGCGGCAGCCCACTCTCGTTGCCTCAAAATGGCTGGCTGGCTTGCCATCCCCGCCCATCCCACACATCAGTCCCTGCAGTTTGCATTCCGCACGAACTACAGGCCAGCGCAAAGGTGGCCTGTGCGCTAGGGTTAACCCTACTTTTCCAGCTCACTTCGTGGGCTCAGCCCTGGCGCCGCCGTCTAGGCATACGTCCAGACTCAAGCTACCCACGCATCGAGGCCTCGAATGAACACCTGACCAGTTCACCGGCAGGAAACTGAGAACAGTCATTCGAAGCGTTTGGCAGACCCTCAGCGTGCCCAGGCTTTTGGTGCTGCGCAAGGTGATACCATACAGTTGTGACGAGTGAGAGAAGCGAGTCAAATCGGCTTGACGCATGAGCCTATTCGCATGGCATCCAGTAATCTTCCATGGGGGTGAAAACATGGCCTTCTTGCTGCATCTCCTGTAATGCCTCCCTGTTACGTTGAGATGTATCAGAATCACCACGGAGTACGCTAGATAAGCATGCTAGGCAGAACAGTCACTCACTCGACCTGGTCCATGCGATATGCGCCCCCGATTCTCTTTGCAATCTGGTTTACGTGTACACCATCTGTGTTGTCATCCATCAAATCGGCCATGGCCTGATAGACCTTCTTCTGGATCGGCGTCTGCAGCTCGGCCGCTCGGCCGGTGATCGCGCCTCCAGCCCCGCTACCGCCGCCTCCAGCCCCTCTAGCGCCACCTCCAAAGTACTCGGCGACACCGCGCTGACCGCCTGATGCATTCGACTTGGCAGCCCCGCCGCCGCCACCCATCCCTTCTTCGCCGCGCTGCAAGGAGAGATGGACGTGAATCACATCGAGCTTGTGGAAGATCCACTCATTGTGGTCTATGATGGGTCGCACATATGCTGCGCTGATGTTGGTCTTGTTTTGGAAGGACTTCACGGTGCCAACTATCCGCACGTAAGTATTTTCTCTGGAAGAACCCATCGATGTCCTGGTCAGTTCGAATAGAACATATTTCGAATCCTCCAATGCAGCTCACCTGACATCGGCGAGCATTCCAGTGTCGTCTGAGGCATTCTCTTTCCACACTTTCGCGTCGATATTCCCAGTACCATCGTCCAAGTGGAGGGTCACGTTCGTCTGCCCGTCGACCACGCCTCGTACTGTAGCCACAACTGTGATCTGAAAGCGAGAACGAGCAAGCTCAGTTTTGCGCTTGAGACAACTTGAGGCCCATTTGTCCCAGCCAGACGCACCTGGTCGATATCAGCGCCATCGATCATGAAGCCCTGATCGGTGTGCTGGTTGTTCTGCGCGTTGATGATCTGGTGGATCGTAACTGGGTGCAGTGAATTATTGCCAATTTTCTAAGCAGCGCAGTTACACAAGGCTCCACCGTGAGCGATCGCTCCACTAATCAAGTTCAAAGCGCAACCTGGCCCTTACCTTCCCACCCGAATGATCTCCCTGGCTGCCACTACCCGCCATGAACCCACCGCCGCCTCCGCCGCCACCGCCGCCTGCGTAGTTGGCCCCAAATGGGTTGTCCGAGTCTGAGGTGCACAAACCAAGCGCAGCGTCAGCGGTGTGGCTCACGCTGCAGGACAGCCTCGTACAAAAACTTACAACTCATCATATCTTCAGCCTCTTTCGTACGTCTGCGAGCTTTGCCGCTGTGTGCGAATGTCTTGTTGGCTGATCAATGGAAGCAAAGGAGGAAGGGTGAAAATGGGAGAACATAAACTGTGTTGGACTTGGGAACGAGTCTGTGGTCTCTGCATCGGTGCAGACATCATCATGTGTGGCATCTGTATGCGACGCGACGCGTTTCGCCGACGCGTCTCCTCGTCACCAACCAATATCCAGAATCGAGCTATGCAACCAACAGCGGACAGGGCCACTTTTGGGTACCACCCATGCGCAACGCTCGTTATACTTGAAAGACCGCAGGACGGCTCGCACGATGGACTTAAATAGGCACGTTAATTTTGGTCAAATCCTCTTTGAAGACGAATAGTCGCGATGCCGGAATACGGTCGGCTGCCGCCGTGCGAGAGGGAAGCGCAAGCGCCGGTGGAGCTGAAATACATTTGCTGATCACATTGCACACCGGCACCGCAAGGCGTTGCGACGTTGTCTACTGAACCTTCTATGACATCGTCCAAACTGCAAGCGCTCATTCATAGATCAGCGAATATTTAACATGAAGAATATGATAGTGGGTGGCAGCCCCTTTCTTCTATATATTTGAAATGCTCTGATCGTCAGCCCTGAATCGGGTCATCACAGCATAGGCCGGCGCTCCTTCTAAGCATACCACGCCTGCCAGATGACACTCCCATTTCAGATCCGCAGCTTGGTATTCGCAAAGGGGGTCAGCTGATTGTAGCAAGCAGAGACACTGTTGGCCCAAGTCGACTGGTGCGTTAAAAGAGTCGAAGGCAGCCACGTTAGTACCTCCGCCTCCAGCAACAGCACGATCCGCAAATGTACTCGAACATGGCATCAGCCGGGATACAGTTGCTAAGTGTGAGGGTCTTAATCCTTCTCAAGGTGAATTACCAGGGCCTTCCATCCGAAAGGAGCGTACAAGATGGTTGGAGATGAGTTTGCGCCTGAAGTTGGGTACCTCGTCACCAAAGGACTTTTTGCGTGGAAACACCGTTAACTCTCTTTTCTGTCTTCTAGGTGATGCCTGATGATAACATCTGTACTTCAATGCGATCGGATGCATGATGAAGCGAAGGTCGGATGCTGCAACTTGAGATGAGCCTCGGTGTGGTAGGAGCTTCTTTGGATCTGCATGTATTGCACTTCAATGCAGTGGTTGTGGGCACCATACTCTCCGACCCAATCTAGTATTCCGAAGCTATGCTGAAGTAAATGCTACAAATAACGATTTCTCCATCCCAGCGCCTGATTGGGTTGTACCTGTGGATGCAGATATCCTCAGGATAAGTACACCAAAGAAGATCCTCTTCCCGAATTCGTAGGGCGGGGCACTGAGGGGACGTTTTTCAGAGCACTTTCAAGTGGAAGTTGTCAGTGTCGACATCACGACGGGTCGAGTGGATCGGTATGGAGCAGCAAAGGCCTACGAGAGGGTACCTGTCGACTACTCAGAGATGTGAGTGCGCCTTTAGCTACAACATCGCCCAAGGACTCCTTGCTCTTCGGAGCTGAATGACTTTCTTCGAGTATGCAGATGCTATGGCGCATCAGTCCCGCTACCAATGCAAGACGCGCGGCTGGACTTCGCCGCGACTTCTTTCGACTCCAAGCAGGCTGACCGTATTCTGTCTGCCGCCTTGGATCTTGCAAAAGATCTCAAGCGACAAAAGCAGTGAACGCGAGGCAGCGATGTCAAGTGATATGAATTCATGACCATGCTCACATGACATTTTGCGCTCCAGCTACACTGATACAACGACATTCAAATGCTATGTAAGCAATGTGGAAGCAGGCTGGTTGGCTAAAAAGAGATCGAAAACACAGCACATCAACTGGGCACACTTTGAGCCTGGCATTGGGATTTGCCTCTCGCAGCGACCCTGTAGACCCTAGAGGACTGCTCACATATCCATTCGGACCCCACTGTGACAGGATTTTCAATAGTACTCCGCATAGCCGAATGACGCCTCGATCGAAGAGGCCACGGATGACACACACTGGTGAAGCATCTCCTTCCTCTTCATTAAGCATCTCGGCAACGGAAGCTCGCCTAAGCGTCACTGCGAACCGCCTCTAACTTTTCAGGGTACGCGAAATTACCGTTCTTGCGGACTTCGTCCATGATCTGCATGGTGAGGACGCTCTCGTCTACGGAGCGGAAAGAGCGATCACGGCAGAAAAAATCAGCTGCTTTGGCGCCAGGCCCAATGTCTCACGCCTACGCACCAAGTGGGCACAAGTCCGCTTCGTGCTTTCCGTCCCTAAGCGCCCGTGCGCATGCATCCGCCTCCCAGAACATGCCACATCCCGTGATAGGCACGTCGACCCTCTTGGGTTCGCCAACAAAGTTACCGTTAGCGTCCTTTGCGTGCAGCGTGTAACTCTCCGGGCGGTATGTCGCCCACTCGACTGTCAGATCGCCTTTCTCGCCTTGGATGCAGACGCAGTGCGCTCGGCTGGTACGCGTGCTCATGCTGCATGTCGCGATGCCTTGCGCGTGCATCTGTTCGAAGTTGAGGATAAGGGTCGTGCATTCGTCCACGCCGGTCAATGGTGTCTTCATCAACGAAGAGGTGACTTGCGGAGCGATTCGCTGGTTACTGCATGTCATCATCTGACGGTCAATTCGAGACTCAAAGAGCGAACAAGGCGCCTGGATGCTTACTCTGGATCCTGGAAGAGGGTTATCATCTGCCAGGTGAGTGGGTAGATGCCAAGGTCCAGCAGAGCTCCACCTCCAAGTTCTGCACGAACAATGAAAGAATGTCAGTTTGCAACCAGCAGCTGTTCAAGCGCAAATATCACAGACCAGGATTGTAAAGCCTGTGCTTTGGGTCCGGCTTGAAGTACATGCTGAGATCGCTGTATACCCGGTGGATCTTTCCCAGCACGCGCTCCTTGTGGATGAGACGCTGGATCTCTAAAACGATCGGGAAGAAACGAATCCAGACCGCCTGAAAGGCAATGTGCAGCAAGTCAGCGTAAGGAGCAAGCGATAGCAAGAATTATGCTCACCTCCATTAAAAAAAGACCCTTGGACTTGGCGACCTTTGCGAGGTGTCGAGTCTGGGCGGCGTTGATCGTAAAAGGTTTCTAAAGAGGACGCAAGTTGAACTGTTTCCTGAACTTCCATCATGAAACAGGAACCAATCTCATGTAGGTCTTTACGACGCACCTCGCAGCAAACATGTTTTCCGGCCTCTAGTGCTAGTAATGTGTTCTCGTAATGATGAGAGTGCGGGGTTGCAACGTAAATGATCTGCACTTTGGGGTCATTGACGAGCTCCTCGTAAGATCCGTATGTCTTGCATGCTTGCGGATTGGGATGCTCGATTTCTTTCAAAAATGACTGCGCCCTGTTCGCAGAAGAGGAAGAGGCGGCAGCGGCTATGTTGTGCTTAATGTCACTGACGCCGCGCGTCGAGGGATCTATGAGCAGGTCCTTAGCGAACTTGATCGCGATGCCGCCCGTGGCGAGGATACCCCAATTGCACTCGAAGGCCATGTCGAAGGATCTACCGTAACTCAGACCTTGGTCACAATTCCCTTGGGAGAGGTGGTCTCCGATGTTGGGGAGTAGCTGGAACGAAGAGATATCTGTAAATCGTGCGACGAAGCAGGGGACGTAACCAAGCAGTGCAACGCCATGTGATTTGTTAATTGGCTGACTGCAACGAACAATAAGCATGTGGCAGTGAGAACGCGTTGACGTAATAGCATGACAATGATGACGCAGACTTCGGTAATTTACGGCGAAAACACCGATTACTGCTCTCACAATAATCCTAACGGAACTCGTTAAACACTCGCCAGGACCCACGTGACCACAGCATGACACGTCGCGTGCGTCCTGCGACCAACAAGCCATTAACCCGTGACACGCGAAGGCGAGATTCGCACTCTTTATAGCAGCGCGATTCTACCACGGTCGTGATCCTTTCAATTGTCCTTCTGATGATGCAACACCGCGCGCAGATGCATTGATCAAGTCAACTCCGTCGAGATCGGCGCTTCTTCGCCGCTTGCAATGCCGCCAGTGCGAGGCTAGCGATGCTGTACGAAAGAATACAGACGGAGCCGGTCCACCCTCTTCGCAGGCCCCGAGACCCACAATTGCACCTAAGCAGCTCGGCCTCTTCCGACCTGGAGACACGCGGTAGTGCGCAGGTCATCGTGCCAGACTCGGACGAAGAGGCAGAAGGAGAGGAGCTGGCAGAAGGAGAGAAGGAAAATGTGCCGCCTGGAGCCTCCGTGGCGAGCCGTACTCCCGTGAATCCAGTGAAGCAGATAGGTAAAATGACGACCCAACGCGCACAGACGCCGACTTCGCAGCCGCCAAGCAGCTTCGCATTCACAGAGATCCCGTTGGCGCAGGTAAGTATTTGAATGCTTGTCGGCACACCGCTGCTCAAAGAGGCTGAACGCTGGCGTCTCCCATGCTCTGTCGTTATAGCTCCCAACCCATGAATTGCAAGCACAACTCAATGAACGCCTGCGAGACAAAGATAGAGTCATGGAGCAAATTCTTGCAATCATTGGGGGGGATGCGGCACCTGGAGCCGATATGGGCTTTTTGTCTCATCAAAGGTGAGAGGCTGAGGGTCTGGCTGACCAGCGCACCCTCTCAACGCATTGCTAATACACGGATCTCACGCGCAGAACATATCTTACTCAACGTATTGGGGATCTGACACGGGAGATGGAGGCGAGGAAAGACGCGTCTGCCTACAGAAGAGGAAATGCATCAGATGAAGTGCAAACTGGTGGGACGACTGGATCAAGCCGTGCTCTTGTGCCCGACACGCCAAGAAGGGCTAGTCGCGTCGCTCAGGACAAGTCTGAGACACAGGGCAAAGAGAAGACTCTTGCGCTGGTCGGTAGCAGCTCTCCTCTATCTCAACAGGAGCGCACATCTCATGGCTCTGGAAGATACCTTCAACCGCGTCAGCCCCCAGACAAAGCCCCATCTTCGCCATCGCTTCTCAAGGCGCCGGCGGGGAGGGATGGGCCCCCGCTTCCGGGGCCATCGGCACGCGCGGCATCGCGTTCGTCGGGAAGCTTGGGTCAGCCGCAAGAGATAGGATCGTCCCCGCCTCCAGTAAAGAAGCGCAAGATCACACCACCATCGCAGCCATCCTCCATTGTGCATGTGGAAATCATCTCGAGCTCGAGCGACGGACCGCAGGAACCTGATGCTTTATCCGGAAACGACGAGGCTCGCTCCTTTTCCAGAGCATACGCACAGAATGCAACTGCCAGCTCTGAAAGGCATGCTATGAAGGGGACCACTATCTTGCAAGGTGGTCAGCCTCGCCCAAGCGGCTTCCGCCCTGCGCCTATGCTGCCACCCCAAGGAAGGTCTGCGCAACAAAGTAGTGTGCATACAGCCAGCCCCTCGACTCGTCTACAGCAACAAATGCGGCCACCGCAGGTGGCTGCAGTGGTTCGCCAAAGGCCTACGCAGGGGCAAGTGCACTCTGATACATATCCAGTGGATGATTTCGACGAGGCAGAGCTTGCCGCCATGGAGGAGGTGGAGAGAAGCGTCAGTCATGATGGACGTACACATGTGCGCCAGCAGCCCCAGCCTGCTCAAATCTCAGCGGCCGTAGTAGCAGCAACCCCTGTCCCACAGGCTGGGCCCTCTCGTCCATGTGTAAGCGTTGCAGGAGGGCCATCAAATCCTGTTGTTATTCGAACATCCCAACAACCTCCATCGCGCAGCAACGCAGCCAACGAGTTGCACGAATCACGTCACGATACTCTGCGAAGCAAGCTGGTGTACAAGTTTTCAGCTGATGTATGCTACGTTCTCACACAAACGTTCAAGCTTCAAGAGTTTCGACACCACCAGCTTGACGCCATCAATAGCACGCTCAAAGGCAAAGATGTTTTTTGCCTCATGCCGACTGGCGGGGGGAAGAGTCTGTGCTACCAATTACCCGCGCTGGTCAATTCCGGTAAGACTCGTGGTCTCACTATCGTCATCTCGCCGCTTTTGTCTCTCATTCACGACCAAGTTCGGCATTTAAATGCGCTTTCGATTCCTGCGCTTGCTCTGACCGGAGATCTCTCCCGCACCAATCGAGATTTGGTTTTTCAAGAGCTTCACAGACCCGACTTGATCTGCAAGCTTCTCTACGTCACGCCGGAACTGATGTCCAAAAGCGGACAGGCCAAGAGCGTATTTACCAGGCTCTACGAGCAGAACAAGCTCGCCCGCTTCGTCGTTGATGAAGCACACTGTGTCAGTCAGTGGGGTCACGATTTCAGGCCCGACTACAAAGAGCTGCGCTCCCTCCGAACGACCTACCCGACGGTGCCGATAATGGCGATGACCGCAACGGCGACCAAGCGCGTGAGACTGGACGTTATCAATGTTTTGCGCATCCAAGAGTCTGTTCAGCTCGAGCAATCGTTTAACAGGCCAAACTTGCACTATGAAGTCCGCAAGAAGGGAGCCGGGTCTCTCTTAGACGTCGCGAGCTTCATCAAGACCAAGCACTCGAACGAGTGCGGCATTGTCTATTGCTTAGGACGGAAACAGTGCGAAGACGTTGCAGATAAGCTTACGAGGCAGCATGACATTCCTGCGAAGCACTATCATGCGGGTCTCGGCAAGGGTGACCGTGTTGCCTTTCAAACACAATGGCAAGCAGGGGACTTTAAGGTCATGGTGGCAACCATCGCGTTCGGCATGGGCATCGATAAGGGAGATGTGCGCTTCGTCGTTCATCACACCGTCCCGCAATCCTTAGAAGGTTACTACCAAGAGACCGGCCGGGCTGGGAGAGACGGGAAAGTCTCAGACTGCATTCTCTACTTTGCCCCCCGCGACATCAGTATGGTCCGCAAACTCATTAGTGACGGTGACGCCAGCGCTCATCAGAAGCAGCAACAGATGGAAAATCTCGAGCGGGTGGTGCAGTACTGCTACAACACGTATGATTGCCGTCGTCAGCAGGTGTTGCGCTACTTTGACGAGAACTTTCCCCCGGAAGACTGTCATCAGACTTGTGACAACTGCAGAAGAGACTCGGGAGAGCTGGAGGAGAAGGACTACACGGAGACAGCGGCACAGATCCTCAAGATGATTCCCGCTCTCACTGGCCATGTTACCTTGCAGCATTGCGTGGATGTGTTTCGCGGCTCGGCCAAGCGCGAGATCAAAGATCGCGGGCACGACCGAAGCCCATATGCCGGCAAAGGCAAGCCTCTGGACCGCACCGAGCTCGAGCGCCTCTTCTACATCCTGCACAGTGAGAAGGGCATTCAGGAGTACACGAAGACGAACAGCGCAGGCTACGTGAACGCGTACATAGAGGTGAGACCTAGCGCTGGCCTTTCTGTGCGTATTTTTCAACTCTGACTGAATGTATCGATCGTACTACAGCCTGGAACAAATGCTGACGCGATTATCAGTGGGCGTCACAAGGTCGTGATGGACGTACCGAAAGCCAAGTTGAACCAGCCTACGGCGAAAGGGAGAAGAGATCCGAACGCAAACAGGCCGCGCATCATGATGCAGCCTGCTTCGATGGACGAATTCATGAGCATCGACGACCAACAGGCGGCACGTCCGACCAGAAAATCGACCAATCCGGGGCCCACTTACGCGGTTCCTGATGGCGACGGCGAAGATGATGACGACTATCAGCCAAGTCAGAGCGCCTCAAGTGACCCTGTGCCGCGCAACCAAAGGGCTTTGGAGAGTCTCCGCCATACGAGAGCTAGTCGAGCAAAGTACGGACGCAAGAATGCACCAGCCGAGCAGAATGTCGTTGACGCTAGCGAGGCTGAAGAGGCGGATGACAATGGCAGCCAGGGGAAGGCGTCAACGTCAACATCAAAGAAAAAGCGCCCGATAAAGGCAACTCCCAAACGCCGTGCGAATGGTCTACAGATCGATGATGAAGAAGCAGACAGAATCTCGTCAGATGAAGAACCTAGGACACAGAGGCCGATGGTTATCGACGTGGCCGACCTTCCGTCCGATGATGACGAAGATGATGCGCCTCAGACAGGAGCGGCACAGCACGAAATTCATCAACAGTGCTACAAGATGCTGTTGAATGTTAGAGAGAAGGTGCGCATCCTTGAGCATTGCACACAAAGAGCACTGATGCTGACCTGATTGTGGCCTCCAGTCTGCAACCGAGGCAAAGTGCTCGCCTGCAGATATTCTCTCGGATGATCATCTGCAAATGCTTTCGATAAATTTGCCAGAATGTGAGTTCTCTAGTATTCTTGGCACACATGGCACTGACAGGCTTTCGATTCGTCCTCACAGCCAAGGAGCAAATGGATGAGGTGACGGATCGTCGGGATGCTCCGCTATGGCAAAAGTATCGAATACGTTTCCTTGGAAGTGAGTCTGCACATGAGTTATTGAAAACAAGTCAGTGGGCGCTGACTGCGCTCATTCTTCACCAATGCAGTATGTCGCCAATTTTCGGATGAGCTGGGAGATGCGTATTACCAGCAAACCCAAGCTGTTGCCGCCATGGCACCACCGCCGCCAAAAGCAAAACAAGACAGTCGCCTGCCACCAGCGCCAGCTCCAGCCCCACCCAGGCAGCTGCCCTCCGAACCGTCCTCTAATCGGTCGGTACCAGACATCCATCAATTCGCATTCGTCCCTCCGGACAGAAGCAGTGGGAGTGTCCACCGAACGAACCGAAAGGCATCTTCCTCATCGCCCACCAAAGGCCAGCCGAATGCGACACTGCTCGGCCCACCTGCTCCAGCTGTGCCGCCAAAGCGGGCCAATACGAACATTACACCGGCGGCACATAAGTTGAAACCACATGCACCTGCCTTCAAGAGCCGTCCAGTCGCTTCTGGCGGTGGTATTCGTGCGATGCCTGTGTCGAAAACGCCTTCGCGCCTGTCGAGGTTCTGAGGTAACTCAAAGCTTTGTAAGAAGCAATTGTCGCTGTTATGGGGAGACGGACGCTGCAACTGGCTCTCTTGTATCACATACACATGCAAAGCACATGAAGCGAATGCGGACAGTTATAAATTACTATTGAGATTTGCTCTCTGCTCGTTTCCGAAGCAGTGCTTCGCTGCGTTCGACCTGCGATACGCTCGACCGTATGGATAGGAACGCATAGAGTGCTGTCAAGCCGATGACAGACGCAGTGATGAGCTGAGTCAGTGTCGTCAAGGAAGCGTCGCCTCGAGGTATCGGGAGCGTCCAACCGTCAGCTGGCGGTAGTGACAAGATGCCTGTACCTAACTGGGTGCGCGCCAGCAGGCGATGATTATTAGGATTTGTCGACGCTGGAAGAGGCGGTGAGAGTTTGTATTGAGCCCAAGCATTTTGGAGCAAGTCCGAAGGCTCTGCGGGTGAAATGCAGGGTCGTCATCAAAGTCGTACTGCTTGAGTAAAGTGTGAATGCTCACGTATGTATTTCCAGCCCCTGTCCATCTTGAACGTCTCTTCATAACTCGGTTCACCGATGCACGAATAGATGTACTGTGGTTCCGGCAGCTCCACATTTTCGTAATTCCCTTTCCGCAGATCCATTACCTGCTTGATCAGAAGCTTCCAATCAGGCAAAGGCGCGGAAGCGGAGACACCTGCGTTTTCCTGAACCGGCGGTATGTACCGTGTATGTAGAGGAAGATGCAGAGTGTGCACCCGTGCGAGTTCGCTGGCTGACTGTTGCTTGCGTGTTGGCTTAGGCGACATCTTAAGATGCAGCAGCGCGTCCATGGTGTCTTTAAAGCTGTACGGCTGTGGATTTGCGGGGTCTTTTAGATCCAACTGGAAGAGCACCTGGCTGGCTTCGCTACTAAGGGCGTGGCTGTGCGGCAGATCAGCGCCAGAGCGGGGCGCACGACGAGCTGCGATCTTGCGTCGAGCACCCTTTGGATCTGTCCAGCCGACGGCACTCTCCAGCTCGGTTTTTCCAAAGATGTGAACCTGGGTCACGCTCACGAACACACTCGTAGAGGGGTCGCGCTCCTCGGAAAGGGAGCGATATGGTGGTAATTCGTACGGGTCGACGAACAGCGCCGGGGAGAGCTGTACGAGGACATAGGGTGTGCATCCTTCAGGGGCTTCGAGGTCGGCCCCAGACACTTCCAACCGGACCTTGGGGTGCTGCGAAGGAACATTGTCCAGCGAGAATCGAGGTGGGCGAGATTCTGCCATGGCTGTACACTGCGTGGCCTTTTGATGGGTCCTTGATCTCAAGTATCGTGAGAGAAAGCGAAGCCGTTGCTCAATCACGGTGGTGCACGGTGAATCTGCTGAAGCCGAGATCCAGGGTATACATGCATGACCGTGCGCATCCACAAGGAGCATGGGTGCAAGAGTCGATGTTCTCCCGCAACAATATAGAGCTCTTCAGAGAACGAGCAGATGATTGTTGCATAATGGTCTGTTCCTGTTCTCCCTCGCCAGTGGAGTGCGGAATAAAAGTCGTCCAGTGCCTGCCAACAGTCTTCAAACAACGATGACTGAGAGTCATCTATTTCACCAATCACCGCGTCGATGATCTTTCTAATCTGGTTCCAATCCGGCCAAGCGCAGTTCGATGTGCTGGCCGCGTTCAGTAGGCGATCTTGCTCTGCATCGACTTGACAGGTACGACTTGTTCTTTCCTGCTGGAGTGCAGTTGGAACAATGAGCTTGATGCCACCGCTGAGAGAGGCGGCCCGGCAGCTGGCTCGCCGGCGCGCGCAGCAGCAGCAGCTGCAGTTCATGCAATGCTTGGCCACAGACATCAAGGGTAAGGCACCTTCACGACGTTGGGACTGCTTGCACGCAAGAAAATTCTCGACCAGCCCACAGTATCCTCCGCCAGACCTGTTCAAGCCTGGCTCTTCGTCATTCTCTCCAAGCGACGACAGGCAGGTGGACGATGAGGTCTCGTCGAAGTCCACTTTCATGGCGCCTCCCTCTGCGTTTTCTACCTTTGGTGCCTCTCCGACATTGCTCGCAGAGTTTCTCTCGATCCAGCCGACGCCTCTCACGCTCAATTCTCTCTTGTCCCACGCACCTGCGCCGGGGCAGGTGCCAACCACATCGCAATTGATCGAGTCAGCTGAGTTCACGCGGCGAGAGCTGCCCATTCGACTGGCCCGAAGAGTTGGAGGGTTTCGATCGCTTCCCTTCATCGTGGGCTCAAATCCATACATTCAACAGATCGCTCGGTTATATTCCCAATCCTTCGAGACGCTGGCTAGGTTTCCGGAGATTGTCGACTTAAATGACCATGACAACTTCGTCAGCATGTTGGAATCGCTCGTCGAGGATCACGCGCAAAACGTCCCTATCCTCGCACGCGGGTTCCTCGAGTGCAAGAAGTATATGGACGCCAGAGAGGTATCGGCATTCCTCGACGCAGCCATCCACTCACGGATCGCAATCCGTCTGATCGCCGAGCAGCACTTGTCAATCGCTGGCCTATTCCATGACGCAAGGCGTGCAGGAAAGACGGGCGTCATGCAACAGGAAGCAGCATGGGGAGAGGACAGGTTGAGTGTCATCGGCGTGGTGGACACAAAGCTCAGCCCTGCGCGCATGGTCAAGACATGTGCTCAGTTTGTGCACGGCCTGTGCGAAGGGACTCTTGGCGCTGCTCCAGAGCTGGTACTGGAAGGCGACGTGAATTCAACATACATCGGCGTCCCCGTCCACCTGGAGTATGTCATGACAGAATTGCTAAAAAACAGCTATCGCGCAACAACCGAACGGTGGCGTGAACGCGCAGCGGCACGCCAACGCAGTAACCGCTTTAGCGCCGACCCACCCGAGCCCATGCCGCCCATCAAAGTTTCGATCTCAAAAAGCCGTAACCATCTTTCCATGCGTATCCGAGATCAGGGCGGCGGCATCTCACCCAAGAATCTGCCGCACATCTTCTCCTACGCTTTCACCACCGTCAACTCGGCTGAGGACGATGCGGGCTCATCTGGGGACTCTGGTGATTTAGAAGGGCCGTATGCCATACAGGCCGTGGGAGGTGTTGTAGACAACGGATTGGGAGAGATAGGCGCTTCAGGCTTGTTGAGCGGACTTGGCACACTAGCAGGCCTGGGATATGGCCTCCCAATGGCCCGCATATACGCGACGTACTTTGGAGGTGGAAGCGCGCTGGACATTGTCAGCCTCTACGGCCATGTGAGTCACAATCCTGGTGCAAGTTGTGCATCTTTTGAGGGACTGAACACCCAGACTCCATTTGCAGGGCTGTGACACATTCATCAAATTACCTGCAGATCCTTTGCATTTCCAGTAAAACATAGAATGATGCCCATCTTTCCTGTGTGGTGCTTTGGTATCCTAGGCACACGATTGAACATTACGAAAAATACAGATGAAGGGGCAATTCAACGGAAAGCCGCGCGTTTTAGGCGACAGCGATGGGCACCTGAACGATTGGCGTTCCTGTGCCAGAGTGGATCGGTCGGCCGACGACGATGTTCCCGCTGGGAGTGTTGAGGCTGTCATGTTCGCCATACAGGACAGCATCGCCGATGAAGCTCATGGTCATCTCGAAGCTTGCCTTAAGCAGCGGACTCGAGCTGTCCGCAATGCCGCTTCTGTTGAATGGCCGGAAGCCGCCATTCGCAGTCTGGTAGTCTGCAATGAGGTAAAGATGGCGCATAGAGACACCGATACCGTACGTCTTGAAGATGCCAGCCATTTCAGCGACGATTGCTGCGCGAGCAGCTTCGACACCGTAATTGTGTAGGAGAGCGCCGATGTCATTCGTGTACATCTTGTCGAGGTCGAGCTTGCCAAAGCCGAAGTCCCAGATTCCTCGAACATTGATACCCTCCGCTGTGATCGCGAACTCCTTTTCGCCGGGCTTCGGCGGTGGTACCAAGAGCCTCGAAATATTCGGGACTGCCGGCGAAATGCATTATTTCGTGAGTAAAAGCGAAGATTCAGGAACTGTCTGTGTACTCACTCTCGTGTACAACACTGGCGCTACACGCCCGCTCGACGACGTTGATGAGCAGTGGCTTGTCCTGGTTGCTCTTCAACAGAAGCTCGAACTCCGCCCACGATCCTTTCTTCTTGTCAAAGTCGAATTTGGTGATATAAGCCGCGTGGTTTTCCAGATAGTTCTCGATTTCGAGCACTTGAGCTGCGAGCTCGTCATCTTCATCATCCGAATCACTGTCGATCGAAGCAGCGGAAGTGGCAGGGGTGTTGTCTGAATTGCGGACCAGTCCACCCGCTTCCGATGACGCGTCGGAGTCCGTCTCTTCACTCTCAGACGCTTCATCATCGAGATAGGTCGAATTATTCGCGCTGCGCGCCTTGCGCCGGGCATCATCCGCGTCACCGTCACCAACGAGAGATTCGTCATCACTGTCCGAATCGTCATTGACAGATCTTTGCCTCTCCTGGGGACGTTTGCTCGGGTCGGCCGGGCGCCCGTCCTCTTCCTCCTCATTTGCAGATGGTACCTCATTGAAACGCTGCCCTTTGCCGATGGTCTGCTGTTGGAGGACGCGATCGCGTTTGAGCCTCTTGAGCTCCTTCGTGAGTTCGCGCTCGAGCATTGGAGCGAATGTGGCCTGTAGTGAGTGCAGAATCCGTTGTGTGGAAGTATTATACTCTTCAACACATTCCTCTGCTGGGTAGAAGTTTAGGCGGACAACGTAGGACTTCTTGCGAGAAAATGCCGTGCTTTCCACTTTGCCAGAGATCTTCTCTTGCACCACAGCCTCTTCGACGACTTGACTGAGAAGAAGACGCGAGCCATCCTTGCAAAGCGTCTTCATGTGGTCGCGCGACAAGCCTTCGAGTGCAGGCAGGCGCATGATTGGCGTTTGAATGCACTGGGAGGCCGTCATGACGATTTCACGGAGACGTGGGATACCTAGTGTGACGTTGGCAGCACCATGTCCGGCGAAGTGGAAGGTGTTCAGTGTCATTTGCGTCGAAGGCTCCCCGATACCCTGCGCTGCAAGCAGGCCAACAGCCTCTCCTGCATCGACGAGTGACTTGCGGTAAAGAATGTCGTTGACTGATCGGAACATCTCCGCAGTTGTCTTTGCAGTCGCCCTCTTTATCTTCTCCACCGGTGCCTTCCCTTCCTTAGCCAACTTCTTCAGCGTCTTTCTGTCGAGGGTTAGTACTTGCGCTGGATTTTCCTCAATAAATGCCTCCACCTTCTTCGCAAAGCTTTCTGACATGGAGCCAAGATGCTTGACCGGCGGAAGAACACTCATGACGGGCGGGTACTTGTGTGGCTTCTTCAGTGCTTTCTTCATGTGCGCTCGGGCTTCCTCCGTCTCTATAAGGTTCCGCTCGGCCAGCTGCTCCAGTTGCTTTAGCTGGTATCTCTCGGTGAAGGACGGCACGTTGCGAGCGGTAAAGTCGAATTGCTCTAGGTACTTGGACTTGGTAACATCTAGCCCATCCTCGCCGTAGTGGAACTGCAGAACTGTGCCGTCGCTGTTCCTGACTGTCTGGTCGTACGCCACATGCACGCCTTCGAGATGCTTAATGAGACAGCGCTGCAAATAGCCGGACCTTGACGTCTTGACGGCAGTGTCGATGAGACCTTCGCGTCCAGCCATGCAATGGAAGTAGAATTCCTGAGGCTTGATGCCCGTCAAAAAACGACCAGCAACGTATCCTCCTGCAATGGCTGCCGTTTCGAACGGCTTAAAGCACGGCAGCGTCTTTCCGCTGACCATAACGGGCACACGCCGACCTTCCAGTGCTTGCTGACCGAGCAAGCAAGAAATCGATGAGACATTGACTGGGCTACCCTTAGCTCCCGAGACTGTCATCATCTGCATGTGGTTGTGCGGGAAGCGCCGATTCAAGCCGCCAGGAATGCAAGCCTTGATGACCGCGCTTGTAACATCGTTGGAGGCAGACATGGATTCTGCATCAAGCGCTGCAAGCTTGTTGTCATCGCGCAGAACCTCCTCAAGGCGAGTGAGCAGATTCTGCTGCATTGCAGGGGATTCTGCATCCTCTTGGGACAGACCAACGGTCCGCAGGGCAGCATTGCGACCCTCCAATTGGCTATCGTCGAGGATCTTGCGCCGCATCGCGTTACCCGTCGGACTGAGCGTCAAATCGTCCATCCTACAAGTGAATGCACGGTGCTGAAGGAACTTGGTGAAAAGACGCGAAAAGATACTGAGCAGCTTACCCGCCGACTCAGCTCCGTAGATCTCGTAGACTGCGTGTACGAGACCGTACGCTGAGGCGCCGAACTGACTCTTGTCCAGCACACCGCTGACGAGCTCCCCCTCAGCGACGATGACATGCTCTTCCATCTCGTGGTCTTTGCCCCAAAACTTCCCTGCGACTTTGGCCTTGCTCTGCAGGTTGATGCCTTCCGCGGGCGCGGGAGGCTGGATGTTGAGCAAGACAGTGGAGATGATCTGCTTGCCAGTCCACATCGGTCGTGGTTTGATGAGTGCTGGTGGGAGCGTGAGCACGCGTCCGCCGCCCGTGTAATTGCCTTCCGGTCGCAGGGCACCATAGAGCAGCTGCTGGTATTCGCCGCGATCGAAGAGACTGTCCTTGCACGTCATCCACACACCCGCGACGACGTGATCTTGGATGAGACCGCGCAGAGGACTACCACTCGTGGGTACAAGATACTGATTGTCAGTATTGGCGATGTTGTAGCATTCCGAACGCGCAGCTTCGCTTTGAGGAAAGTGCATGTTCATTTCGTCGCCGTCGAAATCGGCATTGTAGCTGTTGCAGTTGGCATAGTGCATGCGGATGGTGCGTTCGCCATGCAGGACGCGCGCTTTGTGTGCCATCATCGATGGCTTGTGCAGCGTCGGCTGTCTGTTGAGTAGGAGGATATCGCCGTCTTGCAGGTGACGCAGTACAACCTTGTTGACGATCGGTGTGCGCGTGCTGGTGTTGACGTTGGAGAAGAAACCCTTGAAACTGCGCGACAGCTCCTGTTGCGGTGTCATGAGCTGACGCGCCAGCGCTGTCCTGTCCTCTCGCGAGAGGCGTGAGAGCAACGTTTCGCTGCCGTCCTCCATGCGAATGGCCACAGCACCGGGATACTTGTGGGGGCCGTTGATCACGAGCGCTGCGAGCCTATCGACGTTATGCGCTGTGACTCTCTCGGGGTAGGTCAGGCGCTGCGCAAACACGGGCGGAACACCAATCTCGTTCGTCTCGATGTTGACATCGGGCGAGATGACGGAGCGTGCTGCAAAGTTGACACGCTTGCCCATCATGTTCTTCCTGAACAGACCATCCTTCTTCTCCATACCTTGCTTCACGCCGGGTGGTACGGCACGTGCAGCAGCCTGGTTGGGATTCTTGTTCGAATCGATGAACGAGTTGACGTCAACCTGCAACTGGATCATCGAGCCGAGGAGCGACTCGAAAGCTTGAAGACGCATTTGCGCAAGCGCTTGTTCTGCGTTCGCTATACTCTGGCTGGACGCACCCGGCGCCGTCTCCTCCACGGCGCTTTTGGAGCTGTAGCGCTGCAGAGCACTGTTGAGATCACGTACTTGCGAGGAAGTGTTGATGACCTTGGTGAGCAGCTCGTTCTGCGAGTTCTCGAACGTCTGGTCGCCTAGAACGCTCGCTGGTCTGAACCGCGTCGGCGGGACAGCGATGACGTCCATAAAGAACGAATCCGCGCTAGCACCGTTGCGTTTTGCGACTGCGCCACTGGCGCTGCTGCCGCTGCCCTCTCCCGGCCGCTGGTTTATGCCAAAGCTGCCATTGGTCGGATTGTAGCCTTCTGGCGGAATGTAGCCCAGTTCGAAGGGTCCTCGGCGGCCGAATATGAGGCCGCAGATGTCAGCTTCGCGCTCGAATAGCAAGCGAAGGTTGGCACGGCACTCGTCCGGTGGCATGACCCTCGTCGCGCTGGACGCCTTGGCACTTTTCTTGCGTGCATCCTTTGTCTTCTCCTTTAGGCTCTTTGTAGTCGAGGGCACGTCTGTGTCGACGCTCATGGCGTCATCAACCTCGTACTGCTCATCGATGTCTATACGAGCCTCGCCATCGTTCGGGGCGTTGCGGCCTTCTGATGTGCCGTCCGGGTGCGACTGTCCAGCAGTGGTATATTTGGCAGTTAGAGCAAAGACATTGGGCCTCCTGATACCGAGCGCTTCATGCATGGCCTTGTCCCGGTCTGAGAGATCACGCTCGACAATTTTGATGAATCCATCTTTGCGCAGCGTGGGTCCAACGCTATTCGGGGACAGATATAGCATGAAATGTTCAGGGCAAGATTCTGGCGCCGAAGACACACTCTCACTACTCACGCATGGCAATGCTCGCATCTCTTGCGTGCGACATTCTTGAGGAACTCGTTGATGAGCTTTTTCCTCGCTGCATACGCTGCATTTCCTTGATCATCCTTCCTGTCCACCTTGCCATCGCCACTCTTGACAGCCTCGAAAACCAACTCTCCGACCCGTTTCTCGATTCTCTTTCGGAAATCGCGCGGGCTTTCTTCCACTACTGCCTCATCGCTGTTCTGCAGATTCGTATCGAACTCTCCATCGCCATCTTCGACCTCGAGAGTCGCGCTTCCATTCGCCTGACCCCTGCCGCCAGGCCCTGCCTCGTCTTGAAGCAAAGAAACAACGTTCTTACGCCCGCGCAGTGACTCCTTCGCGATTTCGGCAGCGGCTTGTACAAGACCATAGTTGAGGAGCTTCAAGCAATTTTCGAAGAGCACGAGCTGAAATGACAGGTAGTTCCAATGGCGAGGATGGAGTCAATCGAGAGCTTCGACACGAAGACTGCGAAGCAGCAGCAAGACTCACCTGAACCTCAGGACTTTTAAACTTGTGGCAGAAGAGACAGCAACCGCGAAGCACATTGTACAAGTGCGTCATGAAAAGCGGATGGAATACGGGTGCAGGAAGGTTGATGTGGCCATAATGACCTGGGCATGAGAATGCCGACAGCTGGCATGTCTTGCAGCTAAAGCGGGAATCCAAATGGCGCAGGCCAGTGCGTCAGCGATCGGCTGATAAATCTGTTGCTTATTCTAACTTTCGGCTCACATGCTCTTGTTGTCGATGGGCCCAAGTGCTGGATCATGCAGACCGCCCTCGGTCGGGAGGTTGGTGTTGTCCAGCAAGATGGGATTGGTGATGGCCTTAACCGAAATCGCGCGGATCTCGTCGCTCGAGAGGAATGAGAAGGAGGCAGACGAGATCCGCGAAGAGATTGGTACTGTCGGATCCATATCGGCGAGCGCAGATCTTCCTACAGTTCACGTTGCCTTGAAAGCCTTGTGTAGGTCGGCGTCCAGGGGAAGTCTGTGCGAGTTGCGACGATCTGACTGGAGCCGCGAGGTAGCCCGGCGCCTGTCACGCGAACAGCAACCGCAACATTCACAGCGTCCAAATTCAAGGCTGAGCCATGTGGCAGTCGGCTTGCACGGGCATGGACACGCGCTTCCTTACAGGACTTTCCAGAGCTGAGGATCTCCACCAATGGCATAGATAGGCCATGCGCATTGCGAAGAATTGGATGGTGTTACGCAGGTGCAATGCCAAACAAAATTTCAACAGTAAGGAGCGGAACTCGGATTTGGTGACCCATTGTTCTTTGCGACGTGTGCTCTGGCACTCTACCGTGTACGCAGTCCAAGTGTGGCATACACACAGTTGACCTTGACACGCAAAGAGACTGGGCGGACCCTCCGACTTGCACTCCTGACTGGTCTTTGTACTGAGCGCTTCGCCATCTCCATTTGTACAGGTCAGCATCTGACGAACAAAGCAGAGGCCCAATTGCAGCGAGGGTGCAACGTTCATCTGCGCCTTTTTACGACTGCTATACGCGTGCATCATGACGGGCTGGACACCGGTCTGGGTCGGCATCGCCGCTGTTGGCGCTGGCTTTGGCAGTTGGGTTGCGACGGCCAAGCGGGGCCCCAACCAAGTGTGAGTGTCCTTCCCAGATCACTCCAATGCTCAGCTTTGGGCTATTCCCGGGGCATCGGCGTCACTGCTCCGATGTGTGTCAGGTATCTGCGCCGGAGACTTGGAAAATGACTGATCGTGGTTGCCTCCATGGCTGCTGAACAGCGTTATTCGGACTGCAATCATTCTCACCCTCACCTGCTGCTACATGATGTGGGCCATCATCTACCTGGCGCAGCTACACCCTCTCATCAGTGAGTTTTGCTGCATTCAGATAGCGGCATATGCTCGCAGCTTCAGAGCGCGAACTTGGATCATGACGCTAACCCCAACGCATGTTATGCTTCCAAGAACCGAAACGCGCTGACCTCCGATTCGAGAACTGATAAAGTTCAGCCACGGAGCACGCACCCGTCGCGACGCAAGTAACTTTCACTGCGTACGGCCTGCGTGCACGGAAATGAATTCAGTCTCACTCGGCGTGAGCCCTTGAGAGGATGCTCCCACTCGTGTCGCAGGGCCGTGGTCGTCCTCTCATCGCAGAGCTGACCGCCAACCCCCTTCTACTGCAACCACATTGTACTTGTATCGTACCGCAAATACCTCGCATAGCACTCTGCCCGCCATCCATCGGTGGCCCGGGCTTGCAGGCTGCTTGCAGCCATGCAAAAGGCCAACAAAGCTTTTATGTACCCACGACACAAGCGGCCAGAAGCCTAGCATGGCATCCAAACGCGACTCGCGCGCTCGACAGTAACAGGAACATTTGCAGACTAGGGTTGTATCTGGTTTGCCCACATGTGCGCGTTGTAGCCGACCAAGGGTGTGACGTATCCAGTCAATGCAACTCCCCCGGCTGACTTTGTTCGTCGGCTTCATTGACGCTGTCAGCATTGGCCGGCGGGGGAGGTTGGCATGCAGGTCCACGCCAGCGACCGGCAGTTTAAGATTTCGTTCTAGAGCGTATACTCTGTGTGTGATTTGATTCAGCAGACCGCAAAAAGAGACGAGAACCATCAGCCGAGGGTCTCCGAACACGCAGATGTCCAGACGAATGGATGGCCCGGGAGCACTACAGTGTACACAGTAGTTGCAATCTACAGCAAGCGGTCGACGTACGTATCCTCTTGTCCTTTGCGATGACGTTGCGCTCGCTTGCCATGTCCTAAAAGGGAGACCTCATCACGACACATCAAGTGAGACATGACCGAACGTCTTTGAACAGCCTGCATACCGCCAGCGCTGTGACCGAAAGCCGATATTGCTCTCTTCCAGAACGTCACCTCCGCCATTAGTTGCGCGACGTACACCTTGGTCCAACCCGCACCCCGCACCCCCACCGTCAGTTCTGCCTATTATCATAGGAAGAGCCGAGGAGCTAGGCGGTGCTTCTGAGCAGTATGTCTTCCCCGTCCTCATCACGCCTGGCTTCTCTGCCTTCGACATCAATACCAGGCAGGACGACCGTGTGCCTACGCAACAAGGGCCCACCGAAGGTACAGATCAAGCTTCGCATTCCATATCCAAGCGACGGCATCGATGCGGGCGTAGAACTTGTCGGGATCCTCGCCCGTGTCGAGAAGGAACAACCATCAGGGTCATCTGAAGCTGGCAGCACGTCCACTGCCACTGTCCCTTCAATAAGTGCGGCCAGCTCGAGTTTCGAGCCACGGGCATCAACAGGAAACACGCAACCTGCTCGACCGATAGCGCTCATTTTACACGGACTATTCGCACACAAAGACCAGCTCTATCACCGTGCACTCGTCGATGCGCTTGACATTGATTCCTTCCGCTTCGATTTCCGTGGCAATGACGAATCCAGCGGGGAATGGCGGCTGGGCGACATGGCTGCTAACTATAGAGACTTGAACATGATCGTCGAGTACTTGCGAAAGAATTACAATTACTGGATCGAGATTATCATCGCGCACTCCAGAGGAGCGGGTATCGCATGGGAGTACTTTGCAAAAGAGTGCGGGGAAAGGACTCACCCGGCACGGAGAGTGCCATTCTTGGCTAGCATGAGCGCGAGATGGTATCCACCAGGGATTCTAGGTGCGTCCATATCTTCTCGTCGGGTCATTTCACGTCTCCATCCACTTCAAGCGGCTGAGAAATCGATTCTTATCGTGTGAGTTCCAGACCTTCCGCGATATGCCAACATCGGCGCAGAGGGGCGCGACTGGAGCGCAAAAGTTGCGGGCAAGTCCGTTACGAAGCACGTTACAGCAGCGGACGTCATGCAAGCGGCCAAGCACGCCGTGCAGGACTATGCCAACTCATTTCCAACGACGTCCGAAGTACTGATCGTGCACGGCACCCGCGATGATATCGTACCCACTTCTGCAGCAGCGGGGTTCGTCAACGCCGTCGCGAAGCGCGGCGTCAGACTGCGCCTACATCTGATCGACGGCGCCGATCACAATTACAGAGGACAGTGAGTCTGCGCAAGTAGCGCCGCGGTTTCGCAGCAATCGGCGCTTTGACATTTTTTTTACAACGCTGCATGGCAGCTTCGCAGAAGCGGTCGACGCAGTATGTGACTGGCTGTGCGAGCGGCGAGGTGCGAAGTCTTCCCCGAACACATTGACCCTCGAGTCTAGTTGGCAGAGCAGTGTTGAGAACAATGCAGCCGCCAGCAAGGGCCGGCTGTGACTTAGAGATGGATAGATGTAAAATGAACGCATGGAGTGCACGAGACAGTTTGGATGGCCTACTGTGACCCAAAGTGAATCGCACCTTTGATGCACGCGACATTTAATACAGACTTGTGAATACTGTACCATGAGCGATGTACGTGTACGGAACAGTACAAAAGCTCCGAGTTCAGTTTGACAAGACTGCCTCACTCCGCTCCTTAGAGCACTTAAGTCTGGCGGTAAAATGCTTGGATTTGTGCACTCGATGGTGTATCTTCGAACGGCATCGGGCCTTCATACTTCGGTGGCTGCTTGAACCGCGCCAGCTCCTCCATGCAACGCGCAGGATCAACCCTTTCCAGCGCGCTCCTACCCCAGTCGTAGCACCGCACATGAGTGTAGGACCATACGCCATCTGCTACGGGCCCGCTGCACCCCCTTATGCTGTCGCGTCCGCCATGAAAGGTGGGTGCGATGTACTGCTCTTCGACCATATACGCAGCAGTGTTTGTGAGCACGACGCAGGAACACTGGTGCGGTCCCGTGCGATAGTGAGGACCAGGCAACTGCGAGAGCTTGTAGTCACAGATTGCATCTCTCGGTTGCATGTCCAAGTGCCCAAGCTGTTCCTCCTGGGTCAGTTGGTCAAGCAGGTACACTTTGATGTCTTTGAGCTCACGCGCATGCTTGAAGTCGACCAAGTAAGGCTTTTGAGAGTACCAGAGGGCGCGACCCGAACACACTGACAGCGCCGTTGGAAGAAAATCGTCTTCTTGGAATTGACGTTGAATCCGTGGCGTGTGCAAACTACGCCACGGATCTCGTAGGAAGAACACCAACATTTCCGGTTTGTAGTTCGGATCGATGCAGGTTTTTTTGTAATCGCGTAGGACAAATAAAACCATTTCAGAGACGATAAGGAGCGTGTTCGTCTCTTCACACATGTGAATTGCTTCCCACCCGCGGATATCATGTAGTCTTTGACCCATGTTAAAGAACTAAACGAATTTTGGGATCAGAGAGGGTACTACAATACCTAAGTGAGGAACACGCACCTCAAGCCACCGGTGTCTGAGTCTCTCAGGAGGCGTGTCCCTGGTCCTGACATTGACTCCGGACGGTCTGAGGGAAGCCCCAAGCGCATCCCCGCCAATACTTGTCTTGGCCAAGCGCTCGAACCATCGGCCCGGTGTGGACGCTCCTGGCGGAACCTTGAACTCCATTTGGAACCCCGAGGGAATCTTTCCACCCTTCTCGAAATATTTCAGCATACTCCATAGGTATGCTTCCGAAGTGCGATTGAAGATGTGAATATCAAGCTGCCCAGTTCCAGTGACGAAGAGGTACTGATCGTCAAAATCGATATAAGTCCTGCACACAATGAATCATCATTTCACGCATGATTAACCGCTCCGAGCCTTGGGGATGCCAATACTCGATGGACCTTGCACCTACAGGCTGAAAGGAGTCAGTCGCGTGGGGGAGATGTCGAGGATTTTGACCTTTTGCTTGGCCTCCAAGTCCCAGAACACGATCTTTTGGTTGGCAGTTGCACTGTGCAAAACGCGAAAGCTGTGAAGCGAGCTCTTAGTGGCGGTCGCTTTACCCGGCCCAACTCACGCTGCGAGATAGGGATACTTGAATCGATATGCATGGATGCCCTGCTCATGCGCAAGTACTGCGTACGGTCTGTAGTGGCCTCTACGCGGTGATACAGGCGGGTCATCATACTTGGTCTCTGCCTTGTAGACGTAGAACTGGTCGTTGCTATTCTGGGCTGCAAAGGCAATTACTTAACTTTAGCACGGGTCCTTTCTTTGAATGGGTTGTCAGCCAGTATAAGGAATGGTGAATGGGACGTACCCCACATATCCCAGACGATGAATGTATTATCCGCTTCCAGGTGAGGAAATCGCTTTGTCATTTCTGGCGGTATACTCCACAGGAGCTCGTGCGTTCTCAGATCAGTCACACGAATACCACCGCCCTTGCCGGTCGATACGATCGTCTGGTCCTCCTGTATGATCTTCATGCGCCACAAGTCTTGAAAGACTCCATGGGTTGACCCCCATCCAATCTCGCCATTTGCTGCGTGAAACCTTCGGCAAATTGAGGGGAAGAGGGCTTTTCCACCGCCTTCGACTCCGTGGTTTGCTGCAAGCGAATCGTCGGGATAACGGAACGGTTGAGCAGCAGCGTCCCAGCCGAGTTGCTTCTCGAGCGCTTCGTACGCGATGCAAAACTCCCGCCAGGTTCTTGCCGGAGCAAAATATCGATTCTCGTCGATGAAAGATGCCTTGACTGCCTCCAGAGTCGTATCCAGGTCCTTGACCAATTTCCACGTCCATGCAGCCTTATGCCACATTGAGTCATCGTGGCATATCTGGCGCCAAGCTGTAGTGCGAAGCGGTAGAGCGAGCGAAAATCAGTCGGTCATGACGAAGCAACACATCGTTGTATCCTTCCCGGTGACCAAGGAAGCGACCTGATGTGGCGAACCTCCACGAAGAGGGGTGGCACGCAATTGAACGCACCTCTGGACACGCCAGAAGCCAACTCCAAATCCGCTGCATTTAGAAGCCCGCACGAGAAGATGCCCGTGGCGATCTCATATGGCAGCTGCGCCAGACTGTCGACAGACATGATGCGAAGACCGAGATTAGTACAGATACAGAGCCCTTGCCCTTGCTCTCGGGTTTCCTCTTCTTCCCACAACGTGATCGAATCCGCGGTGCATCCAACCCGGCTACAATGCCCGCCTTGAGAAGATTGGGTGTATCCTGATTCTTGTTCCTTAAGGCTGCCGCCCCTGATCGCGGCAAGCACTATCTCCTTGTTACTGATACATTGAGAAAGGACACGGACCTCAGCACCCGAGTCGAGTCTGATTCGGGTAGTAGCTCATGAGTTCGCCTGCGAATCCGAACGAAGGTATGTCCTGCTGAATGCAACACACGTCGAAGCCGCCACTTGGGAACACTCCTCCCAGTGTACATCTTTAAACTGTGCATAGATGGTACATATATGTTAACGGTGTTATAGTCACAAAAGGGATTGTATTTGTATTCAAAGTTACGCCACAGCCCATAGGCTATGTATGACCCACCCGGCCCCAGCTATCGCGCAGCACACCAGGAGGAATAAGCGGTTCGTCATCATGCCAGTCACAGTTTTCAGCGGTTAGGTCTCGCTAGGAGATGAGATGACAATGTCATCGACATTGCAAAGGGACGGCGCTCCCCATCCTATATTTTCTCCTTCGATCACAACTTTGCTTTCACAGCACCAGTGCTCGCCTTTATGATCTTCAACGCGCCGTCAGCAACGATAGGGAACATGCTCCCGTACTCCTTGGCTTTTGCACTGCTCGCTTGCCCCGCAGCCGAGCGAGCCGCGATTCCTTGCGCGATGACGGCGAGGCGGAACCAGGCCCATGCTTCGCAGAATGTCCAGTTGGGGATAGGATATTCACAGCGAGCTGCCTCACAGTACTCTTTCAGCAGCTCCTCTTTAACGGGTACAGGTGACTGAGCGGGTGTGAGGTTGCCAAGCATGAGCCAGAAGTCGCCGCGCTGCCTTGATCGCTCCAATTCATCTGGGTCCGAGACCTTGGAAGGGGTTGAGCATGGCAGTGAGAATGGCTGTAGTAGGTTGGCCAGATCTGATAGAGGGTGGCCCAATGTGGAAAGCTCCCAGTCCAAAATTCCAATGACGCGTGGCTCGGTCGGATGGAAGACCTGTGTGGATTTCATGATGACGATTGCGTCAACGAGATGCAAGCTTGCAAGAAGCAGCTTCGGTAGCACTCACAATGTTGTCGATCTTGTAGTCGCCGTGGCAGATGGTGTTTTTGTCCTTGGGCAGGTTCTGTGCAAACCATTTGGCCATATCTTCGAATGACGGGATCGGTCCGACAGGTTTGCCCGTCTTCTTATCTTTGACTTTGCCCTGTGCCACACTGACGCCGCCCAAGCTCTTGAGCTGACGCTGATAGAAGTTGGCAAGTTTGCCGTACCCGTCCAATCCGATCGCTGTGGGGTTGATCCGATGCATGGCAGCAAGTGTCTTAATGGCAGCAAACCAGCACGCTGCACGCTCCTCCTTTGGCAGCATGAGCATTCGTACGTCGCTGAAGATCCTGCCTTTCAAAAACTCCATAATGTAAAAAGGGGTGCCGAGTACCGAGTTGTCTTCACAGAGACAGTAGACTTCTGGGACAGGGACTGCATCTGGATGCAGCATGTTCCCATAAATAGGGGCTGCTTGATTATGCTTTCCGATCGCTAAGAGTATACGATACTCACGCTCGACAGCGTGAGCTGTCGCAGAGACTAGCTGCCCAGGGGGCTTCTTGCGTAGAACATAATGCTTTCCGCTGAGTGACAGATACCAAAAGAACATGAAGACCAGCGCTTTGGATCTCAGCTTCAGAACTCCGGACAAGAGTCTGCACTCACTTTCGATCGATGAGAATGTAAGTGGGATTGGATTGCCCATAGGAAAACTGCTTCACGTCGACCGGAGCAGAGATGGCTGGGACGCAGGCTGTGATGGCATGAGCGACAGCGCGAAAAATGCCACTAGTGCCAATAAGCACCGCCACCGAAACGGAATAATCTGGAGCAGGGATGACCCACACTTTAGATACTCATTGAGTTTATCATTATCAATGCTCTGCCGCACCTCTCCATACTCTTGACCGATCTTGCTTTGCTCCTCAGACATCTTAATTGCGAATCGCAATTCCAGGTTTGACGGAACCGAGGTCAGGGGGAAGAGAAAGGAAGGCTCGGCTGTTTCTGGTCTTGAAGGATTGCCCTGCTGTCTATGGACGCCTGAATAGCTCGAGGGTTGCTGGATCTTTCCTGAGCAGCGAAGAGACAAATGTATTCGCATGTGAAGCAGGTCCGGGAGTTCGAAATGACAAGCGCTAGGTCAACCCGCCTCCACCGACATGACAAGGTCAAGTTGGCCATGCGTACATACTCACCGGCCGGCCGGCGCGAGACGAGTTGCCGGTTGGTGGGCGGGGCGGGCAGGCACACAACTCCTGCGTGGCGGTCCGACATCGGCGGAAGTCGATAAGACGGGACTCGGAAGTCGGAACCCATCGTGGCTCATTGGACGTTAACAAAGATCCCATCTCGCTCACCTGAGCTTCTGCATTCTCATGAAGTTGTGACTATACCGGCGGGTACCTTTGGCCGCACGCTTCTCGTAGGGTAGATAGCTTCCGACAGATTGATCGAAGAGGCCAGCCGCCGCATTTCTGAGCCTCGGAGTGTTTATCCTCAATACCTAAAATGAGCGTTCAGGTCCGATGAGGACGCTGCACGCCATGCACCAGCATCGAACCGGTTCCATCTCTTTGGCACTTTCGACGGGCGGTCTGCTACCATGAGCATAGCGCTATTTGTTTCTGCGACCACGCCGAGACCGATTGCGCTGGCATGTCGAGCTTGCATTCGCTCGTCCGCAATATCAGCTGCGCAGGCTGCCTGTGCAAATGAAGCTAATCAGTCCTCGGCAGCCCGCCAACGCGATGCCTCTAGACTATGGCACCAGCAATGGCGGCCATTTGGCACTAATGCGAGCCCGTCCCAGACTTTCGACTCTCTCGCCTCCTCTTCATCACGTAACATCAGTGAAACCCACATCAAGACGAAGAAGACACCGCTGGATTACGGAAAACTTCGGCGAGCTCTGCTCGGGGGTGACGATCCTTCGCTGCAACGTCCCCCCAAAGAAGATGCGCCAGTCTCGCGCAAGACCATATCTGCTCATCGCTACGCTCTGCGTGCAATGCATCTTCGTCGACTTGACGCCGCACTTTCCTCGTCATCGCCAAATCCCGAGGTCATTGAGCGGCATTTCTACGCTTTCTGCGAACAGCACGACGTCTGTACTGGGGGAACACCGGAGGAAATACCTGCAGTTCTACTGCTATCTGCTAGACAGCTGAACCGTATGCTGAGCATATGGGCTGCACCACCTGGTCTTGAAGACCTCTTGGAGGTAGAAATGCGGCGGGAAGGTCATGTTCCAGGCGAATTCGCGTCCGAAGAAGCAGAAGCAACGGTGGAAAGAAAGACGGAACGCGGTGCAAAGAAGGCTGTGAAACGCTGCATGGCTTTGCTAGAGACCATTCGCATGGCATTACTTGTCGAGACATCACTCAAGAGCGATCCACTACGAGTGGTGCAACGCTCTCAAGGCCTTCTGCAAGATCTGTTGCTTTCACCTCAGCTCGGCCCGAGGCCGGCAAATGCAACACCCCAAATCCTGCTGTTGGACCGCCTCCTACACCTCGTGCTGAATCGCTCGCGAACAATCAGTACGCTGCATCTCTTTGAAGCCTTACAAATTGTTCGCCTGGTTCTTCCTTCACCTTTTCCATACAATCATGACCCGGAAATGCTTACGGCGGGGAAACGGCAGAACCAGCAAATCAGGGTTCGTTTCAAGAATAGCATACAATTACGCACTTACAAGCTGCTTCTCACGGCAGTCGCGCGCACTGTGCCTCGCATAGGATCGAGCCTGGGGGTGCTTGGCTACGACAGTGACCGCATCACACCTGAGGAGATGCAGTGGCGGGTGAAAGAAGTGATCAAATGCTTGCGTTCGACATCCAGGGACAACCCGAAAGAAATAGAGACGCCCCAGAAGCTGGAGCAGAAACCTTCTGAGGAGCTGGCAGCGCTTACACAGAATCACCATACCACTCGCAGACTGAAGCGACGCTTGTCGCGCTCAGCAAATACCCGTCAGCTCGAAGTGAAAGCCTCACACGCAGATGCCTTCGATGTCCTCGAAAGCCTACTTGAACAGACACGCACATTCGAATGGACCGCGGATAAGGCTCTTGCTGTCATTTCTGCCTTATGCGAAGATTTGCGCTCTCACATCAAGCTGGCTTCGCCTGGGTCAGCAGAGGCGGGCCCTGATCATCGCAAGATCTTTGACAAGTCCACCTACAACGCATTGCTCATCTTTGCGATGCGTTCGCACACCCTCGAGGCTGTGCCTCTCATCATTGCTAGGGCGGTCAAGCGAGGGCAAGCGGACGTCACACTGTTTAATACATTCATGGCGCATCTGCCCAACTTGCAGCCCAGAGTTCAGGACCAAAGTATGAGTCAGGAGGACACGGCGCAACCGGACCATCTGACTAGCTCAAGCACATGGGCGAACGAGCTAGTGATCGTCCGACTCATCTACGAAGCCATGCGCGACAATCTCATCTTGTTTGAACTTGAGACCCTGCGGGCACGGCCGGGAGCAGCTGCAAGAAATCGCAAGCAGTACGCGGACTACGACGATCCGCTTTCCGCGTTCGTTATGGCAGGGCGTGAGCACGAATTCGGGCCTGATCCCAATTTTGAAGACGGTCGTACGGGCAACGGTATGATCGCATCTCCTCCACCGAGAGACTTGCCGCTCGCTCAGCGCCAGCTGCGAGGCATGCTCGGCATTGCAAAGCTTCCGTTGCACGTCATTCCGAATGCAGAGACGTACGCTCTGCTCGTCAAGTCGCTCAGCTGGCACGGAGACCTGCAAGGCGCAATCGGCATAATCGAAGACATGGTGCAGACGCCGATAAATTCGGGCTACCACCGTCGCCGCGTTGCTCACGCTGATGTTCCCAAAGCTCGAGACGATTCGCAACCGCAGGAAGACTTTTTCACCTCTCAGCCTGACGCCAACCGAAGCGAGGAGAACGAAGAGACCTTTCTCCCCGGCCTCGACATCTACGACAGCCTTTTCCGTGGCTTTGCTCGACACAGCGTGCCTGGGCGCCTCGACTACCTCAACGAGCATTCCTTGTCGCACTCTCGCTGGCAGATCGATGACTCAACACCCAGTGATTGGAACGTCAACTCCTTCGGCGATATCTTCGAGTCCTTCTTGCAGCTTCGTCCCCGCCACTCTCCGCGTCGGGCAGGCTGGGTGGATCCATACAGCAGCGGCACCGCGAGTCAGATCGACGACGGTGGGCAATTGACGTCTTGCTCTTCTGCTCCAGTCGCTGTTTCAGCGGTACCAGCCCTTTACAAGCCACGCAAAGCCGTCGACATCGACACTCTCGCACCGTCGACCAACCAGTTTTTCTGGCTGCTGACGGCTCTGCGTCGCGTCAGTGGCGACCACGCGCGGTGGACACTGCTGCAGTGGTCGCGCGCCTGGACCAAGTTCTCTGCCGTACCATGGGAAAGCCTGGCGCGCGAGATGGAGCTGGAGCGTAAGGCAAAGCCAAGGTACCAGAATGCACTGCCTATTGCTGCAGGGAAGGCTTTGCCTGTGCAGCTAGGTGTGTTCTCCGTCGACGCGAAGAAACGAGGTGAGGAGGACACGGATGGGCACGTAGGTGCAGGCGGAGGCGAGAGCGCAGAGGGCCTACAGTTGAGCAACGGGCCACGCGTTAAAGGAGGTGGACCGAGGCGAACGGTTCGTGCGGATGTCGGAATAAGGAATATGCGCATCGCAAGCGGGGAAAAGGCCATGTGGATGGACATGTCGATTCCGGAGCAAGACCGGGCAGGGGGCGCGTGGGTGCTTGCCATGCTCAATGCACGTCTCGTGCGTGTGCTCATGTATCTCAGACAGCGACTATGACAACAACTACGTAAAGCTGCACTTGGCCCTGATTTTCCTCGGACTCGCCCACTGCTCCGAGAAGGTAAACCCAAGTTTTCACATAGAAGACAATTCAATGCGCATAGTACAGAGTGAAATCAATCGCACCAGGGCTAAAACCTTAGTCAGACCCAGAGGCACGGGCTAGAGGAAGCAGGACATTGGAATTGTGATCAGTATTTTTGTTCAATTGAATTGGCTGAGCTAGCGTAAAGACACTCACTGTAGACAAGTTGCCCGTGGTGGTGGATGATCCTCTTGATCTGGCCCTCCTTCTCGAGGTGGCGGATCGCCCGGCGAGCGAGAGAACCGTTGACTTTGAGACGGTCGATCAGAGTCGACTGCGAGATCATCTTGAACGTTGGCACCTCCTTGAGGATCTTGTCGTATGTGGGCTTGTCGAGGACGACAGAGTTTTGGGCCTGCGATCAGTGGGTCAATAGTACTGTCAGCAGCCCACTCGTGTGCGCTAGGCAAGCAATACGCACCTTGTCCTTGACCTTGCCCTTGCTCCACTTCTTCTTCTTGGAAGTCTTTGTCGCCGAAGCGAGAATGGCGGCCTTCTTGGGTGGCACTGTTGGTGAACGAGAGAGAAGGTATTCAATAATCTGAAACAGGCTCTGTGGGATTGGCATGCTCGCAGCATGCATGCAGCGTGCGATCTGAACAAGCGAGGCAGCGCAGCAACCAACCCAGAGCCCAGGATAAGCTAGTTGTTCAGATCTAGCGCCGCCACAATGCGTGACATGGTGCCCCACAACCACTGTTGGCTTCCTTGCCTTTGTATCGAAAGTGCACAGAGTTTCCCAGGCTGATTTCCGTGCTCAGCAATGGCAAGGAGGGCGCAGCTGAAGAGAGCATGGAGGAAGAAGGCCGGATGTGCAGGCTTGAAGGTGGCACTGATTCCACCTTGAAGAACGCCCTGCTCGGCAGCCCCAGCCATGCTCGCCTTTAAGCTCATTCTCGATTAGCTCCTCAATCTGAGCTTCCCAAGACGGCTTCAGGCATCGCACTTCAAATCCAGCCTTGCAATTTCGCTTAGGACATCCTATCCCCAGCCCAGCAAGTGATGCCGCTTCTATCCACAAGCTCTTGCCCCTCCTTGCTTCCGCTAATGGCTCTGCTGGTGCGCTTTCCTGCCAGGAGCAGCTGCCGCAGTGCATGCTGCGATTCAAGCATGTTGCTAGACTCACTTTTGACAAATTGCTGTGCGAAAGACCGAAGCAAAGATGGAAGGTAGAAAGAGAGATGAAAGAGAAAAAAAGCGTCGAGCGTGCTCGCTCGTCCAGGTGGTTGGTTGGGCGGCGGCGCGGCAAGTTCAGGCGAGCGCACAACCGTCTGTGCCTGCCAGGATGGAGTAGGGTTGTTCATCCTTCCAGCCGCAGTTTATTCAGCCCTCGCGTCCCTCATATCGATGGGGATGGAAAGTGTCGGTGCAACTCAAGTGCAGCACGTGATCAACGCTTCGGCGCCGAGACCGGGTGCACGGACCCCTCCCGGCGCCACTTGAATTTTCGTTGCCGGCTGTACGGAAGCGGGGCGATGCCATGTGCGTCATCTCTCCCAGATAGGCTGGGTGCTGCGCTAAGTGTACCGTGCAGCAAATGGACACATTCCTGGTCAGCACGAGCGGATGAGGCAAGCGCAGCAGGCAGCGTATTGCAATCCCGGATGGGCGGCTAGGGCCAGTCACCTTGGACCGTACCCGTTTCATCGGCTCAGCAGAGTTGTCGCTCTACGGGGGTACATCTGGGAGTTGCGTGTGAGATACATATACTCGTAGTATCCATCATACGGCGACATTGCTTTGTCTGCTTTCATCGTCCCCTAGCTCATGTGCGCAGCCCGTTAAGAAAATATGCAGGCACCTTGATAACTGCGAGGAGACACTGTCGATCAAAATGCAGCTCAAGTTGTCCCACCTGCTGCTCGTCGCAGCAGCGGCCACCAATATCGCAGCCGTCCCAGCTGCACAGTCGCCCCCCCAAATCGAGTTTCCGGCAGGAGGCTCATCGTCCTTCTCCGCGCCCATTGGCGTCTTCGGACACTTTATCTGGCCTGGTGGAAAGGTCGTGAATGCGATCTCTTCGCTCCTCTCCTCGGCGCATGCAACAGCAGGAGCAGGTGTCGTGGAAGAGGTCAAGCAGGCGGCTGCCACCTCAGCCACATCGTCGTGCCACGTCCACTTTACTCAGGACCAGGGTGCCCTGCTGTTCGAACAAGATGACACTGGCGATAAGACCCTTTGGGACATCATCAATGATCGCAAAGACCTCAGTATGCTTGCCCATGTCCTCAATTACTCGAGCGACAGCACGAAGGATCTCCTTGCCAATGGTTCCAGTCTAACACTCTTTGCACCTGTCAATCGCCCACACCGTGATCATGATCACGATCACCATGACCACCATCATCACCCCCATCATGGGCACCACGGTCGTTTCAGCTCTATGGAAACACTCATGCCCGAACAGGACGTTTGGTCTATGTTGCAAACTCACATTGCGTCCTACGAAGCAGTCACGACCGCCAGGGAGGGTAACAGTGTTAGCAAGGAGGATGACAATGACAAGGAGCGTCGTCGCAAGATCCTTGCCAAGATTATCGATGCCGTCATATCGTACCACCTCGTTGACTCAGAGACCACTCTAACTGGCAAGCAGCTCGCTGACAACTCGTCCGTTGCAACGCAACTCAGCACAGAGTGGCGCAACCTCAACGACGGTCAACCGTGGCGCGTCAAGATCAGCCAGCATCTACTACCGTTCCCGTCGATTCGGGTTAACCACTACAGCACTATCATTCGCCCAGATGTTAAAGCAAAGAACGGCTTGCTGCACGCCATCACGCTCCCACTGTTCCCTCCACCATCCATTTTGCAGCTGCTCTACTTTTCCACGCCCGACCTGAGCGCTTCAACCTTGGGCCTGGTCAAAGCGGGCGGCGACGGCTACCTGGCGCTGCCGAAGCCGAAGCCGGATGAGAACACGCCCGATGAGCTCGACGGTGCGTACGAGGATGCCTTTTTGAGCTTTTTGCGCAATGCCCACAGCGAGCGCGAGCACCCACACTCGTACCCGGGCCCAGGCACCGCCGCTGCGACGTTTATTGCCCCGTCCAATTTGGCCTGGCGCCGGCTTCCACCGACACTGCGCCTCTTCCTACTCTCGCCGTGGGGCGAGCGCTGGCTGGCCAAAATCTTCATGCTTCACGCTTTGCCGCACGACATCGTCTTTGCTGATAGTATCCATCATGTGAAGGCGTCCGGCGATTCGGACGGTAAGGATGGCTCTGTCAAGGTGTGGGAGGAGGTGAACGTCGAGCTGCCACACTGCCTGCAAAGACGGCCCCACCGTGTCGCGCACCACTTCATCTCTGGCAGTTCAGCCGTTCCCAACGATCTAGCAAATAAACTCGGTTTCCCTGGGATGCCGAGGATCCCCAACATTCCCAAGATTCCCGCCCCACGCTTCCCGGGACGACACGACGAGCACAAGCACGACCCGCATGACGGCCAGCCAGAACCCGAGCCGGAGCACCATGGCCGCGCGAACGTGACGCACTACACCTTCCTGTCCGCCTTGCCGAAGATCCACTGGCATAACCACACTTGCCATGGCCCGCACAGCGAGCAACAGGTCGTGTTTGCACCGCCGCACGACGATGATTCGCAAGAGGGCGCAAAGAAGTTCGAGACCGTCGATGTCGATGTGTACAGGTACCACATGCTTCCGGGCAACTTTGATCCCGTGCAGACGCGCGTCGTAGTGCAAGGCGAGCCGGTTTGGTTCCAGGACGTGCCAGCTTCGAACGGAGTCGTCCACGTAACGCACAGATTCATCATGCCCAAGCACATCAAGAAGCACAAGGGCGCACATAGGCACGAGCACGAGGAGCAGCGCCCCGCGCCGACGGGCAGCATCGATGCTTTCTGGGAAAGCATCGTTTCCGAGGCGCAAGAGGCGGGGTTTGCGCTTGACGATACGGATATCGAGTCGCTAGGTCTCTGAAAGTCTCAGCTTTGGCCTTGATTCACAGGCACACCCCGATATCAACCATACTGTACCTGCCCTTCTGAAGGCAGAGCCGATCCATTGTCCCGTATATCTTGTTTGTTTTCGATCGCTGCTTCTTCATGAGCTCGTGCTCTAACGAAACTATGGGTCGTCTTCTCAACGCGTCTTTGTGCACACGCAAGTATTCCGACATGTGCCATGCAAGCGCTATAGTCGCGGACTTGAACTGATAGAACCCTTGATCATGATCGGTGCGTCCCTTTATCGCAACCGTGCCGTCTGTATAGCTACAAAGGCCTCAGTCCATACTGCTCAAGAACACTGCGACTGCTGGTGGTGCTGTTCTTCTCGTGAGTACCTGAGCCCAAGCCTGTTCCAGGCGCGGGGGCCGGGCTGCCGAACACCGGATCGGCGCCGGAAGACGTTTTGGGGAAGGCAATGACGTCGCGGATGGATGGGGCTTTGCAGATAATGGCCATCAGGCGGTCGAAACCTATCGGATAGAGACGTGGTTTCAGCAGCTGCGTATTTGCGCGGGAAGAGGCATCCGTGGGGGCCCAAGTTTCACTCACCCAGCGCGATGCCGCCATGCGGCGGTGCGCCGCACTTGAGGGCGTGCAGCAGATGCGCGAACTTGTTTGTCTCCTCTTCCGAAAGGCCCAGGACCTGGCGCATGATTAGCTCCTGTATATCCGCTTGGTGAACACGAACACTGCCGCCCCCAATCTCAGTTCCGTTGAGTACAAGGTCGTAATGCTGACCGCGGATGCGCGAGATCAGTGCATCGCGCTGTGTGGGTGACGCAGGATGCTTAGAGTTCGATGAAAGGGGCAAAAGCAGCGGCAAGTCCTCCTTCATAGGTGACGTGAACGGATGATGCGTGCTGCTCCATCCGAGCATCTCAGCGGTCAGCTCGTCTTGCTCACGCGTGAAGAGCGGGAACTCGGTCACCCAGAACATGTCATCTGCCTCCTCGTTCCCTCGCGCGCACACACGGATGCCTTGCGACAGGAGACTTTGCGCCAATTGCAGGCGCAGATCACCGAGGGCAGTGCTGCCTCCCACAGGAGGGTCGGTGCGTGACGAGACAAACACAAAACAAGCGTCGCCGTCGGCGCCTTTCACTTGCTGTGCCCACGGTTCTTCTTTGGCAGCCGCGAGCGCACCTTCGATCTGCTTGGCGAAATACTCGACGTCAACTTCAGAAGCTGGGAACTCGCTCGAGGTGAGGAAGGTGGCGACGTGTCTGCTCTTCTTGAGCAGCAAAGCTGCGAGCTCATAAGGTGACGAGAGGCGTGCCTTGAAGCGCTCAATGGGCTGTGTGGAGCGCAGAAGAACATGGGAATGATCAGCTCGTGGTAAAGTGGGCTCTGCAGATAGGGCGGTATCGCTCACAGTTCTACCCTTAGCCTGTCCACGTCCACTGAGCTCCTTGAGCAACTGTTCTACTGTCTTGTTTGAAAGCGCCTCGCCGGAAGCTGGGCAAATGATCATCTCAACTACTGTGTCAGGCGTACTCTCTTCGGCTCCATCATGCTTCTCTTGCTGCAGAACACTCTCTGAGCCCGAGAGGGGATGAGCACGCAAGCCAGCGCTCAAACAACGTATTCGCAATCCAAAGCGCCGATCAGGCTTATCGGACCCGTAGACGCTCATCGCGTGGTTGTACGTGATGACCGGAAGCAGTGGTCTCAAACTTTGACCATGAGCCGAGCCTTGCTCGCCGGTAGATGGAGCTTGGGCAGGCCGCAGGCCAGATGCAAACAAGTCTTTGCCAAGCGCTTCACTCCATACGCGCGCCAGCATGCCTTCCACTGCGTCGCGCACTTCACCGCCACCCATACGCCATGCCGAATTCTCTAAAAGCTCGGCAGTTGTGCTGTTGCTGAGGCCGCCATTACCTCTCGTCGGCGCCTCGCTGACGAAAGCAACCTCCATATCGATCTGCGTGAATTCGACCTGCCGGTCCTTGCGCCCGTCCTCGTCCCTAAAGCATCGCGCAAACTGATAGTAGCGATCTACGCAGCCAGAAACCACGAGGAGCTGCTTAGGCTGCTGCGGTGATTGCGGGAGGGCATAGAACAGCGGTTCACGCAAGGATGAAGGGGTGGAGTAGGGAGATGCGTTGAAGGGCTCTACCGTGCTCGAGCCTGAAAGGCGTGTAGGCACGATAAATTCGGCTGCACCCTCCGGAGTCGAGCGGAGCAAGATGGGTGTCTCTACCTCGCTGAAGCCTTGTTGATGCAGATAGTTACGTACGACGTGGGCGACTGAGCTCCGAAGCTGTATGTTTCGCGCCAGGGCCGGCCGTCGCAAGTCTAGATACCTATAGCGGGCGCGCAATTCTTCATTTGCTAGGTTGGCCGTGTCATGTGGCTGGAATGGTAGCGAAGGAGACGCGAGATTGAGAACCTGGAAGGCGCCTAAAGACAGCTCGATCTCGCCAGTGGGTGTAGCGCTTCCAAGAGCAAGAACGGCATCGCGTGGTCGCGGTTTCACGGTGCCACGGACGGCGAGTACGCTTTGGAGCGGCAAAGACTCAAGTTCGTCTAGCAGTTGTGCAGCCCCTTTCCCCGCATCACCGTCTTCCGAACCGCCACGGACGACAACCTGCGTCACACCGTACGCATCTTGTAGGCAGAAGAAGCCTAAGTTGCGCGACAGACGACGAAGGGGAAGGAGCCATCCTGCGAGAATGACTTTGGTGTTGAGTTCGGCGTGGGTTAGATTGAGACCACCGCAAGTGTGTGTGCGTGTCCATGACGGGGTCGAAGCTGAAAGGGAAGAAGGGTGCGGCAGAGGATTGGATGACGCTGGCGCTGAAGTCGAGTACACACGCACAAAAGGGTTGCCTTGCCAAGGCGAGTGGCTGTGCCCAGTTCGGTCTGACATGTCCTTTAGGCTGTTCCACATTGATCCAGAATGCAAAAGAGTCTGCGTGCAAAATCTGCATGCGCTGAGCACACGTCCCGACCTGTTCTCACGGGGACTCGGGAACGGAATGATCGATCGCTGCATTCGCAGCCGTGCAGACCGGGCGAACCACGGCGGGCATTTGGACGCCATGATCGCCGGGAAACCGGGGAAAAACGGTAGACTCAGGAAGGATCAAAGTGGCGTTTCCTTGGCCGGCAGTCTGATGGTCGACTACCCGCTCCAGATGAAGTAGAAGAAATGCATATCGAATGTTGCTTGTCTGCTTTGATCTCTCGCCTGAAGTTGTAGTGTGGAAACCAGAACATTATATCAATACTAAGAGCGGTGCTGAGAGACATGAGTTGCACCGAATCTCTCGTCTCTTCCGAGTAGTTAACAGTAGACTCTTCCTTCGAGACGACCCATCCGGATTTCGGTCAGGCTCATCAGCAACATACGAAAGGGTCCCAGTTCCAGAATAGACTTGCGGCTTACCTGGATGCCCCTTCTCAGGCTTTCATCCTCTAAAAGCCTCACGTATCTGTACAGCACCCGAGACAGACGCAAGGTTGGGAAAGAGCAAATTCAGGTAGCACGGGCAGACATTTTCCAGCCGGCAGCGAATCCGACCCAGCAGCTGTTCTGAGAAGGCCAAATCTGGCGCGTGACTTAGCCTCCTCTCTAAACCCACAGGGCCATAGCATTATCCTGTGACGATGGATGACTACGATGAATTGTGAGGGTGATGTCCAACGAGTACCAATGTCTTCTTATTTTCTCACGAGTACTGATTCATTGTCACGCGCAGTGGCAACTACATCGGCGCGCTGTCCGACTCGGACGAGTCCGAAGATGATTTTCAACAGCCGCAACGCCAGCAGCATGTCTCGCCACGTATCCATGACGAGCTTCCTCCCTTGGAAGGGTATGGCGATGCAGGGGCGGAGGAGGGAGACCACGAGATGGATACCGCCGGTCCGTCGATGGCACTGATGCAGGTGAATGAAGCAGCATCTAATGCCGTCATTCTGCACGAGGACAAGAAGTACTACCCAGATGCATCAGAAGTCTACGGCGAAGGCGTGGAGACGCTCGTACAAGAGGAAGATGCACAGCCCATCACGCAGCCAATCATCGAGCCGATCAAAGTACGCAAGTTCGCCATCGAGGAGTCCGACCTGCCTCCAACTCGCTTCGAGCGCAGTTTTATGATGAACCTTATGAACTTCCCCGAGATGGTACGCAACGTCGCGGTTGTCGGTCATCTGCATCATGGGAAGACGAGTTTGATGGATATGCTCGTATACGAGACGCACAAGATGGAGATGGACACAGACAGGCCGATGCGCTATACCGACTCGCATCTGCTGGAGCGCGACCGCGGGGTGTCAATCAAGTCGGCGCCGCTGAGTTTGGTGCTACAGAGCACAAGAGGGAAAAGCTACCTGTGCAACCTTATCGACACACCGGGGCATACAAACTTTGTGGACGAAGTTGCGGCAGGGTGTAGACTTGTTGACGGTGTCGTGCTGGTCGTCGACGTGGTCGAGGGTGTCATGTGCAACACGGAAGCCATCATCAAGCACTGCATCGTATGTTCCCAAGACGTTCTCAAACTCTTGCATGAGCAGGATTCCAAATATGTACGCACACTGACATACCCTAATCCTTTCGCTACTAGCGCGAGGACCTTCCAATGGTCCTGGTCCTCAATAAGCTTGATCGGCTGATTCTGGAACTACGCCTCCCCCCGACCGATGCGTACTTTAAGATTCGCCACACACTCGAAGAGGTAAACAATGCCATCGCATCCGTCTCTCGCAATCCGGATAGGCGACTATCACCCGAGCGCGGCAACGTCGTGTTCGCGTGTGCGCAAATGGGCTGGGCTTTTACGCTTGGAAGTTTTGCAAAGATGTACGCAGATACTTCTTCAGCAGCAGCAGCGGCGCGGCGCGACGCAGAAACAGGAGCGGGAGGAGGTGGACTAAATGTCGATGCCTTCGCAAAGAGACTATGGGGCAATATCTGGTACAATGCTGAGTCGCGCAACTTCACGCGAAAGCCCGCGGATCCGTCCGCTCCCCGCAGCTTTGTCCACTTCATCCTTGAGCCCTTGTACAAGCTCTACACGCAGGTTCTCTCCTCCGACTCGACTGCTCTGCAGAAGACACTCGCCAAATTGGACATACACCTCAAGCCAGCGGTATTCAAAGTCGACGTACGGCCGCTCTTGCGCATCGTACTGAACCACTTCCTTGGGCCCAGCACAGGCCTTGTGGACGCCATAAGTGGGCACCTGCCGGACGCCAAGGAAGGCGCACAGCGGAAGCTCTCCCGGTACTATACTGGTCCGCAAGCCGGGCCTTTGTTTGACGCGATGAAAGCGGTGGATCCGGATGCGCCGCTTGTCGTGTATGTCAGCAAGCTTTACGCGACTCAGGATGCGAGCGAGTTCCGCGCTTTCGGGCGCGTCGTGAGTGGGACTGCGCGGTCCGGCGCCCGTGTCAAGGTGTTGGGTGAAGGCTACTCTGTCGACGACGAGGAGGATATGGTCCAAGCAACCATTGAGGGCGTCAGCGTCAGCGAGACGCGCTATACCGTCCCAGCCGAGGGCATTCCGGCCGGTAACCTAGTACTCCTCGCCGGCGTCGATGCATCAATCAGCAAGAGCGCCACGATTGTCGATGCCGCACTCGAGGCGGACCAGCTTCACATCTTCCGACCGATCGCGCACATGACGCAGAGTGTGCTCAAGATCGCTGTCGAGCCGCTGCACCCGTCCGAGCTGCCGAAGATGCTTGACGGCCTGCGTAAGGTGAACAAGAGCTATCCGCTTGCCGTCACCAAGGTCGAGGAGAGCGGCGAGCATATCATTTTGGGTACTGGAGAGCTATACTTGGATTGCATCATGCATGATCTCCGAAAGCTGTTCAGTGAGGTGGAGATCAAAGTCAGCGACCCAACTGTTAAGTTTAGTGAGACGGTCGTTGAGACGAGCGCGGTCAAATGCTATGCGCAAACGCCCAACAAAAGGTAAATTCTTCAGCTAACCCACTTTTTCTCCTCCATTGGCTTCCACTGGTCCAGTCATACTAAATTCCGCTCTTGCTTTTTGCGTCCTCCAGGAACAAGCTCACGATTATCGCCGAACCGCTTGAAAAGGGTATTGCAGAGGACATCGAGTCTGGTAAAGTGAGCATCCGGCTTCCACCTAAGGAGCTCGGGCGGTACTTTGTCGAGAACCACGACTGGGACATTCTCGCATCGCGATCGATCTGGGCCTTTGGGCCGGAAGACAACGGCCCAAATATTCTTTTGGACGACACGCTTCCTTCCGAGGTGGACAAGACCCTGCTGTACAGCGTCAAAGAGAGCATCAAGCAGGGCTTCCAGTGGGGAGCGCGCGAAGGCCCACTGTGCGATGAGCCGATCCGCAACGTTAAGTTTCGCATCCTCGATTCGGAAATCGCGCAGGAACCCATCTATCGGGGCGCGGGCCAGGTCATCCCGACGTCTCGACGCGTCTGCTATTCGAGCTTCCTGCTCGCCACGCCCAGGCTGATGGAGCCGATGTACGCTGTCGAAGTGCAGGCGCCGCAGGAGTGCGTCGCGGCGGTGTACACGACGCTCGCGCGGCGCCGTGGCCACGTCGTGCGCGATATCCCAAAGGCAGGCTCGCCATTGTACACCGTTAAGGCGTACGTGCCGGTCATGGATGCGAACGGGTTCGAGACGGACTTGAGGACCGTGACTCAAGGGCAGGCGTTCTGCCTGCAGACGTTCGATCACTGGTCCGTCGTACCCGGCGATCCGCTCGATGCTTCCATTAAGCTCCGGCCGCTGGAGCCTGCACCACCGCTGGGACTCGCGAGGGACTTTGTGCTCAAGACGAGACGACGAAAGGTACGTGTAGAGCGTGGCTAGCAGTGCTTGCGATCAGGCTAGCAATATGCTGACTCAATGCACGACTTATATCGCAAACAGGGCCTCAGCGATCAGATTGCCGTCGCGTCGTACCTCGACCCGGAGATGGTGGTTGCGCTGGCTGCAAGCGGGTACGAACTCTGATTGTGATATTTGTAGTTAGAAGAGCAGGAGAAAAAGCAAAGCAGAGATACCTTTGTTGTGCTTGCATGAGTCCATGCGTTGCTGCAGATATGTCACCGTGGTTCTATACATACATGCGTCTTTCCATTTTAGTGACCGCCATGTTACTGGCTGTGTAGGGTTCGATGTAGCAGTGTAGATAAGTGAGTAGAGTGGTACAATGCGTCGACGCTCGGCTACTTGACGCGTTCGACAATGTCCTCATTGAGCTTGATGAGTGCATCGCGCGCTTCGGTCTGCGGCAGGATGAGCAGGGCATCGGACGCCTTCTTTGCATGCGCGCGGGCGAGATCGGCGGTGCGCAGCAGGCCGTTGGACTTGGCGACGATTGCGAGTGCCTTGGCAGAAAAGCCCATCCAAGGGAGACAGTGAGCACGCAGAACAGTCTGTGCAGCAGATCACGCGACGAAAGTGTGGAAGGCCGCGACTCACCTTTTCTACATCGTCCGTTTCGGCAAATTTGCGCGCGACCATCTCTCCGAGCCCGCTGTCGGGGAACTGCTCCCACGCATACAGCACTGGTGCAGTGGCCAGCCCGAGACGCAGGTCGGCGCCGCCGCTGGGCTTGCCGAAGGTGGCACTGGTGGCGCGGAAGTCAAGCAGGTCGTCGACGAGCTGGAAGGCGATACCGACGTTGCGCCCGTACGCGTACGCCGCGTCGCGGATCTCCCGTGCGCGCTGCTGCGCGGCGGGCGGCAGGGACGCGCACGCTTCCGAGCCATTGCCGCCCAGGATCGCGGCAGCGCGCGCCGCTTTGCCGATGAGCGAGGCGGTCTTGAGGTACGTCTTCTGCAGATAGTGCTCGAATACTTCTGGCGTCGGCCCGCGTGATGCCTCTGACGGCCCTGGCGTCGCGGAGATGGCGCCCTCCCAGAACGTGCTGAATGCGCTCTTGCGCGGTTTGGCCGCTCCCTCCTGTTGCTGCAGCGCCTGTGCGCGCAGCTGCATCACCTCGCCCTCGACCAGGTTGGCAATGACGGTCGCGACGAGCTCCACGACCTCGTTGTTGCGCAGGCGCGCGAGCGCGACGGAGGCCCTGCCGAGCAGGAAATCGCCGCCGAGGATAGAGAGCTTGTTTCCGAACGCAGCGGGCGCGCTCAGCGCGCCGCGGCGCAGGGACGAATCATCGATGACGTCGTCGTGCAAGAGCGACGCTACATGGATCATCTCGGTGATCTCGGCGAGGCGCCGCTGTGTCGGCAGGATCAGTTGGCCACCGATGGACGGGATGCACGCGAGGGCCGACGCGCCTTGCTGAAGGAGGCTAGGCGCGGGTGCATGTGCATGTGTGTGTGTGTGCGATGCGGACGAGGGAGACTCAATCCCTTCTACATCTGGATTAAAGTCGTTCAGCACTTCACGTGGGCTCAGAGGCTCGTCGACGTCCAGTCCTCCTGATGCTGCCGTTACCGCTCCTGCACCATGCTGTCCGCCGATGCGATGCCCAGGGTCGATATACCCGGCGCCCTGGACAAGCTGGTCCCAGAGCGGTGAGAGCCCGTTGGTCGCACGCGCCATCAGCAGCACGATCAGCGGCCGGACATGTTTGCCCTCTGCCTGGAAGTAGTACTTTGCAATCGTGTCAAGCGAGGGGTGGCCTGAGCCGAGGAGCGAAGAGACGTTCTTGCGCAGAGAGGAGAGCTCTGCGCCGACGATTTCTAGTGGATCGCGGATAATGGCGGTGGACGAAGTGCTCCTCTCAGGACAACTGCTTCTGCTTGGCTGTGGCGATGATGACGACGTTGCTGTTGGATCTGCCGCTCGCGCTTTGCCTGCTGCCTTGAGTGATGCAGAATGCGAAGGAATGGACGCGGCGCCTTCATCCGTCGTCGGCAATATCGTATTGAGGGCAGCACCCGGCACTGCTGGTGGCGCAGAGGCGGATCGCACGGCGTGTATCCCGGCCTCGGCAACGAGGTTCTTCGCGTGGCTGAGCGCTTGTGCCCAGGCGCTCTGTTTCCTTCGGAACGTGATAATGTGCGCCGACGAGCACGCGGCTTTCGAGCATTCCCCCGCTGCAGAGCCGCTGGACGTCGATGCGACGAGGGAACGTCGCGAGCTCGGTCCAAGGATGGCGGCGGCGGATGGGGAAGACCGCGATGCAGCGGCGGCGTGCCGCAGCGCGTGTGTGCAGCTCATGCTGAACAAGAGACGGAAGGGCTTTGCGTCTGCCGAAGGGAGCTGCGCGAGTAGTTGGTTATGGGGCCATGGTGCAGCGCCGTCGTGTGCAGTCTTTTCACCACACAGCGTATCCTGGTTCCAGCCAGATGGAACAGGAGATAATTCTGCCTGCGACAGTCTTCTTATGCGCATCTCGTCGGCGTCTTTCTTTTCTCTCTCCCACTTTGTCAGCCGTCGAGTGGTTTCCCGGAAGCACCCATAAGGGAGAGGAGGAGAAGATGCCGACATTACGTAAGGAGCTCAACTGAAAGAAGAAGAGGCCGACTCAGAGGAGTCGGTTGGGTTTTTGAATGCCGATATCCCCCTTTCGTTCCCCCCCCCCTGTGGAGACGTATGAGTGCTTCTGCTTCTTGACAACTCACCCTATATACACGTGCATCGAGCATTTCGGACTCGATTCCTTCTCCCGCAGCCCATCTCGTCGACTTGGCTTGCAAGTTGCCTGTCTTTTGACCGCCGCCCGTCGAGGAACAGGACAATGGCAAGCATGGCGCAGCACACCACCGCCGCCACCGAGTTTATCTGGCCGCACGACGCCGACACCGTGCAGGTCACCGGCGACTGGGACAACTGGTCCTCGCGGCACGACCTGACGCATCGCCCGGGAGCAGGGTGGCACACGACCATCAACCTTCCAGCGTCGACCAAGGTGCACTTCAAGTATGTCATTAATGGCGACCAATGGCTCACGCGCAACGACCACCCCACCGAGTCGGATGCAAGCGGCAATGTCAACAACTGGCTTGAGACCAGCAAAGCAGTCGTAGCCCTTACTCCCACTCCACCTGCAACATCAGTTACTGCTGAATCCACAGTGGACCAGTCGCAGCCTCGCCATGAAGAAATCGCCAAGTTCGCGCTGACCGATGAACCCGCCGACGAAGGCAAGCGCAGCATCGTGGCCGCTGCGACCCACGGCCTGCAGGCGTCCAGCCAGGTTGATCCGGCGCAAGCCACCAGCGGCCAAGAGGGCAAGAAGGATGTCCAGGACAAGTTGAGGCAAGATGCTGGCGCGTCGCAGTCCACTGGTGAGTTGACGTAACTGCACGCATGTGATCAGGGAATGTAAGCTAACATCTGTTCGCCATAAACCCAGCCGGAGGCATCATCACCAGCATGACGACTGCAGTAGACGCCGCGTTGGCCTCTGCCACCACTTCCGCCCCGGCCACTGCTGTTGCTGACATTGTTACCGACGCCGCTGTGACCAATGCTTCGGGCGCCTCCTCGCAGCCTGAGAGTGCAGCCCCTCATAAGGACGCTATGCCACTTACGGGCAACGCAGCCGCCTTGGAGCGAAAAGAGCCCTTCTCTTCCGACATCACTTCCGTCGGGCTGACACGCAGCAACAGCAAGGCGTCTGTGTTGGCTAAAATCGATACCAACAAGGGCGGCGCGCTCTTCCAGAGGGCCATGGCTGACGTGGCGATGCAGAAGGATCCATCGCCCGCTGATGCGGGCAAGACTTTCGTCGCGGGTGCTGCGGCGAAAGAAAGCCAGTCGCCCAGCACGGTTGCACCGACGCAGCCGACGAGCCAGGGGGACAAGAGCATGGTTGCGGCCACGGGTGGTGCTGGTGGAGGAGCAGCAGCTCCGGGAGCGCATGCAGGAAGGGTGGGCGGTCCCAAGAGGGCAGCAAGCATTCGGAGCAACAGGAGCACAAGTAGCCAAAAAGGCAAGGCTGGTACTGTAGCAACGACCAATGGCGGCGCTTCCTCTCAACAACAGCAGCAGCAAGCGGCAAAAGTGCAACCGCATGCGCAGGCGCCGCCACCCCGCAACGCATCGCGGCCGCAGCAGCTTGTATCTGCCGGAAATGCGCCAGCGGTGCAGGTAAGAAAGAGCAGCGACAGCAGCCGCGTGCGGCGAAGCCATGAGCGCACCAACTCTGCTGCTGTTGCCAGCGCTGCGAACGCACGTGCTGGCGCGGGTGTTGCTGCGGGTGTTGGTGGTGCTGGTGCGCAGGCCCAGCGGACGAACAGCATCAGCAAGAAGCGGAACAGCAACGCCAGCGGCGCCGCGGCCACGCTAGGGCGCAGCGCCGGCGCTTCCACGAGCAGCTACGGCAGCGGTCACGAGGAATCGTCGGCGAGGAGTAGCACGGTGGGTGTGCAGGCCGGCAAGCGCGCTAGCCGCTTCGGCACGCCCAACAGCTCCACTTCTTCTCCTTCTGCGAAGAGCTCTGCCGCAACAGCAGAGTTCGGCGCATTGGCGACGCAGGCGCCGAGCACGCCGCCGCGCGGGCGCAAGCAGAGCCTTTTCAGCAAGATTAAGGACGCCATCTCGCCCAAGACGACGCCCGAGAAGGCTGCGGTGGGTAGGGCCAGCAACCCGCCGACGCCGAGCAGGAACGGCCGGGCTTGAGCTGTGCACTGTTCAAAAGGTGGCTGTCGCGCCCACGGCCGCTGGTGCGTGTGTGGAGGGAGAAAGGAACATTTTGTTTATTTGCGGAAAGGTCCCCGCCTTTGCGCCCACTCGACAGGCACCCTCTGGTACATATATCCGGCGTCGCTTTCGCCGCTGCACGACTTGTGCAGCCCGCCCTCCTCTCCGATCTCCTTACCTCACTTCTCGTCGACTCGGCCGTTTTTGCATGTCGAAGGCAGCACGCTCTCTGCTTTGGTTTACCTGCTCGCAACGCCCGCATCTGCTGGGACTGGGGCACTTGCTTCGTAAATTGGGGATAAGAGGGGAAAGATGTTGCACGGCGTGCGTGCGTGTTTACTTGGCTCGCCTAATTCCACAAATGGACGTGTCATGTATCGTCGCGTTCGCATGTCAGCGTCACCTCTATGCGTTCTGGATGCGCGCGTGCAAGCAAGCGAGCCCTGTTTGTACGCATTTCGCCATCCTGGTCACCCAGCTGCGGCCGAGTGTGGACTGGCTGGCTGCCAGATGAGCCACAAATGTACAGGTAGACCATGCGTCGACGCACGCGGCGGCGCACTGAGCAAGGGGTCCTTGACAGGACCGAGATGGACGGGCATAGTACGGCATGGCGTGGGGGCACGTCGAGCAAGCAACGTACCGTGTGGCGATTCGACGTTTTGTGTACGAGCGTCTCTGCCTTGTGCATCATCTATCAGCCATGCATGCAACGAAGGCACGTCGCGGTCGGCGGTCGCTGCCGCTAAGCACACCTCTCGGCGCTCGTAAACGCATCTCCAAGCTGTCAACCGTGTGTATGCTCCACTTGTGCTGGCAGTCCGTCCTCACCGCTGTCATAGTCCCCGTCTGTCTTTCTGGGTTGAGCATATGCCCAAGGCATTTGGAGCGCTTTTGGACATGTTGGTGACGAGACCTTCCTATGCAGGTTTGTTGCTGGCTTGCCTCGCAACAGCAGCGTGGAGTAGAGAGCGTCGGCGGGGATGCCGAGTGCAGGCTGGGTTGCCCCTGTCTCACCAAGCCGAGGCTGAACGGACTTTGCAATGAGACGGCGGCACAGTCAAAGGTATGCAGAGGCTGTCTCACACATTGTGCGAATGCCCCAGCGGGCTGACCCGCCATCTCGAGGCATGTGTCGCACTCTCAGCATCCCCATATGGATGGATGTTCACCGCCCGCAACTATCCACCGATCTATCCAACCATTTACTCCGCCGCCGACGCCAGTGCACTACACACACACCAGGTATTGCTGCTGAGCAGATCCATCGAGCACCGTTGCTGACTGCATCGAGCTGGTCTAGACCCCAGAAAGCCTCGCAGCGGCGAAACAAGAACGGGGTGCGACAGGCGCACAAGCGGAGCGCGCAGCGCGTATTCATTCATTCGTTCCATCTGTCCCTCTGTCATTGACAAAACCATGTCGCGCCTATCGGCATCTCACGACCTCACAGCTGCTGCTTCTGCTATGCACAGTGGCAGCATCCGTCCGTCGATCGACGCCGAGACGACCGATTTCTACGATGGCCCGGAAGGTGGGTGCCGATGCTGTGATGTGCTGAGACCGCCAGTGGCTGTGGTGTCCCCTCTTCCCCTCTGTGTCAACGAGCAGCCAGTCAGCGTGTTGTTGTTTGCTTTGCTAGCCCTGGCTCGCTAATAAGCAGTCCCGTCGCTCTCGGCTCTCGCTCTCTCTCCCGCGAAGAGCCCGCATGCCAAGGCGCCAGGGCGCGGCAGCGCTAAAACATAATAAAAAACTAGACAAGCGTGGCGCCTTGGCATTGATGATGGAAAGCGGACAGCGCTTTTTGGCTACTGGGCCAGTCAGCGAGTAAACCCCAAACCCCACCCCTTGCCATCTACTTGATCACTGTTACAGACGTGGGCCGCCTACCATACCGAGCACTCGGGCCATAACCTCGCCATCGTTGGACTGACACTACACATCCTTCTCTCTCACACCACAATCCCTAGGTCTGCCCGCACCGCACCGTCTCTCCTCGCGCTACTCGGGATCCCCCTACCCCGAGCCCCGCGCCAGCTTTGACAGGCCATTGCAAGGACCGAGCTCAGGCAACAACACGTACGCCGACCCGTTCATCGCTAGCAGCAGCAGCAGCAACATCAACAACATTGGCGCGTCTGCGTCTTCCATTCCTCTTCATCGCTTGAGCGCAGACCAGCGATCACCATCAGCAGCAGCGTTGGAGAGTGCACCGTCCGACCCTTTCCTCAGCGGTCAGAGCCCGCATTCTAGCTTTGACCAGCTACGGCGCAGCAGCATGGGCTACTATCCACAGAACGACCCCGCGGGCCTCTACCCGCCGAGTCCGTCCGGCCACCACTACGCCAATGGCGCCGGCACGTCCTCGCCCGCTCCGGGATCGCTCTACAACTACGGCTACGGCCAGCATGCCCTGCCGTACGGGGGCAGCCCACTGGCAACCCCAACGGCCCCCGGCTCCAGCGTGGAGGACTTTTCGTACCGCAACGAGGCCGACACGTGGGGCGTACCGCAGTCTTCGTCATCCGGCTCGCTCGCGCGAGAACGCTACCTCGCGCGCAAGGAGGCACAGGCGGCCGCTGCCAGCGAGAAAGCCGGTTTATTCGGTGGCGGCGCCAAGGAGGGCGACGACTACGGCGATCACAGTTACAGCTACGGTGCCCTTGGCGGGAAACGGGGCGGCGGTTCCAGGCGCAAGTGGTGGCTTATCGGCGGCGGCGTCGTTCTGCTCGCTATCGTCGGCGTCGTCATCGGCATTGTCGTGTCGCGCAAGATCAGCAACAGTGCAAGCTCCAACGCCGGCGTCGAAGGTGTCGTCAAGCAAGCCGGCAGCGACCCGTCCAATTTTGAAAAGGACAGTCGGCTGCACAACTCATTCTTTGGCATGTGCTACACGCCACTCAACTCGCAATATCCCGCCTGCGGCGACACGCTCGACGCGGTCATCGAGGACGTGCAGCTGCTGAGCCAACTGACGACGCGCTTGCGGCTGTACGGCGCCGACTGCAACGTGACGGCGCTGACGCTCGAGGCGATCCAGCGCACCAAGACCAACCTGACCATCTTCCCCGCCATCTGGATCAACGGCGACGACACGATCTACTCGCGTGGCGCCGACGCGATCATCAGTGCGCTGCAGACCTACGGCACGGACCACGTTGCGGGAATCTCGGTCGGCAACGAGTACATGCTCAACGGCGGCAACCTCACCTATCTCGGCGCCAAGATCGCAGACATGCGCTCGCGCATCGCCGCCCTGGGCCTAGGAAAGCCCATCCCCGTTGGCACGGCCGACGCTGGCAGCAAGATCACCGAGGCACTCGCGGCGACATGCGACTACGTCATGTCCAATGTCCATCCCTGGTTCGGTGGCGTCCCCGTCGACCAAGCTGCCGGTGCGTCCCGTTCTATAACGTCCCTAAGCCTCCTCACGATCACGCTGTGACGTGCTGTGCTGACGCCGCTGCACCCCTTCCCCTCCTGCCATTTCCCTTTGAATGTGTGCTCTACCCAAAAAGGCTGGACATGGGACTACTTTAACACGAACACACCGGCCGTAGCGCTGAGCACGCCGAACAAGCCGGCCGTGTACATTGCCGAGACCGGCTGGCCGACCGGCGCGAACGCGACGGCGTTCGAGACGTTCCAGGGCGCCATTGCTGGCGTCGACGAGCTCAACACTTTCCTCTCCACCTTTGTTTGCCAGGCCAATGCCAATGGAACCACCGCGTGAGTTGGCCTCGGGCGATCCGCAAGTGGCATAGTTCTGCACGCGTCTTCTTGTTTGGCTCTTGTCGCGAGGTATGGTGTGCGGAACCCGCGCTGACGTCTGTCTCTCTCTCCTTCTCTCTGTACCCTTCGGCGCACAGCGACACTTTCTGGTTCGAAGCATTTGACGAGCCGTGGAAGGACCCGTTGTACGGCGGCGTCGAGGCGCACTGGGGCCTGTTCAACTCGAACAAAACGCTCAAGAGCGGCGTCGTCATTCCTAACTGCGCGCACTCCTGAGCGCCCATAGCCACCCCTTTCCATCTTTCGCTGTACGAGGAAGTAGCTCTGCGTTTGCACCTCCCCACTCCCCTTTCGTACTTTGCTGCTCAATCGATGGTCACTTTCCACACGGCCGGCTTGCGGCGCTTTCTCGTCTGCTCCACCTCAGTCGGGAACGTCTGGGCCACCGCTGGCTACACCTGGACGGCGCGGCCCAACTACTCGACTTCCCCGACGATAGCCAGCTAGTCCGCATGCCTCGCAAACGTTCCACACCCCTTTCCTCCTGGTGAGGGCATCACGGCAGGGTGGGACACGGACACTCACAACCATCGACACTACTCTTTTCGCGCCCTTGCGCTACTCCGCCGCGATATCGCCCTTTGAAATATCACTCCGCCTTCTGTGCACGGACATTGTACGCTTTAATGCATGTACTGTAGTAATGATCACGTCTGGCAATAACTTTTCGTGGGCTCTTTGCCGGTATGGCGTAAGAAAGCATGGTTTGCAGGCGTCCGTGTAAGATGTCTTCAACAATTGGGCGGTCTATGATATGCTTGCACAGCTCACTGGCATTCACTTGAGATTCTCTAAATTTCTAGTTTATCCCCGTATCCGCCTCAGCCTCTGCGCCGGCGTCTTGCTCGTCCAGCAGAAAGCCCGAGTGGTCGCCGGCCAGATCAGCGATGGGCGCCGCGCTCTCATTGCTTGTCGCGCTTTCGGTCGCCGCGTCGCCGCCCGCAAGCGCATAGACCGAGGCCCCTCCTGCGCTTGCGCCCCATTGCGAGGGCACAGCTCCGCCACTGCCGTCCTTTACCACGGGGACAACGAAAGTCTCCACTGCAGAGCAGACGCCCCAGTTAGCATCTACGCACGCATCAGCCTCTCGCCCTATTCCATTTTGTCGCCTGTCTGCTCGGTGAGGCAGTTGCCAATGCCGATCGACACAGGACAGCGCGTACAAATAATGGCTGTACCAAGTCGGGTGCGTGCGCTCCACCACGCACCCGTGCGTTTGCGTCGCCTGCCTTGCGGCTAGATAGGAGGAGCGTCGGAGCGTGATGACGTGCACGCGCAGCGGCTGTGCTCTTTCCTGATTGCCAATGGTCTCGCCGTCGCTGCGATCCAGGCTGTTATGCATGGGTCCTGGCCCGCGCAGGGAGCCCAAGCGCAGAGCAGCCGCCTGCCCAGGCAGGGAGCCAACATGTCCAGCATACTCACTCTCCTCGTGCCCGATCAGCTGCAGCTCGCGGAGACGTGCACAGACGTTCACGAGGACTTGCAACACGGTGGAGCGGCCCGCAGCGTCACGCAGGAGCAGATGTCCATGGCGACGCGAGCGCTTCACCTCGGCTTCTATTTCGGCTTGCTCAATAGTGCTCCCGGAGAAATGCTGTTGGGTCCATGATGGCTGATCTGCCGTCGCATCCACAGGAAAGAAGCGAGGGAGAATTATCGCCAGATGTGTGAGTGCCGGCAAGTCTCCGAGCGAGTGTGCTGTGCGCGTCGTGAACCGCATGCGGGGGCCATGGAGTTGCAGGTGGGTCAACCTGGACCAGGCGCTTGGCAGCGACTGGAACGGAGCGGGAGGCCTGACACTGGCCATCTCCCACAGGCCTTCAAAGGCATCACCGTTGCCCCAGAGACTAAGCATGCACACAAGCTCTTTCAGATTTGCTCGGAGCTGCACGAGTACCCTCTGTCTAGTTTGGTGGGCTGGCGCAGTGCCCTTGACCTCACAGAGAACGCTCGGTGGACCCTGAAGTACCAGGGTCTCGAGCGCGGCACCGCGCGCATCGTCGGCGGCAAAAAGGAGATGTAGCGGTAGGGTGTCTTCATGGAGGAGAGAGCGCTCAAACGCCCTCGTCGCACCGACATTGTCGTACAAACTGGTTTTGGAGGCTTGCGCTCGAACCGAGACGCAGAATGGCGAGCGGTTCTGCAGCAGGCGCAATGTGCGTACGCACGTGCGAGCCAAGTGGAGTGACTCGCCGCTGCCGCCCCTTCTTTCGTATGGTCCAAAGCCGTTGGGAGACGCGGCCCTTGCGCTGTAACGCGTGAGGAACCGCGTGAAAGAGCGCATTTGAGACATACCGCTGAGTGTCAGTTCAGAAAGCAGAGCGGATAGGACCTCTGTGCGCGCAGAACGTTCGACTAATGCAACGTCCAAGATAATATCCGACCGCGAGCCGCTTGTCGCGGTGCTACCTTGCGTATGGTTCTCGTCGGTATGGTCCTCCGTGGTGCGCAAGAGCATCGCAACAGTCATTCCGTAGATGTGACGACGCAGTTCGATTGGAAGACGCGGTTTTACGGTCAAGCCGAGCGAGTGAGTCCGGGTCCGGGTGCGCACGCGAGCGGGATGAGGGAGAGGAGACAGACCGTGACCGTGACCGTGGCCACCGCCGATCACCTTCGATCGAAAGCGGAATGAATGCACTCCGACGGTCAGCAACAAGCAAGAGCTTTGATGCTAGCCTTTTAAGGCCCTTGTTTTGCCAAGAGGCTCACCTCGATATGCTGAACACGACATGACCTGGTAGCACTGCTGGAAAGACCTGGGCGTGACGTCTCGCCTGGCCGATGGGCCACTGTGGCGGCGCCGCCCGCGTCGGCGGAGGGTCTAGACGAGTTTGTATTTCCCATCTCTATCGCACGCTGCTGGTATCTGGGCAGCGCCACCCCATGCAGCTATGGTGTATGCAGCTTGCACGTGGAATGCTCAGTTGCGAACAGATGAGCGTCGCATTCGGAATCGGGACGAGCGAAAGCATTCAAGGTAGCTGTCAAGGGCGTTGAGGAGGGGACGGTGTGTGTGGGGCGCTCCAAGACCTTTCAACCCAGGGGGTAAAATAGGGTTGCGCCCCTGTGATCACCCTGCTCTCTCTCGCGAGCACGCGCGTCGCATAGATACAAACGATTGCAGGGGGGAACCGCGTGTCGCATGTAATTTGTAACTTGATTGGAGCATGCTTGCTATCTTTCGCGCCAGACGAGCGATTTTCATCAAGCCAAGGCTATTGAATGCTCCTTTTTGTTAAAACAGTAGCTTCATAGAAGTTCTAAGACAAAGGCTCTCAGACCATGGCGGAACCGAACCTCGCTCCCGGCACTGGCGGCGTCAGCGCCCAAGGCCAGGCGACGACCTCGCCGCCGCGTGGATCACCTTTCACGCCCCTCACCCGTCTGCCATCTACCGATTCCAACCGCAGCCTTGGGCAGCAGAGCAACAATAACTCCACCGCTGACAGCCCGGGCTCTGGCGCGGGCCTGGCGTTCTCGACGCCGAGCATCAGTAGCAGTACTGCGACACCTGGTCGGCCGCGCGTGCTTCGACGAAAGGACTCGCAGTCCTCGAACGGTGGAGGCTCGGGGAGCTTCAGCCCTGGAGCGACAGGCCCAGGAGGACTAGGTCGCACATCATCTATATCAGCTCGTAGCGGCCTTGGTCTGCATCCGCGCACGCGCTCGAGCGGCACAACAGGCGGGAACAACACACCCTCTTCCGGCCGGCACATTTCACATGGGGCCTATGCGGCTTCGCGGCCTGCACCTCAGCCTGATGCGGCGCAGCGCGATCTTTTCAGCGCAGCTGTCGCGTCATCCAACCTCGCCAGGTCGAGCGACGGGCTGCAGGCGCTTCTCAGGGACCACCCTGAATTGATCAGCAGCAGCTTGAAGGCCGCCGCAGGTACAGCGTTGATGGAGCGCAGCGAGAGCATCAGCGCACGCGCCAGCCAAAAGGGCAGCGAGCCAGGGACACCGCTGCTGGAAAGCGGGCGAGGCAGTGTGTGCAACAGCCTCATCCTCGAAAACTCGGCCTTTCCATCTGGCGCGTCTCCTGGAGGCATGAACCTTGGTACCCCGGGTGAGTTAACATGTGAGGCCCGATATTAGGCATTGTAGGGTTACGATGCAGTGGCCAGTTAGGGTTGCCTCCCTCGGGTCAGCCGGGATCCGACTACTAGTGGAGCCCGGCAATCCCCGCACGAGGACCGGGCCATCTTACGACCCATCGGTCACGCGACCCACATCACCTTGTCATCAGTGTGGAAGTCACACTCCTACCATCTTTTGCTCGTTCTTGTTACGCTGCCTTGGGGTCATTTCAACCAAGACACGTATCTGCTTGCTGACCGGAGACATTCCTCCTTGCCCCTTTCTCATCCGGTTCCCTGCCTGTCGCCTCGTCCTCACGCGCTCCCGTGATCCCCATTTTTGGCCATCACCGCCTGTTGGCCCCCGCTGGCTGCAACTCCATGCATGACACCTCACTTATGCCCGTCGCCTCTACACCTGTCGACCATCTAAATGGAATCGCCATCGGTCCCGACATGCCGCCTGATTTCGTTGCGGATCTGGGCGAGCCAGGTGCAAAGCCCGACTACAGCGAGCAGAAGATCGTTGTTGCTATGGTTGGACTGCCGGCCCGAGGGAAGAGTTATCTTAGTAACAAACTGATGCGATATCTCAAAGTGAATCGAAAACTTCCATTTGCTAGCTGTTCGATTCATTGCTAACTTTCTCACCTTCCGCCCCCAAGTGGCTCGAGTACGATGTCAAAGTGTTCAACGTAGGACAGATGCGGCGAGCATTAGCACGGACAAAGCTGCGAGAATCTGGCATCACCGAAGATCACACGGCCTCGTTCTTCGATCCTGCTAATCCAGAGGCTTATGCGCTACGGTCACAGATGGCATCCGAGTGCCTGGAGCAGCTGATTATATGGCTCAAGGCCGGGGGGAACGTGGGGATCCACGATGCAACGAACACCACCAAATCGCGACGCGAGGAGATAGCCAAGCGCGTAGCGCAGGAGCCGAACCTCAAACTGGTCTTCCTTGAGAGCATCTGCACCGACCCGGCGGTCATCGCCGCGAATATCGCGGTCAAAGTTCGCAGCGGAGATCCAGACTACGCCAACGTGTCACCCGAGGAGGCGAAAAAGGATTTCTTGGCGCGGATCAAGAATTACGAAGATGCTTATCAGCCTGTCGATGCGGACGGTAGCGAGAGTCAATTGAGCTACTGCAAGATCTTCGACGTCGGCCAGAACGTCGTCGTCAATCAGATTCGAGGGTATCTCGAGTCGAGGATCGCGTTTTATTTGATGAACCTGCACCTTACTCCACGTAATATCTTCTTTTCAAGGGTGAGTACTGAAATGCTCTGAGAAAGACAGAGCAAGGCATATTGACAGCTTCGAAATGAACCATCAACCATGTACAGCATGGAGAATCTCAGTACAACGTCCAAGGGAAGATTGGCGGTGATAGCGACCTATCCGAGCGAGGCTGGTCCTACGCGCGCGCTCTACCAGATCTAATCAAGGATAATATCGGCGACGCCCCTCTCACTGTGTGGCACTCGACCCTCAAGCGGACTGCGCAAACGTCCTCCTTTTTGCCATACAACAAGCTTGCGTGGAAGTCGCTGGATGAGCTCGACGCTGGTGTCTGTGATAGCATGACGTACGAAGAGATCGAGCAGTACTACCCCGAGGATTATGCCTCCCGCGACGATGACAAATTCAACTACCGGTACCGAGGCGGCGAGTCATACCGCGACGTTGTCGTACGTCTCGAGCCCGTCATCATGGAGCTGGAACGACAAGAGAATATTCTCATCATTGGACACCAGGCGATCCTGCGATGTTTGTACGCCTACTTCCATTCGCTCTCGCAAGAAGAACTGCCGTACATCAAGATACCTTTACACACTGTCATCCAGCTGACGCCGAAAGCGTACGGATGCGACGAGAAACGGTTCCGCTTGCCCATCGACGCTGTCGACACACACCGACCCAAGCCGGTCAAGGTCAGCCAGGTGGCGCCGGGCACGCCGCCCTTGCTGCAGTCAAAGACTCCTTTGATCCCGGACGATATACTTCAGGCGGCTACCAGCTTGCCGCCCAGTCAGCGCAAGCCGCAGTACGAAGAGCACCAGCTATGAAGAGTGTTAGGAGAAAACGGGCGAATTGCATACACAGTCACCACCACTACTACTTCATTGCAGCCCATTAGATCCGTGCATTCACGTCGTCACCAGTACCTTGTGTATCATACATTATAGCAAGCAAGTGAGAAGCTTATACCGCACTCGTTTCCTGACCAATCGCAGGTTAACCTCAATTCGAACCAAATGAATTGCAAGTTGCAGCTTGTATACATATGTGTGAAACTGTAGAGTTGCGTTGGTGTGATGCTTGCGACTGAACCACGTCTTGAATACAAAGCACTATGCTTTGGGAACCTCGCCCCAGTATCATATCTCCTCACAGCCTGTCGATTATCGAAAGGGCGGCCACCAATCTGTGTCGCCTGCATTGCGCTTGCTTATGGACCCGCCTTAGTCAAGCGGCTCCTCTTCGATGAAGGCATCGCTCGCCATGTCAGAGTCCATGTCGATATCTTCGTTAATGTCCTCGAACTCTGGAGGGATGGGGTGGTTTGGGTTGACCAGGAGGCAATTGCCGGGCCCATCGAACGTGACAGTGACTGTCTCATTGTCGCGTACCTGACCGCGAAGGATGAGCAGCGAGAGAGGGTTGAGCAGGCTGCTCTGGATGGCCCTGTTAAGTGGCCGCGCGCCAAGCGAGGGGTTGTACCCAATCGACGCGAGGTAGTCCTTGGCGCCGTCATCGAGCTGCAGCTTAATGCGCCGGCCATTGGACCAAAGTCGGTGCTGCACTTCCTTGACTCTGCTCTCGACAATGCTGCGGATGTCCTTGCGGCTCAGCTTGCGGAAAATGATGGTCGAGTCGATCCGATTGATGAACTCGGGGACAAAGTGCTGCGCGATCGCTGACTGCACCAGCTGCTGCGTGGCAGGCGAGATGGAGCCGCCTTCGTCTGCGGACGGGTCAGCGTTGATCGATGCGGAACCGAGGTTGGAAGTCATGATGATGACACAGTTCTTAAAGCTGACCACTCTGCCTTGACCGTCTGTGCAGCGCCCGTCATCCAAGATCTGCAGGAAGAGAGTGACGAACTCCTTGGCCGCTTTCTCGATCTCGTCGATGAGCACGACTGAGTACGGACGTCGGCGGATCCACTCAGTTAACTGGCCACCCGAATCGTGCCCGACATAGCCAGGCGGCGCGCCGATGAGCCTGCTGATCGAGTGCTTCTCGCTGTACTCGGATGCGTCTATGCGCATCATGGCGTTCTCGTCGTCGAAGAGCTGCTTGGAAAGAGCTTTGCTGAGGAGCGTCTTGCCGGTTCCGCTCGGGCCGCAGAAAAGCAGAGATGCGATCGGTCGGTTGGGGTTGGCTAGGCCGGAGCGAGAGAGGCGGATGGCTTGCGCAACCGCTTTGACAGCTTCCGGTTGCCCAATGACGTCCTTGGCAAGTAAGTGCTCGAGCTTGAGCAGTTTCTGCTTCTCGCCCTCCATCATCTTCGCTGCGGGGATTCCCGTCCAGCGAGCGACGATCTGCGCGATACGCTCGGAAGTGACTGTGTTCGCGCCATTGCTCACGCCTTCTTCCTCACGCTTGCGCTCCTCCATTTGCAGGCTCTTGAGACGCACCTCAAGCTCCGGGATGGCATAGTAGCGCAGGTCGGCTGCCGTCTGCAGGTCGTACCTCCTTTCCGCATCTAGTGCCTTTTGCTGCAGCTCCTCGATGCGCCTGCGGACATTGTTGATTTCATCGCCTTTTGCCTTTTCTGCGTCGTGCTTGGCGATAAGCGGCGCGAGTTCTTCATCCACTTGAGACAGCTCCTTGCGTCCTTTCTCGAGGTCCTCCTTGCTGCTAGCGTCCTTCTCACGCTCGAGGGCATGGATGGCGACTTCGAGCTGTAGCTTCTTGCGTTGCAGCTTATCGATGTCCTCTGGTACAGTGTCGCGCTGCACACGCACATCTGCGCAAGCCTCGTCGACTAGATCGATTGCACTATCGGGTGCGCGGCGGCTGGTAAGGTAGCGCTTGGCGAGCACGGCAGCCTGGACGAGTGCAGAGTCGAGAATGCGCACAGAATGGTGCACCTCGTACTTGTCGCGCAGACCACGGAGGATGGCGATGGTGGCATTGACATCCGGTTCTTCGACAAGGACCTGCTGGAAGCGTCGCTCGAACGCGGCATCCTTCTCAATGTATTGCCGGTACTCTGCAAGGGTCGTTGCACCGATGCAACGAAGCTTGCCGCGCGCAAGCATGGGCTTGATCAGATTCGCCGCGTCCATACCCGAGTCACCGCCCTTGCCTGCCATCAAGAGATGCATCTCGTCGATTGCCAATATGATGTTGGTCCCGTTCTCGGTAGCCTTTTCGATCTCGTCCAGAACAGCCTTCACGCGCTCCTCGTACTCGCCGCGGTACTTTGCGCCTGCCATAAGTGCGCCCATGTCGAGTGAAAGAAGGCGTCCGAGAAGATTTGGCGGGACATCCCGATCAATGATCCGTTGCGCGAGTCCTTCCATGACAGCAGTTTTTCCGGTACCAGGCTGTGAAATAAACAAATGGCTTTGTCACCGTCATTACACCGAATCACAGTCAACATTCCAAGAATTGACTCACTTCTCCAATCAAGACTGCGTTGTTTTTAGTACGTCGCGAGAGAACTCGCACGACTCTGCGGATCTCATCATCTCTGCCAATGACAGGGTCGAGCTTGCCCTCGGCGGCGAGCATGGTCAAGTCTGTACAGTACTTGTTGAGTGCGTCGAAACCCGCCTCGCTGGCCTTACTTTCGATCCTTCTGGCGCCGCGTGCATTTGTGATGGCCGTCTTCAGCAGCTCCGAGTTAGCGAGGCCGGCGGCCTTGAGCAAGCCTTTGAGCGTGGTGTCGTGATCTACTAGCGCGAGCAGCAGGTGGTCTTGCGCGATGTACGAATCGTGCTGCGTCTTCTTGAGCTTGTCGGCTTCCTGAATGACTTTCAGCGCTTCTCGGCTGAACGACGTCTCATCGGGCGGTGGGTTTTGCTGCGGAATCTTGCGCAGCGTGTCGCGCAGACTTTGCTCTAATTTTGCCACGTCCACGCCGGCCTTACTGAGCACGGAGTGGAACAGCGATTCGGTCGCCGCCGATCCTGAGCCGGCCCCCGCGGCCCCTGCAGCGCCAGGAGCTGTTACACCCGTTACGGTCGGGCCGCTGGAGTCGAGCAGGAGAGCGAGGGCGAGGTGTGATCCTGTGACTTGTGGGTGAGCGTAATCCTTGGCCAGCTGTGATGCTGCGCCAACGGCGCTTTGTGCGCGGTCTGTGAATTCGAAGGCCATACTTCCGTTGTCTGTGTCAAGTGCTGGCGGGTATCAATCGTACGGAGCCGATGAGGTATAGGGGCGAAGTAAACATCGTATTAATGTGTAAGCGATGCCGCTCCTATATACCCTACCATGCCCTCCCCAGCTGGACTGCAGTGATTGGGATGATCGAAGCCTCGTCTTCCAAAGCGCAACCGATGTCATCCGGGCAAGAATAACCCTACTATGCGATTGAAGGTCCTAGAAGCTGCTAGAAGCCGCCGGAAGCATCTCGTGAGCACGAGACCGCTTGTTTCGAAAATCATTTTGAATGTTCGATCACATGCAGCTAGCAACAACCGGGCAGAGAACGAATCGGTGCATTCAGATCGTTTGTAAACTCACGCAAAACTCGCCGCGTCCAACGCAACTTTTCAACTCGAACACGCGACGCGCCATCAACTAGGATGTACCCGGCTTGCACAAAAAGAAAGCATGGCCACGCGCCTAAGCTGCTCTTCGCAGAGCAAGAAAGACGAGAGGGAGTGCCGATGGATCGATGTCTGCTTCGACACGTCTGGGAGTGAGTCAAGGCCTCATATATGCTCCATTGTGATCACATGCTATTGGCTGTCGGCGATTATTGCCGGGGTGCAGTGAACCCCAGCCGCAGTTAGCGGACAAACTGCGACGATCCCTGCTTGGCATCCCAGCCGGCATGAATGGTACTCTGCAGAGTGAGTCGACAGGCGGGAGTGACCTGGCATTTCCTGTGCGAATGGAGAGACGCTCGACTCTAGGAAGCTCGTCGGATGCGATGTAGAAAGGACATCTTGCTGACGAAGATCAATGGACGTGCTCGTTACCATTCCAGACCCGTTCGCACACGACACGCCGGACAGCGTCGACTCCGTCTTGGCATATGCTGCCGCGACGTGTTGCAGGTACAACAAAGGGCACTGGAACCTCGTATTTTCCGGTCAGCTTGTCGCCACGGGTCGGACAGATGGCGTCGTCGCCATTTGGGATGCAGAGACGAAACGGATCGTAAGATGGCTGGTTGGGCATACAAAGACGGTGCTGGGCGTTGCGTGAGTACTTCCATTTATCATTTCTGGACTTCCGGTATCACTTTGTGGCGCCAGCTGACCACACGAATCTGCGCTCCCTCTTTCAGATGGTCGCCTAACAATCGCTTCCTGGCCTCCTGCTCGTACGACTGCTCGATCATCATCTGGGACCTCTCGCAAGGATCCGGCACACAATTCAGAAACATCAAGTTCGACACCGCCGTCCTCAGTGTACAGTACGACCCGAAGAATTCGTGCGTTCATTTTGGGACAGAACAAATACATTATCACGCCCTGCTGATGCTTCTCATTGCCAATTGACATTCAGGAACCACCTTCTTGCTGTCCTTGAGACGCAAGAAGCCGTCTGGATCGATTTGCAACAGCGCATACAGGTCACGCGCCGGCGGATCAAAGGAAAGCATCAAACCAACGCCAATGCTCAGAATGGCAATCACAATAGCAATGGGCAGGTGATCCAACAGGAAGGGGCAAACAAGTCCGGCAGTGACCAACCCTGGGACACTCCCGAATTCTCTCCGCTACCTGTCCGTCGGTGGACGTTCGGCGGTGACTATGACACGCCGGTTGCACCTTACCTGCAGCCTCCGCCCTCTCCCTCATCTCCTTCTGTTTCGGCGGAGGCTGTAGCAGGTGATGCTGACATGGGTAGCGCCAAAGAAGAGCGTAGCGACAACATACCACCACCGCCTACTCGGCGAAAGGGGCACATCCCGCAGAAGATTTCATGTGCCATCTTCGGGCACGATGGCCGACACATCTTTGCCGGCACGTCGCGAGGCGGGCTGTTGGTATATGATCTGTGCTCGCGGCAGCTTGTGCAATGCGAAGGTGGTGGTGCCAGCGGAATGGGCAACGCGTCGGCGTCACCCGCGGCAGCTGCGGGTCTGTTAGGCCCGGCTCTGATCAAGGAGATGGCGATTGACGCTACGGGCAAGATGCTTCTCGTGAATTCGAACGATCGGGCGATTCGTGCGTTCAGCATCAGTATCAACAACGAGCCTCCGCCCGAGCCATCACAGCAGCATCGCAGCCACGGCGCAGAGTCGCCTAACACGTGGTCGTCAATGCCATCGGTCAGTCCGGCACCTGAGGCGCTTGTGCATGTGGCGGCAGCGGTAGCGGCAACGGCTGTGACAGTCGCTGCACCTACGTCTTTACAGGCAGTGGACGAAGACGCACAGGTGATCAGTGTATCACAGGGAGGCAACGATCTTTCACACGCCGAGCGCAGTGCACAGGCTATCGCTGCCGTGCTCGAAGCAGCGCAAGAGGACGCCGACGTTGACCAGCCGGCCGCGCTCGCCGCAACGGCTGCGTCTACCAACCCGTCCTGCTCCCCCTCTGCTTCGGCGCCACCGCAGCCGCGCGTCAATAAGCCGTTCAACGTGCGCCTGCTATACAAGGTGCAGGACCGCGTCAACCGGACACCGTGGTGCGGCATCGGCTTCACCGGTGATGGCGAGTACGTTTTTGGCGGTGCAACAAACATTACTGCGCACAATATCTACATCTGGGAGCGCATGACGGGCACGCTCAACAGGATTCTCGAAGGTCCCAAGGAGCCGCTCATTGGCCTTGATGTGAGTCGCGCCGCGCCCAAGAGGGTGCTGTGGGGCTGGGATACCTACGAAATATGGTACGACTGACACGCAACTCTTGGCATGAGCAGTGGCATCCACACCGGCCAGCGGCCGCGTCTGTCTCGTCGACGGGGAACGTCAACCTGTGGTCGACTCCGACGGCGGAGATCTGGTCGGCGTACGCGCCCGGGTTCGAGGAGCTCGAGGAGAACGCGGAGTACGAAGAGCACGAGGACGAGTTCGACGTCGAGGACGAGGACGAGGTGTCACGCCGAAAGCAGGACGAGGAGGAAGGCCTGGTGGACATCTACCCTGCCGGTGAGCTGATCAAGCTCGCAAAGCGACACGTCAGGGAGCGGGCGCGCAGGGCGGAGTGCAAGGCGGGGCACAAGGTCCGACATGGCCCTCGGAGGCTGCAGTCACATGTGGGGCCGCGTGGGGATGGCGCTGCTCTCAACAACAGCATCAGCTTTGAATACGAGCTAAGGGAACAACACAGCGACGACGACGACGAAGACGATAGCTTCTGGGACGGCATCGGCGCTTTTGACGGCGAGGGCACATTCGAAGTTGAGTGCCGCTCAGTCTTCCAGCGCATCCTGCGCCGCCGCGGGTCGTCGTCCTCGAGGACCGCGCGGGCTGGCGCGTCGATCCAGAAGGCGCAGCAGAGGTACTTGCAGCCTGGAAAGCGAGTGCGCGATGGGAATGCTACGGATACGGACGGGGACGCGTCAATGCACCAAGTGGATAGTGCAGATGAGGAGGATCTGGAAGAGGTAGAGCAGGAAGAGCAGGTGCGCATCGTACTCGTCGAAGATCCGGACGATGATCACGCGTTCAAGCTGTCTGCGCGCCTGGAGGATCCGCTGATTGAGCTCAATAGCGATAGCGATTGATTGCTCGAGGCGATGCTATTGTTCGCTTGAAGCTTCTGTGGAAATATCAATGGCGAACCATCAACGTTGAATGCAAGAACGACAGCTCGATGATGACCAGCTTCTGATTGCGCTTCTGCTGTGACGTTGAGTGCAGATGCAGCTGCGTGCGGATGGGCAATTGCACTGCGAGTGCCCGGTCCTGCTGTCAATCAGTAGCAGCGCGGCGATTGTGGGGTACATGGTTGAGGAGATCGCCAAAATAAATTACAAAACGGAGTCTTGCTGGGTCCCTACGGAGCCGTTGACGAAATAGATTCTCTTGACGTGCTTGTGACATTGTGATCTGTCACTGTCGTATATGTCGCGCTGCTGGTTGTCCATCTTCTCCTACTTCGCTCTTTGTTCATTTGTAGCCTCTACCTTGGGCGTATTCCTCCTCGAATGAACCGGCCATCTCACTGTCCGGCGCAGCCGCATCTTTAGGCACATATGGAAGGTGTATGTTGAAGATCGTGCAAATGCACTTGCCGGCTTGTGCAAGGCCGATGTCAATCAGATGAACACACCCAGCCTCGCGTCGCCATTATTTTTCTTCGTCTCGGCGTCGGCGATCGACGCCAAAGCGACGTTCACATCTTTCGCCCATCACACTTTTGGAACGATGGCCAAAGTGCATTCAGGTCGGCAAGCTCGGCGCAGAGCAGATTGGCACTGAAGATATTGCCGCAGGACGCTTCACATGCCACATGCCCAATCGCTACTATTGTAGGCTGTAGCCACCTCTATCCATCCACGATACCCAGTGCCATGTGCCTTTCCGAGCAGCTTCCAACGTGCCAGGCAGCTTTCTTTGCCCGCCGCAGCCTGCTGTACGCCAAGAAAATGGGTACGGTTGATGCAAGGAGCCTACATTTTGCACTGAGCTAATCCCAAGGCATCTCTCAATGGATCTGTTGTTGAACTCCACGCGGTTGGCGCAGTGGAGAAAGTGCATGCGCTCTGCTTGAAAGCCGTCCGTTTGGTACCTGTGATAGCGAAGAGTGTTGAGCGCCGCAGGTGAGATCTAAGCGGACCCTTTTTTGGCCACACAAAGACGACTGACAGCCACACAGACGATGGAAGTGCATACTGAATGAAGCAGGAACCTCGAGCTGTCGAGTCGCAACTGCCAGATTTATGTATCCAGAACCACAGCTGCGCACAACCAAGAAGGACCCTTTCACAATCTCACACGATTGTGACGTTGCGAATGGGAACTCAACGAATGTCACCGGTCGCATCTCCAATGCATCGTGGTCGTGCAATAGGCTCAGACTGTGAGAAGTGAGATAGCCACCAGTCCACCACGGCAGCGCCATGACAAGGTTGGGAACGCGCGCTTCCCATAATCGCCAAGAGAGCCTACAAAGCGATGCCCATATCTTTGAATCCCACGGTCTGACGACTGGATGAGCTGTCTAACCTGCGAGTCTCACCCGACAGCACAGGAGAGTTCTCTTCTGCCGGGGGAGCGGAAATCGAATGGACGAGGCATTAGCGGGTCGTACTGGGATCCAGTGCCTCCTCGGAGCATCCGACCCCCCTTGCGTTTCTTGGGCTCCACTCCACTCTTCCACATTTCTCCAGCGGGAAGGTGCGGCGTGGCTAGCGAGAGTCGTCCAGTGGACACGGCACTATCCTTGTTTGGCGGCACTGGATGAATGTTTGGTATGCTGATCTGATCGCTGCATGGGGTTTCAACTTTGACTCGAGCAGCCTAGCCGCCACCACCACCACCAGTCAAATTGAATGTCCACGAACACATGTGTGAGACGGGCATCGATTCCCTGTGAGTGCGCGCAACTGTCGTCCGTCGTCTGCTGCTCGGCCTTCCCCCATCTCATGTTCCCATCCTTGCCTAGCGTGTGTATCGTGGCATCGGGAAAGAGGGAGTTAAAGCGGCACCCAGCTGTTCATCTCTTTCACAGCCCACTCTGATCAGCTTGAGCCTCCTCGGAAGCACAAAGGTAGAGGGTAGGAGCAATCCCCGGCTCGCTGCCTCGACACCGACCACACTCCTTTGCATGGAATCGATTCGTCCACAAAGAGAACCCCACTCGACGCAGGTCGTCGACGGCCCTCTTCACTCATTTTCTCACTACACTCTCGCTCGCTCGCTCGTTCACTCACCCACCCAGTAACCCACCCCCGCAGGGGCGAGGCCCGTGACAGGTGCACGCATAACAGCAAGAGGCCGAGGCACACAATCGCCCATTCCATCACATAACCCAAGCCATCCTCAACGCGAAGACAAGCACCCTCGTAAACACACCAAAAGAAACACCGACCCTAGGCAGGCCTCCGGCAGACATACAAATAGATCCAACATGCGCTCCGCCTTCCGCCACGCCTCGACGCTGATGCACGACACGATCGACTCGCCGCCGCACCCGGATGAAGCGCGAGGCGTCATCGACCCGAACCAGCAGAGCATGCTGGGCGACTGGGAAGATACCTCGCGCAGCCCCCGTCGGTCGTCGCAGATGCAGCAGCAGGGGCACTCGGTAACAAACTCTTATCCGGCAGGACACCATGTCGACCGCCAGCACACCGCCGGCTGGGAGCCAGTCAAGGCAGTTGCACAGGAACGTGCAGAGCGAGAGCAGGGCCTCTGGGCCGCGCTCTCGCTGGGCGACAACCCACCACAACAACAGCAGCAAGAGACACCCACGCAGTATCGCGCGCATTCCGACGAGATCGAGCTGATTCAGCGCTCCGCCTTACGCGCGGAGCTGGGAAGCGCAGAGAAAGGAACGCGGCTGTTGCTACAGGATGGCGTTGCACATCGCGAGCGCGGAGAGGACCTTACCCGGTTGCACTCGGCACCCGAGCACAATGACATCGCCAAAGGAACCGCAGCGCACGCCATGGTGCGCGGCCCAAGCGAGTTCGACTTGGCGCATGGTTCGCAGGGCGGCTACATCGTGAGTTCTGCTCGCCCCCTCCTCCTCCATTCGATGTACGCTGTGCTTGTGATCTGATTCAACAACTTCGTCGCTGCAGGCCGAGATGGGTCCGGACGTGCCGATCACCCTGTCGCACCTATTCAAGCGCCCGCTGATCCGACAATGGATCCACGACGGCAAGATCTACCGCGAGACGTCGGAGCGCATCCCTTCGCGCTTCGAGCTATTCTTCGACCTGGTCTTCGTCGGCGTTGTCCATCGCCTTGCCGACGGCGCGGCCGAGGCGGCGACGGGAATAAACGTCGCCAAGTTCGTCATCGTTTTCTATCTTGCCTTCTCCGTCTGGACCGACACGCGCGGCTACATTAATCAAAGCGGCACCGATGATGTCTGGCAGCGCCTATACATCCTCTTTATCATGATTCTCCTCGCCGGCTTCGCCGCCAACGCAACCGCCGTCAACATCGTCGACCTGAGCGGCCACACGGACGTCGGCGGTTCCGCCGCCGCGCTCACTGATCCCCCAGACGGTGGTTCCACTGGCTCAGCCGCAGCGACCGTTAGCGAGCACGCCGCCCGCGCAGTCGTCCTTGGCGCGGCGTGGGCGATCAAGCGCGCATCGGAAGGTGGGGCGGAGGGGGAGCCGGAGTTCGCAGCGGACATGGGCGCGCGCCTGTTCAAGTCGTACTATTTTGCCGAGGGCTGGCACACGGCCGTCTTCTGGGCGATCGCCTTCTTCCTAATCGCCAAGTGTGCGCGGCTGCTGATGCTCTTCATCTATGGCCTGCTCCTCCCTCGCTTCCGCAAGGCGCTTTGGCTGCAGGGCCTCTTCCTGACGCTCATCGCGTCCGTGTTCATGCCGCTCATGTTCACCACCAACACCGCTGCTGTCATGATCCTGTGCGTCATCGGTATCGTCGTTGACCTCAACATCAAGTACTGCATCGCTGCCGCCAACCAGTGGCTCCACGGCAGGATCAAGCACCGCGGACACCACACCTTCTTCCCTGCTGTCTCTGTCGAGCATCTTCAGGTGAGTGAGCGCGAGAAGGAGTTTCCTGCGGTGTCCCTTCCCTGTTGACCGCCCTTCCCAACCCTCCGCGACCGCATCGCAGGAACGCATGGTTCTCTTTTCGATCTTGATCATCGGCGAGTCGATCCTCAACTCGACATATACAGCGCATGCGGGCTCGTACGGCTTCAGCCCGCAGTTCGGGCGCGCAGCATTGGCAATCATGATCGCGTTCATGCTGATGTGGATCTACTTTGACGCCGACGGCTCGCGCACGTTCGTCCATGCGCTGCGGCGACACTGGTGGCCGTCGATCACGTTCACCAACATCCACTTCCCGCTGTGCGCGGCGCTGATCCTGATGAGCTCGGCGCTGGCGAAGTTGATCGCACTCGACGACGTCCAGCAGGGCTTCCGCTGGTTCTTCAGCGGCTCGCTTGCTCTGGCCATGGCGTGCATCGCATTCATCGCGCTGATCCACGAGTCACTCGATCTGCACGGCTCGGCGTTCGCGTCGACACGCATGCGCATCGGCTTCCGCTCGCTCGTTGCTGGGGGTTTTGCGCTTCTGCCGCTCAAACAGGATTGGTCCTCGCTCAGCTTCCTCGGCGTGCATGCCGCCATGCTCGTCGTCGTCGTCGCATTCGAGACGCTCGGCAAGATCGGCGCCATCGGGCGCGTCTTTGACGGGCAGAAGGCCGAGGAGCTCGCGCGCTGGCGTGAGGCATACCGCGCCGAGCGCATGCGCCATGATGCCGCTGCAACAGGAAACGGCAGCCTCGACAGAGAGGAAAAGGAGCTCGGGGGCCACGGTTGCTCTGCATCGCATACCATGTTCATCTCTCAGTCCGCCACGGGCACCGGCTCGCTCATCTCAGGCTCCGAAGAGTTCGGTCACTCACGTAAGGCGTCCAAGGCCCAGATCGCTTCGGACCTTGTCGCGCGGGGGCTCATCGACAGCGGGCAGAGCATGCTCAACTTTGGTCCGAGCAAGTACGGCAAGGACTGGCGCTGCCCGCAGCCGACGTCCAAGGACACATGGCACACGTACGAGGACTTGAGCTACAACGAAAGGGGCGAAGAGGACGTCGGGAACGAGGGCGAGCTCGGCATGGTCGAGGCGCAGTCGCTCGTCGCGACGAGGCGATGGGCGCTGGCGTCGCTTTGAATGACGTGGCGACACGCAGAGCCTTCCCCCCTCCTTTCTCTCTCTCTCTTTTTCCACAGCATACATACATTCTCACTCATGGACACTTCATTGTTTCATCAAGATACCGCATTCTGTCCTTCTATCACATGGACCACTGGTCATCAATCAACCATCAGGTGTCCTTCATCCTAGCTCTGAGTATCTGTAACATTTAAGTAGATTGCTTTCCAAATGAAGTTCCCCGTTGACATCCAGTGCCGTTACCAGCAATCCCATTTCATAGGCTCGTGCATTACCGTACGACCGCACCAGACATGTCCTTCACAGGTCACCGCCTGGTCGGCGGCGAGTATGTAATGGACATGTACATAGAAGGGGCGCGAGAAGAACGTGCTCAAAAAGTCGGAAGCACCGCCGATGGCATTGACCGGGGACACCTGCGTTTCCTCTGGACACAGTCTGGCGATGTACGGTGGGCAGACTGCTCAGCGGGGGCGAATGGCTCAGAGGCCGTGGGGCTATTGAGTCTATATATACCGTGCGCACCGAGCACTGAGCGAGGAATGCTGAGGTCCCGGCTCCCGAGGGAGCAGCCAGCGGACTTCTCGCATTCATATGTGCGTGCATACTACTCCACTAGATGCATTCGATATTTATGATTCATGCATTCATTCATGCCTCGCACGTTCCGATTGCTCCATCCACCGCATCAGCATGCAACGATCACTTTCATCTCATACCGTCAGCGCCTTCCCATCTGTCTCCCTGCTCTCAGCCGGCTATGCGCTGCCTATCTTCTTGGGACATGGGGGAAGCGCTGCGGCATCCAAGTCCCCCGTTTGTTCGTCGCACGCAACCCTTGACGCATCTCATTGTGGCATTCATGACGTTTATGACACGGAGACATCGACGCGGAGAAATGGGATGGCGAAGATCTGTTGAACTGTCCGCACCTATATCCTTGCGAAGGAGATGATAGAGCTTTACCCTCTTGGACCTCCCCTTGAGGTACAACGGACTGGTGACGAGTCGCTCTGGGTTGAGACGAGAAGCTTGTGTGTGCTCAACACGTGACTGTTGCAACATGTGTGAGGCCGAGGCCGGGAAGGCATTCTATTGCACTGGAAATTTGGTAGTTGTTACCACCCCGTGTTGGAGAGATGCAGACTACAATGACCCTTGAGCTGTGTCAAGTCAAGGCAAGTATGTACCAGTGTATTTGTTGGTGCTGTTTGGATATCGCCATACCCGAGGTGAGACCGAGAGCACCCAGAACCTGGAGACTTGTATACAGTGGCGCACCGGACACACCAGCGCAGCAGTCACTGCCGGCAGCGGCAGTATCAACATCCCGCCAGCATACATTCTGCGGTATAGTCCACAAGTACAGCAGTCCGCTGGTGCACGTCTCCGCGCCTTTGTCTATTCTTTGCCACCGTCGGCGCTCACAGTAGACCAATCCCTAGAGGTGCAGAGGCAAACTACGAAGGCAAGGATAATGGCTAGGTCAATACAAGTCTCAGGAGCATGCAGATGCATATAGCAAAGTTGAGCATGAGTGGGGAGCGGGGAAACGTTTGTGGATGTGCCGATGGTGGGGCCCATGCCGCGACAGGGCTGAACGTCGTGCATGTCCTGGGCCTCGCGAATGCTTTGTAGACGCAATTCGGCAAATGAAAGATGTAGCGAATGTGTACTGGAGCCAAACTTGGTCCCCCTCTGTTCGATGAAATAATTACATGCAATGCTATTCTTTTTTCGGTTTTTTTCATTTTCATTTCTCCTAGGTTGCTTGGATCGGGCGGACTCCGCCTTCACCACTGCGCCGTCCTGCAATGGATCGGGGCCAAGAGGCCAAAGTCGTCTGCAGTGCATGCGAGAAGATGCTCTAGACGAAGGAAAGATGTTTGGCGTTACTGGTAAGGGCTGCAAGACAGGGGAAAGAGATGTGATAACGAATGGAAGCGATGGTTCAATGACGCTCAGCTTCAAGCATGATGCGGCGGAACAAATGCATCGCTGCCTTTACCCAGCCACATGTATGCATGATTACGTGATCCACCGTTCTTCACAACATTCCGGTCAAGATGCGGTCTCCATGCCGCTTTAGTATTACTCTTGGCTCAGGCACTGCTCCAGTGTAAGCACAACACGGACGTAACCCCACCTGGAATCTGGGCGGTGCGGGAAAGACCCAAGCTTTTGCGGGGTTCACGCAACGATCACCGACGTATAGCAAAGGCATCTCCTGGTAAGTACATGGAGCCACACTGCATGTACTTAACCACCGTGGCAACAGCGCATGCCCTTGTCTCATGAATCTTGTCCCACCCCTTCTGACCGTCTCATCGCTTGCTCCTCCACGCTCCCTGTCACCACAACACTCTCACCCCCACAGACCATCATGAAAACCTTTACCTCCATTGCTGTCCTTGCTAGTCTCGTGCTCGGCTTCGCCGTGACCTCGGCCGAGGCGAGCCTCAAGCCGACCTCGGTGGCCAAGCGCCGTGAGTATGATGTCTGCGCGCAGCAAGCAGCTCTGGGACGGTGCAATCACGGCATGGTAAACCCCCGCTGATATGTGACGCTGATGTGACGCATACGTCTGCTCCCGTCTGCTATGTGCCCACACCCACAACCCTCAGAGGCCAGCCTTGACCCAGCGACTCTGCAGTCGATCATCAGCAGCGCCGAGGCGAACCCGTCGGCGGCGGCCTCGCTCTTGCCGCTCGCGCAGTCGTACTACAGCTCGATTGCCGCTGCCGCCTCGGCCAGCCCGAGCAACTCGGCTCTGCAGGAGGAGGTGAGTGTCATCAGCTCGGCCCTCGCGCAGGCCAGCAGCGCAGGCCTCCTCGCCACCACCACCAGCTCCAGTGCCGCGATTATCCCCACCGCCAGCCCGACAAGCAAGAACGCTGCCGTCGCCGTCCAGCAGCCCGCTGCCATCGCTGCCGTCGCCGCCGCTGCCATGGGCGCGTTTGTCTACGCCCTCTGAACAGATCCCATCCGAGAGTGCATACATGGTCCTCGGGGCATCAAGGCGGGGCTATATGAGCGCACGGACGCCCATGCGTCGCACCTGTTTTCTGTAGACGCCAGGCTTTTAAACAACGCCAGTGTAGAGCGCAATACATGCAGTATGTAACAAAGGTCTAGAACTTCATTGCTTGTCGTCCTCCCACCCTGTTTCAGACCCATCTCGCTAATCGAGCCTCCGCGCTTTCGTTCATTGCCGGCTTGACAGGCCCTCTACGGTTAGGGCCGCTCAGACGGAAGAGTCACCGTCCTTGTCAGACTTACCCCGAGGTAACAAGAGTGTTTTTGACCGTGTGCACCGAATCACAAGCGTTTGCCGCAACTTCTCTCTCCGAGGGTGTGAACTTCGCATGAACTGACAAGTTGCACCCGCACCGCTGGGCGTCCTGAGCGAGGTCGTAGCCTGAGAAGCCATACATTTTGAACCAATGCGATGACGGTGGCCAACTAGTTAGTGGCGGGTCACGAATAAACATGAGCGAGCGCGTCGGCTTGTGCGCTTGCTTCTCAACATCTAACACCAGAAAGCAGCAGTGCCCCAAATGAATCCATTTAGAGCAATGGCGCGGACTCGGGCGTGCTGGGCTCCAAAGGACAGAGCGATTATTGTTGCAAATATCTCTCGTACGTAAGATTGATACAGATGAAGAGTGACTACATGTGGCAGCGTCTGCTCACACGAACCCGCGGCGTCTTGGACCTCATCCACTTGTTGAATCCTGCTAGAGCAGCGCTCCCTCGCACGCAGCTCGTCGCTCGTATCATTTCGCTTCCTTTAACATGTGGCTCCATGCAAAGGTTCCGTGCGCCAAGTCGACGACACAGCTCTGTAGGCCGAGGGACCCGGCCCTTCCAGGGGTGCATTATCAGAAGGGGAAGATGCACAGAGCACAGCCGAGCGATACCAGCGACGATTGATCAGCGCATGCTTGTGAATAATGTCAGCATAGCAGCAACAGGGATTGACACAGAATTTCAGAAGCACTCCAGTGCACATCACATTGCTATCCAAACCGCCTCGCCCGCGTGCCCTTGTAGGTTCCCTCGTGCGGCATGCCGGGCCACTAATGAGTTGGAGGGAATATCAGGCCGTTGACGCGACCTGTTGGGCGGAGATGCCACCTGCCCTGTGCCTTCGACCGTGGCACGCCGTTCCATCGCCAGCTACATACTCGGGGTTCTTCGGATATCTGTTGCTCTTGGCTGGCTGCTTGAGGACTATCTAAGATAATGCGAGCGAAACTAAGAGATACGTGAGAGACAATGTGTGAAATGTGGGATCAGAGGATCAGTCCGCAGAGTGTAGAAACTCTCTGAATCGCAAAGTCCGCGTCTAGCCGAGGGTGGGGTGGATCATCCTCGGCCACACTATGGTCGGCTTTGACTCACTAATGTTGTATATAGCAGTGTAACCTGACTTTCATGCTTGCAGGACGAAGCCTCGTCATCATTATTGTTCGATTCAGAGAGCAGCTCCTGTGGCCGGTCCGAGTTTTTTTTTGCCGAAATACTCAGTATGCTTCGTACAGGGTTCCTTGGGAATGCGGCTCGCGCTGTCGCCTCGGGCTCGAGGTGCGACACAGTCGCTGCGTCGCTGACCGCGTTGAGGAACGCTGCTCCCCGTGAGTCAATCAAGCCGAGCACGCACGAAGCAGACAAGCAAAGTAGGAAATTTCAGCAGCTGCAACGTCGCTGCTTCTCTCGCTCGGCTGCCTCGGGTCTTGCGGCAAGTAATAGCCAGCTGCAGGCGCAGTTCCAAGGGCATCTGCCTGGCTACCCCACCTCGCCGTATCTCACCTCGCTCGACAGCAGCTTCTTCGATAGCGTCAGAGCTAATGAGAGCCAAGTTCACGGACCGGATGGCCGCCCGGGCACGGGAATCCCGACTTTCAGGCTCATGGACGGCACGGGGAGTCTACTCGAGGGTGTCACGGACGAGGCACTAGAGGTTCGTCCTCGATCGCGCTTTCATTTGCATGTCTTACTTCGCTCGACAATCGTGAGTTCACATGGGTTTCATCTCTGCAGATTACACAAGAAGAAGCGGTAAAGATGTACGAGAAAATGCTCCTGCTGCCGGCCATCGACGTGATCCTCTACAATGCACAGCGTCAAGGCCGCATTTCCTTCATGATGACATCTTACGGTGAAGAAGGAGCGGTCATCGGCTCAGCAGCGGGCTTGGCCACCACGGACGAAGTCTTTGCGCAATATCGCGAGTCTGGAGTCCTCCTCTGGCGTGGGTTTCCTCTTGACAATCTGATGAGCCAAGTGTTCGGCGTGCACGATGACCTCAACCGAGCGCGACAGATGCCCTGCCACTACTCCTCCACAGAGCTGCACTTCCACACCATTTCCAGTCCCCTAGCGACGCAGATACCACAAGCAGCTGGAGCTGGCTTCGCACTGAAGCGCTCAAAGGGAAGGGAAGGCGACGTGGCAGTGTGCTACTTTGGAGAAGGTGCAGCTAGTGAAGGCGACTTTCATGCGGGCCTGAACATCGCCGCCACAACGCGGAGTCCTGTTCTGTGAGCGACGACGTGCCAGCCTCTTGTCGTTTGCCAGTGATTCGCACACTTATGCCCTTCTTCGTTCCCCATCAAAACACAGATTCATTGTCCGAAACAACGGCTTTGCAATCTCCACTCCGTCAACCGAGCAGTACGTCGGTGATGGTATCGCAAGCCGTGGGCCGGGCTACGGCATACCGACAATCCGCGTCGACGGCAACGACGCCTTTGCTGTGCGCGCTGCCGTGCGTGGAGCCAAGAAGCGTGCGCTGGCCAACTCGACGCCTGTGCTGATCGAATGCATGACCTACCGCGTCGGGCACCACAGCACGTCAGACGATTCCAGCGCGTACCGCTCCAAAAAGTCGGTTGAGGACTGGAAGAAGATGGACAACCCGCTGCATCGGATGCGCAACTTCCTCACACAAAGAGGCTGGTGGTCCGACGCGCAGGAGGAGGAGACCACCAAGCGATACAGAGCCGAGGTCATCGCAGCCATGACCAAGGCCGAAAAGAAGCTGCGACCCACGCTGAGCTCCATGTTCGAGGACACATACACCGAGTTACCGGCCAACCTGCAAGAGCAGCGTGCGGAGCTCGCACGTCTAGTCAAGACGTATGGAAAAGTGGAGCACTGGTCTAAGGAGCTGCAAAAGCACGAAGAGCAAGGCAAAGATCTCGAAAAGTTCTTGACAGGTGATGCAAAGTAACAAATCAGACTAGAAAGTGACAATGTAGAATAAAGGCGAATATCCTGACCGCCTGCCGATGTAAAATACAGATCAAAAAGCGGACATTGCACACGACATTTCGTAGTTCCAAATCAGCCGCTGGCTAGGAAAGCCGCTACCATGTCATTCAGCTCGGACTCTGTTGCAGTAGGTCGCATTCTTCTCGCCATCGCCCGGGCTGATGCCTCTTCCGCTGCAGTCGGCGCGCTTGCGAGGCCCGCCAGAGCTGAGAAAGCAGTCACGCTAGAGCTTGGCTCGGGGCCAACTCGCGGCGCGGCAGTGGGCTCTAGCGCCTGCGATGACCTAGTTGCAGTTGCAGTTGCAGTCGCTGTTGTCTGCTTCTGAGCACTGCCACTGAAACCGGTTGTGGGAGCGAATGGAGCGGTGGCTTGCACCTGAGGTCGAGCGGAGGCAGTAGCTGCTGTGGCATCCGCACGATCCTTTGATGGCTGAGCTCCGGACGTGACATGGGATGGTTGAACGTCGACATGGTCGTGTGGGTCTGGGGGATGGGGCGCTGAGGAAGCAGAAGCGGCTGGTCGCGCTGAACACTCTCTGATACCAGGCTGTGACGATGCAAATGAGCTCTGCGAGCGCGGATTAGACGTCAAGCCTTTGAGGACATTGGTGATGAAAATAGTCCCTTCGCGGTCGCCAGGCGCGAGCTTGATCCGTGGGCCAAGCTCAATCTGCTGAAGCTCGCCAGTAGATGTGTATCGAGGGTAGACGAGGGTCTTGCCGTTCCACCCGATGTACCACTTTTGAATCATCTCGTCTGTAACACCGCGGGCGTACAAATTTGCCATGCCTGCACGGTGTCGTTCTGCCGCAGTCCGGCTGTTGGGGGACAATGATTTCTTGCTCGGGACCGGTGGGGTACTTTTCTGCGAGTCGATGTTCTGCGAGGGTTGCCCCTGGGGCAGCTGCTGTGTCCACGCGTGGGAAGCCTTATCGGGCTGAGGACCTCGAATTGGGCTCATGGGGGGCATAGAGATGGCCGAAACATTGGCAGGCGAAGCACTTCGGCCGAGGTCGTGAGATTGAAGTACTTTTCGCGCGCTCGGCAGGTTCGAAACAGAGGGGGCATAGAAGCCAGCTGTCGAATATCTTTCCTCGACTTTAACCTGTGACGCAGCGGGTATCGCCGAAGTGGCTCTGGACGATGAGGGAATTGGTGATGAAGTCGACGACGAACCCGCAGCTGGATCCACGGAAGATATCGAGTCTTGCTGCACGGGAGCCTGGTTTAGGTAACTCCCTGTTTCTTCTGTGCGCGTTTTCTTGACAGGCGGCTCTGCAGGAGATTGCTCAGGCTTCACTGCCGCTTGGAAGTTCGCCAAGTGGAGTAGGATGCGCTTTTCCTTCGTCCAAGGCTGACAGCGGCTGATCGGTCTGTCTTCGGAGCGGAGCGTAAGCCGAAGGTCCACGAAAGAACCATCAGCTTCCGAGCGGCCTGTGCGAGCAACCTGTCAGCATGTTGCCCAGCGTGAACAGCCAAATCACGGACACTTACCTTTCTCTAGCACTCTAACATCTGCAAAAGCGTATCGCTTTTCTGTCTTGCTGCAACACATTGGACACATCCACTTTTCTTCGCCCAGATCGAGGTCTTCTGGCAGGTGCATACAGTTGGTGTGGAACCATAATTGACATCGATCGCAGCCAATCATGTTGCCGGATTCTGCTTGATGGCAGATGCAATAGAGCGAGTCGGATGTAGGCGAGAGACCAGCCTCTTCCTCAAAAGTAAACTTGGCCCGTTTCCCTCTCTTGCGCTTCTTTGGCTCTCCTTCTGTTCCCATCTCCCCCAATTTAGGAGGTTGCAGTGCCTCCGCAGAGTGCAGCGTTCTGACGATCTCATCGACTACCGAACTTTGGCCAGCCAGATTGATGTTAAGAGGGCATGCCAAAGTCTTCCGCAACAGATGGTGAAGCGCAGTCCTGTCCTCCGGCCGCGAAGGATCTCTCCCGCTTGCCATGAATCCGCGCACGTAGCTGCCGAGGCGGGAAGCTCTTCCAACTGCTGATTTGAGGGCGATGTATTCCGGCGGTGGGCAAGTGAATTTGTCGCTCCACTTCTCTGCGTGGAACCAGCTGTCGTCAACTAGCTCATTGACGTCCTCAAAGCGGACGGCACGCCGATGTGGCAGCAGGTCTCGCAATTTGACCGGATCGCAAATGTGGCAAACCCACTTTGGAGTGAGTTTCTTGGTTTTGCCACCCACCTTGATGCACATCTGATGGTACAAAGTCTGACAGTTGTTGCAGCGAATTCCGTCCTGGCCATCAAGTACAGGCGGGGTCTTTGTGCGACAGACGCAGTAACGCTGCTTCGGAGGAGATGCGACTTGTGAAGCCTGTTCGTCGTCTGGTGAGGCAGTCGTTTCGATCTGGGCGCAAAAGACCTTGATTGTGGCGCCGCTCTTGCTGACTGGCTCAGGTCGATTCGAGTGAAAGGCAGCGTTGAGGATGTCAGTGAGGCGTTGGAGCCATTCGTCGCATTCTTGCAACCCATCAGCGATCGGCTTTAATGCTGGAAGAAATAAGCGAGACGCTACTGTTGTCCGGCTGAGTTGCTTGGCTTCTGCAAGGCGAGCTTCAAGCTCAGACTTGTGCATTGTTCGAGGATCCTGATCCTTGCCAGATGCAATAAGTTGCTGTGCAGATGCATTAAGCTCCTTGACCTTGTTGTAAAGCCTCTCAGCTTGAACGTGCAGCTCAGGAACGATGGCGACTTCGTTGGGCGCAGTGATGAGCTCCTCAAGCTGACTGACTTGGATGGCCTCCTTTGCGTCGAGGACCTGCTGCGCCTTATTCGCCCATGCTTTCCCCAGCCGCTCTCTCCGACGAAGATCAACGACATAGTGATGACCGGATGGCACGTCGCTCTTCTCTGCCTCAGAGAGGAGCTCATGGACCTCGGAGAGATTGATAAAGTTGTTGTGGATCTCGTCCATCTCATCAAGCCACTTCCGACGGTTGACGTATTTAGTTAAATCGTCGACGACAGCTATATCTACGTTGATCTCGCTCGCCGCGGCAATCACCTTTTCGCATTCGACAAGAGATGGCTTCTTGACGTCGCTGGGGGCATTGACTTGCCTCAGAACCGTCTCGACTCGCTCCTGGATCTCCCCCATCTTCTCGATGACGTGACGGACTGCGGATATCTCAGGCGCATCAAAGGGAAGCTGATCCGCTTCAGAGAGCAGCGTCATGAGCGCTTCCGGTGTCCTGGTCTCTTTTGCCGCTGGCACATCAGACGACAGATCCATGCGAGTCGATGGGCTCCGCCGTTCGCTACCTGTTGAAGTCCGCGACTGCAGCTTTCGAGGAGTAGAGCTTGCCACACGTCCTTTCCGTGTGATGAAGACAGATGCCTGATCCACCCAAGTGTTAGCTCTCTCCACAAACTCTCGCAGCTGCTCGATCTCTGGCAAGGGTGTCGTGATCCGTTCGCCCTCTGCTAGCAATGCTCGAAGTGTCTTGAGCGGCGGTCGCGGGTTGTTATTGAGAACGTTGTGCAATCGACGCCTCCAGTTGCCTGGTACGTTGGCGCGCTCCATCAACTTGATTTGCATAGCCTTTAGCTGGTCGTCGCCAACGCGCAAGCGCAACACCCAGCGCGACTGAGGCTGTCCACTAAAGACCGAGCTGGCATGATCCAGGCAAGCGACTCCGGACTCGTACGATTCGAGTGTGACTTGTGACAGGTAGCAGAACATGCTGCAGTGCTTGCATTGGTAGTGTTCCTCGGGCTTGTCAAACTCGGACAATTTTTCCCGGATCCCAGGGGCCTCGCGTCGCATGCGCAGGCGCCGGTTGAGTTCCCGTTCGATCATCTCGGCCATCGGATGCTGCAGCCACAATGCAGTGGTGAGTGCATGATTGTGCTGAGCGACGGTGATGATGAGCTCGTCCTGTGAAAACACTGGCGACTTGCAGAACTTTTGGTATCGTTGCACGCACTGCAGGCCGTAGTCCATCCAATCGGGCAGCGCAAAGTTGACGGCCTCGTTGAGGTTGAAGCCATGGTTGAAGCCCGCGTGGTATGCTTTCGGATAGGTGATGACGAACTCGTTCGGTCGCTGATCGCAAGCAAATACGCGGACGCCCTCTTTCTTGAGCTTCGCAGGTCCCATCATAGTGACCAATTGGAAGAGCAAATCTGGATTGGCTTCGAATAGGTCTGGTGCAGCTTTGCGCATGGCTTCTTCCAACTTCTCAGCGTCCGCGCCCGGTACTCCATACCACGTCTTTGTGTGCCCAAAGTGCTGGTAGTTGATCGAGTAGGTGTAGTGGTCCTCATTGTGCCAGCAGAAAGCGGAGAATATCATGCCGACGTAGATCCATGGGACGGTCATCCCCGAAATGTCTGACTTGATGTACCGCAAGAGCGAGCTCGGGAGAATGGGCAGGTTATTGAGATTCCATACGTCCTTGGAATACCTGTTAAGCGGATGCGTTTCCATGCTGGGAGAAGCGCTGCCGTGGGTCGTGGAGTGGATGTCGGCGCCGTACTCGATGTCAACCAACTCGTCAGGGCTATGAACAAGGCGCCAAAATTCGCGCTCCACATCATCTTCGCTGAGCCAGACCTTGGTCCCTGCCACCTGTCGCACGACCCCGTTGGGTGGTACCTCATCGCCGCTGGGCTTCGCCATGACGATATCCCCGTCCGGGCCTTCGTACGTGGGTGAGCCAGGGTGCCCATTGAAGACACGTTCCGGCCTCTTCTCGAACCAGTCCTTACGGAATGCTTCGGAACGTTTCCAGAACGAGTGCAAGCTGTGCGTGTCGCCCTCCTCAAAGCCATAGTCATTGCCTGTGCCGACGAGGCACGGCGGGCAGTACCATTCCGACTTGGGCACAGTGGCGATGGGCGGGTTGAGGCAGTACATATGATAGCCCCTGTTGCATTCGTCACAGAGTAGCATCGAAACGCCATCCTCGCCACTCATGCAAATCTCGCAGACTTGCTCCTCGTACCCAGGCTCGGTTGTGATGACGTGGTTTACCTCACCATTCTTCTTGCCTTTCCCACGTACGTCGCCACTCTTTTTGCTGCGAGGCGCTCTGCGCTTGTCAGCAGCAGTCATCGCTGCGGCGGTTCCGAAAGGGTCGTTATCAGAGTCGTCGACGGTGGTCGAGGGCGTGGCAGCACGCGAAGCCGAAGCCCCAGACTTGACGCCTTCCGCCGCCTTGGCCAGTTTGTCGTCCCTCTTGGCCATCTCCTTTGCCTCAACGAGGAAGACTTCAAAGGGTAAGATGATGCGTTTATACGCCTGCTTGACCTGTGTACTAATGTGGGCCGCTCTAGTTTCATCGTAGCCTATCTCACGAGCTACCTCGGTCCATCGACGGTTCTTAGTCACTTTGTCGAATCCGCCGAGTGTGCTAACGACCAGCTTGAGGCTATAGAAATCTAGTGCCTTGCCCGCAATGATGGGCATAGCGATGCGCTTCTGGCCTTGCTGCGCGTGGAACATCTGAAGCTGCTCTTGGTAGTTCAAGCTTGCACGCGCATCGGCGCTCAGCGAATTGAGACGCTGCACGCGTGTCTTGAACCGGAATTTCTGGTGGCCAACGGTTTCCGCGAATGAGCATGCAACGGCGCGGAGAAGATAGAATGACGAAAGCTCACCTCTTCGTCGAGCACAAAGTCCAGTTTCCAACCCTCCGGCGGGACAATCTTGATGATCCCGTACTCCTTTCCATTGCCACCCTGCGGACTGCTGACGTAATCGATGTACTTCATTGGATCCAGGAACTCCTCCTTGGTCGGATAGAACGTCGGTGCCTCTTCCAGGCCAAACACCCTCGGCCGCGTCCTCGGCGGCGGGAAGCGCGGCGTAGAGTGCACGGTCGGGACACGGGGCTCAAGCTCGCTGCTATCCGTCGTAACGGCATCGTCGAACGGAAGCCTCTCCGCCACGCCGATCTGGGCCACCTTGCGAAGAGGATGCTTTTTGGGGCTAGGGTACTCAGCCGCTCGTTGTGCCTGTTGCTGCCGCTCTTGCACTTCCGTCTTGATGATCATACCCGCTCGTTGAGTCGTAGCCATCGTGTCTTGGGCGCGAGAGGAGAGGTCCTGAGGACAAGAACACAGGTTGTTTGCGAGGGATGTGTAAGCCAATCCATGCCATAGGTACGAGTGCGGAAGAGGGCGCACCTTTCCTTTTTTCTCCTTCTTGACTTCCCCCTCGGGCAATGGGATTGCCGGAGTAGTATCGACGAGATCCATAGCTGGTCCGTATTCCCTAGAGCTGACAAGGACCGGTTCGGCATCGCAACGCTGACGAGCAGACATGACAGCACTTGGTATATGCTTTTCGAAGGAGAGTTCGTCCGAGGAGCTTGATTGCGAGCTGGCAGCCGCGCCAATGCTTCCGCGACCAGAGCCAGCACTATACCCCGCACTGGACCCGGAGCCCTGTGAGCCTGGTTGGGTCTTGGCAGCTCGCAAGGCTAGTCTGGGGTCTGCGATGTATCCGGCGGCCGATCCAGCTGCTGAGGACGTGGACATGATGGATCCGTCGCGGTACTGTTGCTCGCGCGTGCGAGGGTCGGCAGCGGACACCGTTCCTTCATCCCGCTCGTCCCTGTCCATCCTGTCACCATCATCAGATCGAGAAGTGGAGCGCGACATGTTTGTCATGCGCTTCAGCGGACTAGGGTTCGCGATGGCATTGGAATAGAGAGAAGATCTTGCGCTCGCATTTTCGCCATGAGGATGAACAGAGGAAGAGGACGCAGGTCCAGCGAAAGACGAAATGTCCCTCCCAAGCTCTGCCGGCGACCTCGAGGAGACCGCAGAGTATGCTCTCCGTTGCACGGAGGACGAAGCGCTGGCATGTGCAAAATCGTCGGAAGGGATCCCATCCAAATCGTTTTCCTCTGCCTCGGTCTTGACGAGACTGCTGAACTTGTTGACGTCTGGTGATCGGCTCTTACCGCCCGAGCTGGCACTTGAGCTGCGTTTTTTCACTGGCAGAGGCGCGACACTCTCATTGTCATCCGAGTCGCACAAGTGGATGACGTCGCTGCCGCTGCCACTGCGGCTGCCGACTGGGGGTGTGGGAGGGTTTGTTTTGTGCCCTCCAGCCGAGGGTGAGAGTGCTGCCATAGTAGAGAGACGCAACGGAAACGCTCCAATGGGCGGGTCGCTTGGAGGGTCGCCAGCCGATCAGAACTGGTGTTCAGCTGACTCCTGGAGCGGTCAGAAGGGATTGTTAAGGATGAGCAGCGCAAGTAGTGAGCAGGTGTATTGCGGCCCCTGTGTTTGCACCAGGGATGGCGATGGACAGAGGCCGAAATAGAGCAGCGCCCCGGACTATGAACCGATGCTGAGACTGTCTACGAGATGCAGTGCTATGCCACCTATCGAGGTGGTTGCAATGGCTTTGCAGCCTTACCCGCAAGCGACAAGGCTGCGAGCATAGACCAGAGCCCTTGCGGCCCTCGAGTCGTGTGCCAATGTGAGCTCCCCCCTCTCTCTTTCTTTGTTTCAACTGATGATGGCGGCGCGCTCGATGCTGAGATGCGCGGATGAGCAAAGAACTCGCGCAGTCACCATCACACTCTTCTGGCTTCTCAGATGCATACACCGTGCGCCGCTCTCTTCCACGAAGATGTGTGCGTGCAGGATATAATATGACAAAAGACGCCGATGGTCGCCTGGGGGTCTCACACACTATAGACAAGAAAGCCTCGTTCCGCCCTCTGTCAGTCACTCGGCGCAACACGCGTCGTCGTCCTCGTCTTACCGCCTGACAACCAACACATACTGACTGACGTCGACCTCTCGCTGCCAACGCATTGATTGTACGTGAACCAGTCGTATTCGCCCGCTGACAGAAATACCGGGGAGGCGGTAGTGCTCAGAAGGCAAATCAGCCGAAGGAAGTCGAAGAAAACGCAGCTACAGACTTCGCGGCGACAGCTGTAACGAGGCACCGAGGATGGTGAGCTATATCGACCATAGGCAACGGGTTGGGTTGGCGTGCTGACTGACCTCGCCTGTTCGGTTTGCATTTACAGGGTCAGGCTCCCAGCGGTGGTGCCGGGCGGCATAATAATGACAAGGTGAGCATAAGCCACAGGCACAATGTTGCTCGAGACGTCGCAGCAGAGCAGGATTACTGACCAGCTCGGCCACTCTGACAACTTCTCTTCCTTGTACGTTCTTGCGCACGCGACGCTTTCCTGCAGAAGAAGAAAGATCAGCAGAAGAAGTGGGAGCCGCCGCTGCCAACACGGGTAGGCAAGAAAAAGAAACGCGGGCCGGACGCAGCCACCAAGCTGCCACCGGTATACCCCAACACGCGATGCCGTTTGAAGCTGCTAAAGATGGAGCGCATCAAGGATCACCTGCTGCTGGAGGAGGAATTTGTGCAGAACCAGGAACGCCTCAAGCCCAAGGAGGACAAGGATGCGGAGGAGCGGACGCGCGTGGATGATCTGCGTGGCAGCCCGATGCAGGTCGGCTCGCTCGAGGAGATCATCGACGATGAACATGCCATCATTAGCAGCGCCACAGGGCCAGAGTACTATGTCAGCATCATGAGCTTCGTCGACAAGGACCTGCTTGAACCGGGCTGCAGCGTCTTGCTTCATCATAAGACCATGGCTGTCATCGGCGTGCTGCAAGACGACGCCGATCCCATGGTCAGCGTCATGAAGCTCGACAAGGCGCCGACGGAGACCTACGCAGATGTCGGTGGTCTCGAGCAGCAGATCCAGGAGATCAAAGAGTCTGTCGAACTGCCCCTTACTCATCCAGAACTGTACGAGGAAATGGGAATCCGGCCACCCAAAGGTGTCATTCTCTATGGTGTGCCCGGAACAGGCAAGACGCTGCTAGCCAAAGCAGTCGCCAACCAAACCTCCGCCACCTTCCTTCGCATCGTCGGTTCCGAGTTAATTCAAAAGTACCTCGGAGACGGACCCAAACTGGTCCGCGAACTGTTCCGCGTCGCCGACGAGCACGCGCCATCGATCGTGTTCATCGACGAGATTGATGCTGTCGGCACAAAACGGTACGATAGCAACAGTGGTGGAGAGCGTGAGATCCAAAGGACGCTGCTCGAGCTGCTCAACCAGCTCGATGGATTCGACACACGGCATGATGTCAAGGTCATCATGGCAACAAATAAGATCGAGTCGCTCGATCCAGCGCTCATCCGACCGGGGCGTATCGACAGAAAGATTGAGTTCCCGTGAGTCACCTTGCCCCACTACTGTCAATCCAACTTCTCTGTTAATCATTTGGCGCTCTATCCTTACCCAAATCCAGGCTGCCAGATCAGAAGACAAAAATGCACATCTTCAAGCTGCACACAAGTCGCATGAACCTAGATCCGGACGTCAACCTCGAAGAGTTTGTGGCCATGAAGGTGAGTGACCAGATCGCACATGTACAGGAATCAGGGATACAGCCTGATATATTCGTTTCGAACTCTCGTTTTCTTGGTGTGCAGGACGACTTATCGGGCGCAGACATCAAGTCGCTCGTCACGGAAGCTGGTCTTCTTGCGCTGCGAGAAAGGCGGATGCGCGTCACCAAGAAGGACTTCACCTCCGCGCGCGAGCGTGTAATCGATCGCAAGCAGGAAGGCACACCCGAAGGCCTGTATTTGTAGACAACAGACAGAAATAGTCATCTGCTCGCATCCGGCTTATTTGCGGTATTTGTACTACATTGCCCGAGTGAATGCGCACCGCTCTAGCCAAGTGTGGCAACACCAGGCGCGTCACATCACACCGTTGCATGCCACAAAGGGCATCCGTCCGTCTCACACCCTTCCAGTTGTCCAGGCCATCGCCGATGTTTGGGCAAAGATGATTGTGGGCTGGTGGTAGAATACAAGACGTTTCCCTTGGGACGCGCCACGCGACCCAATAGCGTCAGTCGTCAGCTGATGCTTCAGCGCAGCAGTGAGATCCACATGGTGAAGCAAGGGTGATGGCACCCAAACACAGCCCCTCCGCCAATGCTTTCCTTAGTATACCAGCTGCTCCCATTCGGTGCATCAGCCACTTGATCTGCTGGATGAACCAAATATTTACCTGCCAAACTGCAAAGTGTTGGAATTCGGTGCGATATCTATGAATGGCCGCAGGGGCCACACTTTTCCTTTGGGAAGAGCGTTCCTACCTACATCCTGATTGATACGGGGGGTACTTACCATCCTCAATATAACGGAGTCGCGCGACTTCAGCTCTGCGTAGAACAAACAGCCCTACAACGCTGACTCGACGAATGGCTCGCCATACCACAGGTTGAGTTAGTCTCGAGGGGCCAGACCATCAGGACCGAAGGCCTGATGTTGAGACCTTGAGTCAAAACGTCGCTGTTCATATTGCAATTCCATTACTGGGAATCCGCTACCGGGGCAGGCCGCAGCTCCAAAGACGGAAAGGTAGGTGCTTTCCTGAAACGCCTAGCGAGAAGCTTATGAGGACCGGAGCTTCCCCGCCAAGCAAGAGACGGCTCCAGCCGGCTCTGTTCACGCCGAGCCAGGCGTGTACAGGGATCAGGAGATCCCCTTCAGCCTGTCAGCCTGAACTCCAAAGGTATCACTTGATTTCCGATTACGACAAGAAATGAATGGATCGTACACAGCTTTCGTGCTGGCAAATTGCCAACACATGTCTGTTCACCTCTGAACAAGCTGCGAAGTCTTTAGGATCGTAAAGAGACGCAAATTCCTCCTGAGCCTCCGCCTCTTTCAAATCCACCATCTTTGAGCTACACTTGCAAAACACGTCTTTTCACAAAACCTTCAAGCTTTTGTCACCCGCTTAGTCGTCGTTGTGTTGAAAAGCAACGGCTGAAAGAATGACGCCCTCCTCTTCTATCATGATTGCGACAGCTCTGTAGCGGAAACCAATGCAAGGGAGAGAGTACATCAAAAAATTGGTCCCGAGTCATGTGGCCCAGCACCCACCTCAAGAGTACCAAAGGGAAACACATAAACCCATGAAAGGTGAGAGCAGAGTGAACAGCAACGCATTTGGGGGGATCAGTGCACTCAAGACCTACTCCAGGGGGAACCCCGGGGAAGTACAAGCCACTGACCGACGGTGATAAAGGTTGGACCAGCACTTGTCGACAGGTTCTCGGACGGTTACTGGAGGTATGCAACGCCTTGAAGAATAAGAACAAGAACAATAAGGAGCATTCCACTCGCCGGCGGGACGGCGGGACGGCGGGACGGCGGGACGGCGGTACGGAGAGCCGAGATGAAGATGAGGAAGACAAGAACTTTGGAAGCCAGGAAACCTGAAAGTACCGAAGCCCAAAGATAAAAATAGGAATGATGTCAATAGGAAGGGAATAGACCTTAGATGCTGACTGGAGATGTCGGTGATGCCCACATGATACCGAGGGCTTTATACAGAGCTAAAGCGCCTTGCTGGAAACCGAGTGGCGGGTTGCCGCCAGCCGCCTCAATGGTGGGGAGGATATAGGCCCTCGCAACACCGATCCAAGGGAGGTAAACAATGCTGACAGCGCCAATTGCGTGAAACAAGTCAAAAGAGACAATCCTGTCAGTGCTGGCGGTCGTAGGGATGTCCGTCACCCAAGTGGGATGGACACACAGGCTATGCCTAGGGGCGAAAAGAGAAGCGAACAAAAGGTGTTAAGATGCTATCAGCCTCATTTTTCTCCCCAGGAAGCGAGAATGATCCAAGAAGCAACCTCACCAACGGTAGCCAAGAAATCGTTGCCCTCGGCAAAGACCCACATACATTTCATGATCGTGCCGATACCGCTGTATGGTAGTCCGAGGTTTTAAACGACATTGACGGTGGTGATGTTACGGAGACCGACCAAAAGAAGACCGAGCATCATGAAGGAGGCGCCAATTGACAGTACCATCAACGGGTATGGGCTAAGCGCGTTCAGACCAATCGCAGATCAGTCAATAATTGCTCCAAGCACGAAACATATCATCGCACAATATATACTCACTTGCCGATTCTCATATGGTAGACGGGGAAATCATACTGGTCCGTATCGATCTGATGACCATCGGTGGTGTGGATCTTAGTCAGCCTGACGCCGCCAACGAAGGTGTGTTCGAGCGCATTCGGATTGGCCTCGAGGCCCATCTGCTCATTGAGCGATGGTCGCTGGTATGGCTTCGACATGATGACCCAATCAATGGCAATAGAAGCCGGGGTGGAGCTTTGCTAGTCGACGTACGTCTTACAACTAGTCAAGGATGTTGCGGTGATGGTGGGGAGGGTAGGATGGTAAATTGACGATGAAGAGAGCGAGATTCCTTTATACAGAGGAGTTGAAAGAGAGGAGGCTCGACGTGATGGTTACTGACAAGCGTGGACCGATGAAGAGGATGCGCTAATGGGACACTTGACGAAGACTAAGAACTGTACTTGCAAGAATTCACGGCCCACCGTCCGCGGCAGCCATTGCATGGAGTCCATTCCCCCGCAGACCTGGAGGCTGTGACGCTGAATGCTGAGAAACATGCTCCCAAATGTTGCTCTACAGGTCCACTCTCCAGTCAGGCGACATAAAGCGACAGGCTCATTACATGGATGTTGAGGTTACGGGGTGTGCAGGGTACGCGCAGGTATGGGTAAGCTTCAGCGAGGACCAGACTGGGCACTAGCCATGATGCGTTTCCAGACAGGCAGCCAACTCGTCGCAAATCCAAAAAGGGTTTGCTTTCTGGCCGAGGTTGGCCAATGGCTGACCGAGTCGTCGAATGATGCATCAGGAAATCATTCGATCGCGATGTTGATGTGCTGTTGGTCCTGCAGACACCACTCTGGAGGGAATGGGAGGTATCTGATGGGCCTCTTTGGGGAACGAAGGGGAATGGTTGGTGGGAAAGCCGCTATCTCCATTCTGGTCTTCCACGAGCCGTCCTTTCGTACGGACAAGAAAACAGAGACTATCCGACGACGTATGCATGTGCATACCTACAGCTTTATTACGACAGTCATAGAGGTGGCCCTTGTGCTCCTGTATTCAATACCCATTGACGAATGCTTTTGCGTGCTGTATGTACATACAGACGTAAGATAGAACGCTTGAATGGTGCACGAGTCCGTCGAATGCTGGGCCACCATCACTATGGGAGACCGATGTTTTTGGACTTTGAAGGCAGTCTAGGAAAAGTCAAAGTCAGGGTCAGATCTACTGGACGTCACTTTTGAACTTGGAAGTATGAAATATGAGTGTGAGCGATTAGCTGTCATGGGTCATCCAGACTCCAGACTCTAGGCGTCAGGTCACTCAGATGACAAACCATCGATGTCAGCAATGTCAGATATCAGAAATCATGCGAACAACATTTATTCTTAAGGACCACAATTGCGCCAAAATAGGGCTTCATCATTAGGAACATACGTATCTCACACGTTTCAGACAAATTTTTGTTCGGTTGCGTTGGGGTGGCGTCGATCAATTGCAAATGGATCAAGTGGCAGCATGCTCAGCATATACATATCAACCATATCACTATGTAGTGAGGACGGCGAATTGGTGCGGGCTGGCACAGTGCTGGCGCCAGGTGTGTGGAGTGTGGACGACCGTGTGTGACGGAGGTGTGCCCGCCGTTTCATTTTAGCAATTTAACAAACATATGGTTCAGAAATGCAACGCTCTGAACCGGTGCCGCAGGGTGGATACGAGTCAGCCAAAACGCGGAGCGGAAATCACGGCAACCGTGTACCCTGTGGCAGTCATCATCGATTCTGTGCAGTCTGTCTTCGTTGACCAATTCAATCCGATCCCGTCTCTGGCAGCTAATCGAGAAGACGCTAGACGACAGTACTCTTGATACTCTGTTCGGCTGCAATATCGACTACAACTCCAGCCTCATAGATGCATGCATGTACATTCTGATCCCTTATGCGGCAAAGTGCAACGAACTAATGTCAGGTCGATGAGGCGTTGAGTCAGAGGCGGGCGGAGGTTGGGGCGATGGAAACTAATGCGGGCTGCATCAGAGCAGTAGCCTTTCCGCCAGTCCAAGGCCCATCAGGTGAGCCCTGGTGACTCCTTAGTATGATCAATTTGCCTTGGGGCCTCTCGGCTCTCGCGACTCAAGCTCAGCGTTCGCCTTGGATAATCGACATGGGCATCTAGTGCAGTCTATGCCCCTGCAACGCACTATGTACGAAACCCCAATCTACCCCAATCCGAAGCGCAGGTCGCAACAGATGGGTATGCATGTACTACATCAATTTTACATACAGGTTTGTCAGTTATCTGTGGGTTGTTCAGAGTCTGGTTGAGTCTGGTTAGCGCCTGCTCGATCGCAGAACGGCAGAACAGGATTTGTGGTCCCTGGCATGTGCGCTGTTCGAGTTTGTGGATTCTCTGTCGAAAATATGTAACCCTCCGCAGCTCCGGATGACTCGGCCCGAGCGGGATCGGAGGGGGTCTGTTGTAAATGTATATACAGAACGACGTAGCCACATCAGTGATCATCAGTGTCCAGAATCAAGGATTACGATGGTCATCTGGGGGCTCACACTATTCCAAATCATTGGATTCACCCGCATTTGGCCAGCAGTAGGCTAAAGTTGTTGTGATACTAGCACAAATCTCGATATGCGATTGCTATAGCCCATATGTAAACTGTCACGGTGGGCAGGATGAGGACTATGCAAGGTTCCATGTGCACGGTGCAGCCAGCGCAGATTGATGTATTGGGTACTTTGTAACTTGCCTAAAAGCCTGAATAATTACAGGCTATAGCACCCATACAGCGCTCCAGAGCACTCTCTACTGCATTTCAACGAATGACTTCGCTTTCATCGCCTCATGCCCTCATCGCTCTTGCAAGTGCTGCCATTGCATTTCTTCCCCGCTCTTCCCATCTCTAGAATCTCTTCATTGACCTTTACATGGGCATTCATCTAATCCATCTGTTACCTTTACCATCATCGCCGCTAACCCCGTGCCACCACCTACGCACTTCTCTCTCCCCTTCGTGACCTCGATCGAGAAGACCTTAGCTTGTAAGTATGCTACATACCAGTCGTCCAAGAGAACGAGTTTCAGAACGGTCACTCAGACCAAAAGCTAACGGTAACCACGGCTACCAAGGGGGACTCAGTGCGCAGCACACCCTCACGCCGGGTTGCCATTTCTTCAACGATAACCTCATCACTGCTGGCTCTCACACCGCAAGATCAGCAACCCCGTACAGGCAGCCACTTTTGTTTCGCCACCACCACGCCCACGCTCTCCCAGTACAACTGCGGTGTCCATGGCATCCCCATTTTCAATGCTGGTATCTGCGTTGCGCTTTCCATGATGCATTCGTTCATGTTAGCAGGAGGTGCGGCTCTCGTGCAAGCTGGTAGCGGCCAGCTCAGCGTCGGATACGTGCAGGCGGGTTGACCCTCACTTATTTGTTAGTATCTCGGCGGCTTGCGGGAGCTCTCCTCCAGCAACACTACGGAGCAACGCTTTTCTGCACGTACGGGATGGTCTGGTGTGGCCTCGCCATGTTCTTCATCCTCTTCTTTATCGAGCTATCCAACTATAATGGGGACACGCCAGGTATCTATTTGGCAGGCGGTATAGGCGCCGCGGACGCAGAGAACGCTGTTGGTCTCTTCCTTTTTCGTGAGTTCACTCCATTGAACGATTCACTTTTCAAGCATCGGGGGTCCTGGCCTTACTGACGAACCTTTCTATTTCTCGTTTCAATCTGGCTGGAAATCACCATGTTCTTGACGATCCGACAATTTCGATGTCCAGACTATTAGCCAATCCGAGCCAATTGAGCTAACAACTGTTCTCCCTTCTTTCTCTTGCCCCACTTAGAGCCACTTTCAAGGCTAGCGTTGCTCTCATCATTCTTCTGAATCTCTTGAACCTCGCCTTCAACTTGCTTGAGTACGTGATGGGGCTATTATTTTGTCTCCTGCTGCCAAATAGCTAACCAAGTCTTAAATTGTTCTCTTCCGCGCTTCCTTCTACACTGGTAACTCAAATTTGCAGCTGGTAGGCCGTATCGTCGGCTGTCCCCTCGCATTCAGCGCCTGCTACTGAGTCTTGGAGACTGAAATGTGAAATCTATCCAGGGGAGCTTGCCCTTCGAACTCTATGGAATCCTCTTTCGTCTCGCCGCTGTGCAGTATTGGCATGGCTTCTCCCTTTACGAAACAAACTAGCTTCGTCGCCCTGCCGACCATACCGCTTAAGAAGGAAACTTGAATGCGCTCTCGATTTTCGCTCGCACTTTTGTTGTCTGCGCGGCAATGAGAAGGTCCAGTCAAAGGGGGAGACGGTTAAATATTCGTAGTATGTCAGAGAACCAGAATACCTCGTTGCGATGCAATGCATGATTATTGAAATGGCGACATTGATTTTTCTTCTGTCTGCATTTCATTGCCGAGCCTGCAACCGAGATTGGCTCCAAGCAAGGCGAAGGACTATTTCAGATGAGATAATATCCGAAGCCACGTAGCGCAGCCAAAGCCGTGACAGGGGACTTCGAAACATTTCCTATGCAAATTCCGTGACGATTTTGTCCAGTACATGTGCTGGAGAGCTCTCTTCAAATGTGTACAGTGCCGCGTATGCTCCAGCATCGCGTCTGCCAGAGGTTGCTTCCATCGCGTGCCGCTCAGCACTGTTTGGCGTACCCGACAGCCTTGGTGCCGGAGCCTTTCTCGAGCGAATGTTGGTGACGCGGGTGGTGCTTATGGTGGGGGATATTGGTGGGTCCATGTGCGTGCTTGTCAGCGGTTGTCTTGTTGGACTTCGAGATGACGGATGCAAGCGAGGCCTCAGGCGAAGAGTTATCGGTCAACGACTCGGTGATGCTCATCAGGTCGTGCACGAGCAAGTCAATCATGTCTTCACTCAGATTCTCGCGCACGACAACCCGCAGGATCTCCACGTCGGTCATCGGTGCGCTCAGGCTGTAGTTGGGCACTATACGCGTCGGCACAAAAACAGAAGAACGAATTAACGAGGAAACCAAATTTTAGCTTGTGGGTCGATCAGAAAGTCTTACCGATCCAACCCTTGACACGGAGCAGCGTCTGGATCCAGTGCTGCTGCAAATGAGGGTACTATTTGGCATATTGTGAGCGAACACGTCAGCACCCTGCGCAAAATGTCAGGCAAGATCAGTGAAAATCCAGGATCGCTCGCTCACCTTGGTTTTGAATCCATCTGTCCACTTGAATGAAACGACGGGCAGACCTGGTGCGTAGTTTCTGCATTCCGACTCGTCGAATGAACCGACCTTGGTGTCGGCAGAAGCGATGACGCTTGCGGGGCGGTGGATATCCGACAGCACCTCGTAATATCCAGATGCTTCGAGCGCGCGCGAGAAGATGCGCGCGTTCTTGAGGTCGTCCATCATGACATTGCGGTAGCCCTCGAAGCCGAGGTTGATAAAATTGTAGTACTGGCCCAGCACCGGCGCCGCAGGGCGCGAAAAGTTCAAGTTAAACGAGTACTCGACGGAGCCGAGGTAGTGCAGCTCGAAGATGAGGTCCTTGGGAAGAAAGTCGGCCGATCGCCAGATGATCCACCCAATGCCGCAGTACACCATACCGAACTGTATTAACCGTGAACCCCCAAGTCAGGATCAACAGCTTGAGCAAAATTCAAGTGCAGCGCCTCACAGCGCAAAACGACATACCTTATGCCCGGAAGTGTTGATCGACTTGACGCGCGGGATCTTAAAGTCCCACTCGAGGTCGGGGAACGCAAATGGAGCAACCATGGCGCCGGAGGCACCATCAACGTGGATGGGAATGTCGTGTCCCGCATTCTTCTCGTACTCGTCGAGCAGGTCGGCCATCTCCTTGACCGGCTCAAAGTGGCCGGTGTACGTACTGCCGAGGATGATGATGGCGCCTATGGTGTTCTCGTCGACCATTTTGATCGCCTTCTTTGGGTCGAAGCAATAGTGGCTCTCCTTACTGATGGGTACGAGGCGCTCCTCGACGTCAAAGTACCGCGCAAACTTCTCGATAGCGACTTGGGCGTTGCTGCCAAAGACGACGTTGGGCCCGGGGTTCTTGTAGTCCTTTCCAGCCGCCTTCATCTTCTCCTGCCAGCGCTTCTTCATAGCCAGGCCGCCGAGCATGATCGCCTCGGACGAGCCAGCTGTCGCGGTGCCCATCGCGCCGTGGCGCTTGCCGGTCGCCGGATCAATTTCCTTGGGCGCATGCCACAGATCGGCGAGCATCGAAATGCAGCGACCGTGGATGGTCATCGTGGCGGGGTACTCATCTTGGTCAGCAAGGTTGACGCTGATGTTCTCCATGATCAGCTTCGTGGCGGCACTATTCATGTACGTGTGGACGAAAGAGGCCTGCATTCCAGCCATGCTCAAAGTATCAGCTCTGGCCCGATGGGAAAGGGCAGTAGTCCCATCTCACAAGATTGAGCGTAGGCCTGAGTAAGCCGCCAGGATAGGAGGCAAGTCAGCGATCGAGATGACCGACGAATGCTTAGGTGGTGCATGCCCCATCAGATCCGTCTCACCTTCCGTCAAGCGCGAGCTCAGATGAAATGAGCTGGTACGCGGCATCGTCAGAAATACTGTCGGGGAAAAAGGGGGGCTTTTTCAGGCACATTGCGCAGTTCCCTGTATGCTTGTCTTTCACGAAGCGCAGATTCACCCAATAGATGGGAAGCTGTACTTTGGCAGCTCCTGTGTCTGGTATCGTCCGCCGAACGGACCTGAGTGTGCTGCGCGCTTCTTGGCACCACCGGGACGCTGGACGAAGGAGAGGTAGGGGTGATCCTGGGCCTGCTGGATCAGGTCATCCGCGTCGATGTGCTTGGAGAGTGTCATCTTGGTCGGTCGGTCGAGCTTGCTTTCTTCTGTGTGGTCGTCGTATGTTTAAACTATGGTTGTGCATGGAGCGCTCGCGAGGGCTGCTGCGACAAAGGGACTTGTCGACGGAAGGGAAGTCGATGGGGCGAATAAGATGCAATCCTTGCTATATGTAAAAGAGCACCCCTCTTGGTCGCTGAGAAGCGGGTGCAAAAACGTGCGTGCGAGCGGGCCGCTGGCTGGTTCGTCGTCTCTGGAGTGGCGGCATTGTCGGTGATGATGCACATTTGGTTTGATTGATTGCACATGCCTGGCGTTCCGGCTGCCGGCAGGAGTTAAAAAAAGTGGTTGGTGCATGACGTCGTCGTATCCAGACTGCATAGGCGATGATGCAAACGCTGCCTGTGCATGGCCCGTGCGAAAGGCGATCAAGAAGATGAAGATGTGGGGGTGGGTCGCAGGTGCCGGCGGTGCGGCAAAAGGCAGGGACCACCACTGGCAGTGCAGCCAGGACGCAGCAGCAGCGGCACCTGTGGAGTTTGTGGCTGTCTGCACGCCTGGCAGACAGCCGCCCCCAGACGTCAGACCAGGCAGTCGTATGGCGCCTGCTGCGTGCGTGCGCCACCACGAATCAGGCGCGCAAGCTATTAGAGTTTTCTGGCCTTTCTGTCGCTCCAGCAAGTTCCTGGGGTTCCGGGATTTCCGGCGGAGGCCCACATGGTTTCTGGGACAAGTCACTGGGCTTTGGGTTGTATGCCGAGCCGCTCCCGTCGGGAGGGGAGGTCCAGGAAGCGCAAACTGTCTCCTCGGGCCACTTACACCTCAAGGTTCGTGCTCTGGACGCCTAGTGGGAGCAGCCCCCGAAAATATCCATCTTTTGCTACCAAAATATAAGGTTATAATACAAAGGCTTTCCGGGAGATCATCAGAGCGCGATTTCGAACAGCTGCTTCCCCGAAAATAGTCGCAGAGGATTCTGGGATTCTTTTGTTTCTCGGACGCAGTATTTGCCAAGTTTCTGGGCCGGCCCTGCTATTTCGAATGATCCAGTCACCATCCATTTATCTGTTCTCCATCACCCTACACAATGACTCCTACGTCTGCATTCTGGGCACATGCTATAACCTGCTACCACTCTCGAACGTCTGGAGATGCGGCGTCACATCGATGTTGTTGCTGTTGCGTTGCCACGTCCGTATCCCTTGAAAGGCCGGCCGCATGGTCGAGAGTCAAGCGCATCAGCTCCAAAAGCTCGCGCACTGGACCGGAAGAGCATTTGCACCCGGAACAGGCAGCTAAAATACTGACCAGCCTAGCCGGCGGCGGGGTTTGGTTCTTGGTCTCTGCGATGTTCTAGCTGGATATTCCACCATTTTCGACCTTGCAAAGCCCAGAAGTGGTCGAATCCCCAGCGCTACTCGGGTGTCTCAGGGCTATACTTTGGCAATCATCTTTTGCAGCAGAAGACAGTTGAGCAAATTGGAATCGCATTCGCGGCGCAGCTCGAGGCTTTCATCAAGATCACACAGGTGTGATATGCGCCAGCAGAACCTGCTCCCACTGCTTCAGCCCTTCCTCCGCGCCACCCTTAATTGGTGTGGCAGCAGCACTTGCGCAGCCATTCATCAGTTCATCATCGTCCACCTCATCCCTCGCATGAGCTGGCGGAGCGGTACCGCTGCCATTCATGAGCTCGTCATCATCGCCAGCGTCTCGCGCCGGATTGGCGTCACTGGCCTTGTCCTGATCCCGACGCTGCGACTGGACTTCTGATCGCGCTTTCGGCTTGCTCCCGCGTCCACGCTCCTCTTCTAACTCCGCGATAGCCTTCGCAAAGACGTCCCATGGTATGCAATTCCCTTTGAGCACCTTGCGCTCCTTGACCTGTCCGCCTGCATCGGCTTTCCCTTTCTCGTCGCTCTCTTCGCTACCACCGCTACCGGCGCCTGCGCTACGCGCCTCAAGGTCATACCCGATAGAGTACTCGCCCTGCCGTGTACGTGTGAGCACAACAACGTGCGCCGCGCTGCTTACGGACTGCGCCAGATCATGAACGATCGAGCGAACATAGGTGCCAGAGGAGACCGTCATTTCCAGCGCAAATGCCGCTGGATCGGTTGCAGGTTCGCTAGAAGATGAAGGTACTGCCTGCGCTGCTGGTGGTGGCTCTGATGGTGCTGAAGAAGAGGAGGGCGCGACAGCAGCCTCACTGCCTGATGGTGCTTCTTCTCCCGCTAGCTTCCTGACCTTCCCTACAAGCGCCTTTTCCTCCTCAGGCACTTCCTCTTGCGGCTCCTTCCATCCATGTTCGCCCGCATCGAACCAGCCGGCGAGTCGGAGCTGCTCGACTGTGACGGCGCGCTTCTCGATCGGACGTGGTAGCTCGCGCCCTTGGCGTGCATAATCGAACAGGCGCATACCGTCCACCCTGACCGCCGAGTACAGCGGCGGTGCCTGTTGTATGTCGCCGGTGAATGTCGGCAAGTGGGATTCGAGAAGAGAGGGTGTGACGTGTTGATGCGGTGCACGATACAGGATCGGGTCCATTGCGTCGTATGAGGAAGTGGAAGTGCCAAGCAGGCCGACGGCATAATACTCTTTTGTACAGTCTAGGAATCGGGAGAGGTGCTTTGTCCCTTGTCCAACGCCGATGACTGTATGAAGAAGGGTGAAAACGTCAGGTCATGGCTCTGTGTGTACTTTTCTCGTCGCCCTGCACACATACCGAGAACACCATCAGCGAGCGGATCCAATGTGCCCCCTTGCCCCAATTTAGGCGCTACCTCCCGGTTCCTGGCCCATTTCCCTTGCCCTTTTCTGCCTCGAAATGCGCCGCCTGCATTTTCGAGCGAGGTACTTCCGTCTGCATTTCGGAACAGACTGCTCGAGGCAAAGAGCGGTTTGAGCTGGTCAAGCAGCGACATACTCGTCGGTCCCGACGGCTTGTGGATCGCGAAAATGCCACTAAGAGGTCGGTCGGTGATCGATGCAGGTTGGCCAGCTTGGCGACTGGACGAGGGGCGAGAAGATGGATCTGAAACGCTGTGTCCATCTCCACCCCTTTGGTTGTCTCTCCGCCCTGCTCCTCCCCTTCCACGACCTCCACGACCTCCACGACCTCCACGACCTCGAAATCCATTACCAGCACCTCCACTGCCATTGCCGTTATGCGACAAAGATGATCCAGCGGCGGTCGCCTGAACGGCGCCTTTCTCGGCTGCAGCCAGCACGCGCGGCGGTGCAGCCAGCGGAGGCAGGCCGAGACCGGACATTCTGCGTGCACTTTGAAGCGTCCGGGAAAATGATGCTGTTCGTGTCGAGGAAGTGATGTGCCGTGGTAGATTGCTCAGAAGAAGGGCACGCAGCGCCATGCGATGTCGATGTACGCCTCTGCTATACTTGGACCTTGGCCGCACTATGCGCCGTCTTCAACTGGCGAAGATTTGATGAGTTTGGGCCCGACGTGCTTGTCTATTCGATCAACTCCTCTCTGCCCAGCTTCAGCTGCTCGTAACTGCGTGATGCATAGAAGCTGGTAATTCTTTTCTGACGAGGATTTTGCAAGATGGAAAGGTCGTTGTTCTTTTCTGCTGAGAGACTGAGAAGTGAGCATATGATTGCCATTCGGTGCAATTCGACACCCACTCGTGTCCTACTGTGTCTGCAGTCTCGCTTCTTTTGCCTGCAGCGTCTTGCCGCTTGTGATCCCAAAGAGTAATTTTGAGTACAACAGTCACTGAAGCCGTGTTATGCAGTTGTCAACTTTCTTGGTATACGTCGTTATCCCGGGACCGAGCAAAAGAGGTTAGACAAAGCTACAAGATCAACTGCTGCAATTCAGGCGCGCCAACAGTAGCCAATTTCCAACAACGCAAACGATCGACCGATATGGATGAGATCATTCCTGGGCTGTGGCTCGGTGACCTCGCGTGTGCACTCTCCCCTGACTATCTTGATCTGGCCGGCGTCACGCATATCGTCAGCGCACTGAAACAGTCGCCCGCATCGCTTCTCAACGATGAATCAGGTGTCAAGCTCCCTTCGGGACGCATCATTCCCCACGAGAATATTAAGCAAGTGCGCATCGACGACGTCGACGGCGCTCCGATCCTCGTCCACTTCAGCTCTATCAATGAGCTAGTCGACAGTGTATTGCAGGAAGAGTGGCACGGTGAAGAAACTGAGGGATCTGCACAAGCCTCGTCTCAAGAAGAAGCAGGCCAGTCAGCAGCCGGTGGAGACTACAATAGCATCAGGGAACAAAATGTAAACGGTCAATGGGGTCATTGGGAGACGATGGGCACTGGCACCGTGCTTGTGCACTGCCAAGCCGGCATATCGCGCAGTGCCACCCTCGTCGCAGCGTATCTGATGTGGCGCCGTGGTATAAGTACTTCTGCTGCGCTGGAACTCATTCGCGCAAGGAGGCCACAGGCCGATCCGAACTCTGGCTTCGTCGCACAATTGGAATTGTACGAGCAGTGCGACCATCAGGTCGATCTCAGACACAAGGCAGTGCGAAGGTACCTCATGTCCAAGACAAATATCCTAGATGGCGACTCGGCGGACGATATGCTGCTCAGCTACTACCCTTCTCCGTATCCTTCACCGGGCATGCATCGAAACAGCATGAGCATGACGTTCACAAAGGGAAATAGAAGTAACAGCAGCAGCGAGGAGCCAACGAAAAGCTCACCATCAATTTCTCGGGCTTCTACATACGACGGTCATTCCGCCTTCAGTGCCGTAGATACCGCTTCCGATCCGAGCTCACGCGAGGCATCGCGCAATGCTTCGCGACGCGGCTCTGTCGATCTTCTCAGTGCCAACGCCACACCCGCGCGACGTCCCCGCACATTTTCGCGAACCACTTCCACGTGGCACAGGTCGATCAACCTCTCCGTTTCTCCTGTGCAGTCGGATCAAGCAGCAGCTGATTCGTCGCCAGTCGGCTACTTTTCGGAAGGCGCAACGCACGAATTGCCTCCTGCTTACCCCTCCTCGAGCCTTGCCCAGCCGCCTTCCGTAGAGGTGAAAGTAACTGAGACGCAGGCGAACGCGCGGCTTCCCGGTGGTGTCAGCTCGTTGCGTGGAAATGAAGTCCGTGGTGCCCCTTCCGGCGGCTCTTCGTCTGGTCAAAACTTCGCTGCTCGTGTTCCCACTGTCACAGTTCGCGAAGGCGCAGGCGTAAGCGGGTCTGGGGCGGGCAGCTCGTCAGCGCTTTCGCGGCCGGTCTACAGCGGGCCGAAGCTGCGCTGCAAAATGTGCAGGCGCGAGCTGGCCAGCACAGTCGATCATCTCATCGAGCACGAGGCAGGGAAGGGGCAGATGGCATTTGAGCATCGAAAACGCACGCTGCCTGGGAGCAAGGATGCAAGTGCCGGGACGCGTCTTGGTGTTGGCATATCAGGCAGCGATGCAGGGAGTGACGGCGCTAGAGTGGGCGCCATGACAGCAGCGCAATCGTCAACAAACGTAAGCGCAAGTGCATCGAATTCGCCTAACCAACCAGGGTATGCCACAAAACCGGCTGCTCAACCAGATGCCGCGCCATCATTGGAGCAGACACCCGGCTCAGCGACTGGGACCGTGCAGCAAGCGCAACTGTCGCAAGGATCCTCATCGCTAACGGCAAGCGGGCGGCCGATCCAATCAGCTGCGAGTCTGTCTGCTTCATTGCCTCCGCATCTTGCGGCGCTGCGGATGGGGCGAGCTGGACCGCATTCACTGGTGCATGCCAACAGCAATAGCACATCGCAAGCTCAAGCACAAGGGAACAACAGGCCAGTGTGCACGCAGCGCGCAGCGGTGTCCTTATCACTACCGTCGCCGTTGAGCCTGCTGCCTTCCGCGGCATGTTCTTCGTACTTTGTCGAGCCGTTGTCGTGGATGTCGGCACTGAAGAACGGCGAAGTCTCCGGGCGCCTTGACTGCCCGGCGCCAAAGTGCGGCGCCAAGCTGGGCAGCTGGGACTGGGCGGGGATGCAGTGCGGATGGTGAGTATGTGCTCTGCTCTGCCGAGCACGCCTGCGTTGCATCCAAAAGGGCACTGACTCTGTCCTGTCCATACAGCGGCGCGTGGATCACGCCTGCTTTCGCGCTCCATCGCTCGAAAGTGGACGTGCTCAGGTGACAACCTGCATCGTGTTTCACTTTGCATCGCGCGGCGCGGTTTACTGGCACACAAGGCACCGTCGCATCGCACATCGGGTCCAGCGTAGACTTTCCGAGGGGCAGTCATCTCATTAATAAATTGGAAATAGAAGAGGAATGTAATGATATAGATGAAGGAGTATGGCCGAAGTGCGCGAGCGGGAGCGCAAGGCGCGAGGGTGCAGGAAGGCGAGAGCGAATTCGTTGTCCCCCTTGTGCACCCCGCAAACAATGTGCCAAACGTTTTGTTTGAATTGTCCGTTCGTGCAAGCGAGCGAAACGAAGGTGTGATGCCCAGGCGCATAACGGACAAGTCGATGAATATGGTGCACGCTCAGCAAGGACTAAGAGGGAATTCATGTTATGGGCCAGGAAGAGGACTGATAATGTACGAAGGGAGCTATGAACAAGTGGTGACCTGGGCTCGCGTTAGATGCGTGAGGGTGAATCGGGTCATGATGGCTTATACAGTCCATAAAGGGTGGGGTAAATACCGGCGTGGAAACAGCTCTAAAGACAATGCCGCTGCGTTATAGCATTGCTCTCTTCCGCCTCCTCATCTTCGTCGTTGCTGCATGTGGGACGGCCCAATAAAAAGAGAAAGGGCGATGCTCGGTCGGCCAGTCAGTCGGTCGGGCAGCATCTATTGATTGGTGATCTGCAGCTTGCGCCCGTCATCCTGGCCCTCCTTGAGCGATCCAGTGCTGGCATTGGGGCCGGACATGCCAACCGTGGTGTGCGACGAGGAGCCCGTGCCGTGCGGGTGCTGCAGCACGCCGGCGGCATCGGGCTGCGGCGAGTGCTGCTGCTGGCTCTGGTGCGCATCGTTGAACACACCGGGTGCAAGCAGCTGCGCCTCGCCGTACGTGTCCACCGGGCCGCCGCCGCTGCTGAGCGCGCGCGAAGAGTTGTGCGTCGCGAACGGCATGCCCTCGCCCTCTGGCAGCATCTGCTGCGGCGGGGGCGAGTGAGTCGTGCCGGGGTGGTACGCCGCGGTGGGCCACGCGGCAGCACTGACATACTGCGCGTCGTGCGGCGCGTAGGTTGTGTCGGCGCTGTGCATCTGCGGGCTGGTTGGGTAGTAGCTTCCCTCGTGGCTGTATGCGCCGCCGCCAGCTGCCGCCTGCGGGTTGTTCGGGTCATAGTAGTGGTCCTGCTGCGAGCCGTAGCCGGTCTGGCCTGCATAGTACGCGCCGAACGCGTTGCCGACCGCACCAGCTGCTGTTGCGCCTGCTGCTGCTGCCCCTATGCCCACACCTGGACCCGGGCCATACGCGCCCATGCCCGCGTAGCCGGGGCTGGCATTGGAGAAGTGGCTCGGCTCATAGCCTTCGTTATAGTAGTGACCCTGCGACAGGCTGCCCCCGTTGAACGCAGGGCTGCCAATGGCGGTGGTGCCGTAGTTGGGATCCTCGATCATCTCTGGGTCGTCATCGTCGAACGGCGTCCGCGTCGTCGCAGGGCCAGCGGTGGTGGCTGCAACAATGTCTGCGTCCATCTGGTTCTTCCTCCGCCGCCTCATCAGCGCCCAGATCAGCAGCGTGATCAGCGCGATGGCGACGATGGCGACGGCGGCAAACGTGCCGCCGACGGCGCCTTTGTTGTCAAAGAAGCCGGACGAGCTCGACGAGCCGTTGCTGCCATTGTTCAGGCCGCCTGTATTGGTGGGGACGGAGCTTGAGATGGTCGACTGGACGGTTGTCTGAACGATGATGGGCGAACGAGAGGGGGTGACGGTCGTCTGGACGGTCGACGTAGTCGTCAGAATAGCTATAGATGTCGATGTGGACGATGATCTTTGCCGAGCAAAGCACAGAAATGGGGTCAGTAGAGCGACAAGGAGGCGGCCTTTGTTTTCGATGCAGACACATACGATGTTGTGGAAGAGGTAGAAGACGTTGTGCTAGAGCTCGATGACGTGGAAGAGGAGGATGTGCTGCTCGAAGAGGTTGTAGAGCTGGAGCTAGAGCTGCCACCTGATAGATCGGAAGATCAAAATCAGAGGAAAGACAACGAGGGACGAGTGCCAGTGGTGCATGCTTACCGCCTCCATTACCATTTCCGTTGCTTGTGGTGGCATTGCTAGTGATCGATCCACTCCCTCCACCTCCGTTGCCCTCTTCCGGCGTGAAGCATCGGAAAAGGTCGGACAGGTGAGTTGTTAGCATACACAAGCTCGAGCAGAACAGAAGAGGAGGCGCATGGTAAGCCCACAAGCAGGTTCATGGTGCGGATGCAGCTCGGATGGCTCGAGTGTCTTCCGCACGCGTTGACCAGCAAGGGAGCCCGAGGATGGGATCACGCGCGCAAGAAAGAAGATGGAAGCGTGGTACTCACGTCGCCTGAACAGGCCAGCCGGGGCGGCTGTCGCGCGCGGAGCTGCCACTACCATTGTTGGCCAGCAGCAAGGGTGTGTTTGTTTTCGCTACGCAGTTGAGTCAGGATACAACCCTCTTCTCTCTGTCTATTTGTCGGGCGGGTGGGCAGGTGGTGGTGGTGATGGTGATGATGATGCGTCAAATGGACCGCGGAATAAAGACAGCACGCTGTGCTCCTCTCCTTCTGCAGGCGTCAACAGTAAGAAATCCTTGGCGTGGTGTGGCGGTGAAGAGGAGGAGGATGCAGTGGTGGATTGCAAACAACCACGACGACGCTGCGAAAGCCAATCGGACGAGGGATCCTTAACAATCACAACCACAACGCTCCTTCTGATGATAATGTTGACCAGCTCTCTCTCTCGCGCTCCAACGGAAACAGGCAGCCTGTCTCTCTCCAGTCGGCCGGGCAGGCAGAGGCGCAGAGGCAGAGAGCGAGAAAGGATCGGCAAGTAGATGCGGGGCACTGCACAGCAAGGAAGTTTGAGTGCCAAGTCAAAGCCATGTGCAGTCACTCAACTTTCCCAAACCAGAAGTCATAGCCCGGAACTCGGAAACGGAGGAGACAGCCAAGCACTATACAGACAGCAGCACAGCAGTATAGCGGCGGAACTCCGCGACCATACCCCATATTGGCTTGGCCAACCCGGGTAACAGACCAGGCTTCCAACACTCCGATATCCAGGAGGACCCCGCCAGCCACTCGCGCGTGGGTTCGACGGGACGGAATACGGTCCGGTGACAGTCAACCTCGGCGCCCTCGCCAACCATTTTCCCTCTGCTTTCCACCACTCACTGGCTCACAGTCATGAGGACACCGACAGTCGCAGCCCGCTTGGTGCCTGTGAGCACAGCCAACTAACGTCTCGATAACCCGTCCGTCCATATCGTCGCCATCCCCGTCAAAAAATGGATACCGGTCTGTCGCTTGTCGCGTTGGACCGCGGCACAGGGCTTCCTACACACGGGCTTTGACCAACAAGCAGGAAGAGCTGCTCCTGTGCACGGGCGGCGGCGGAAGAAGGCGACTCAAAGCAGGACAAAGAAAATGGGAATGCAACTATGCATGACGAGAAGAAATGCATTGATGATTAATGGAGGCCATGCTATATATTATTGTATCCACGCCGCGTGCTCGAACCCGGCCGAAACAGCGTGTTCGTTACCATCCAACGCACCCAAAACATGGAATAAGCGTCCGTTGAAACTCTTTGCAGCTCTTGTTGTTCAGAGCTCTGCGCGTTGCAGCGGCCATTTGGCCTGGAGCCACAACAGCGATGCCTCCGCGGCCGTCTACGTCTTGCGGAACCAACGAGTCGTATTTCGCTTGATCCCTATGCGACCGACAACACGGACGCAAGAGGAAGGAGGTAAGCAATGCATTCATCGTCACCTCGCCGTGGATAAGCACGACGCGCAACTTACAGAACCAAAAGAAGCCAATGAAGCGGAAGACGGAGAGGCAGAACGTGGTCCAGAGGATGAACTGGAAGTATGTCGTCTGCTTGTTGTGCTGCTGCGCGTCGACCTGGTCCTGCGAGACGCCGCGGTTGAGCCCGTTAACGTTCTCGATCGCGATTGTCAGTCCGCCGTTCGTCAGCAGCCAGAATGCGACGAGGCGGGTGCGGAACGTCCTGTTGCTGTCGTCGATCGTCGGCTTCTCCGCCACCTGAACGGGGTGGTACGGCGCGACAGCGCGCGAGACGACGTTGCGGAAGTTGTTGTCAATGTCCTCCTGCTCCTGCTCGATCTCTTCGATCGTCCCGTCGGGGCCCTTGCTCTTCTTGGTGTCCACCGTCGGCAGCGCGTCCGCCTTGTCCGAGCCTTTGGTCCCCCACGAGACGTCGTGCAGGTTGCAGAACGCGTACACGTTGAGGATGTTGATGAACGACGGCGCAATCAGCATGTACTGTGGGAACGACGTCACCATGTGCCACGGGTCTGCGTACATCAGGGACGCGACAAGATACACGCCGAACGTCGCCGTCAGCGCCGCGATCAACACCAGCGTTGAGTTCTGCCCCGCGATGAATGTCTTGAAAAACTCGGCGCCAGAGCTAAAGTTGGTCGTCAGGAATGCCTTGATCGTCAGCCAGAGCGAGATGGCGATCAGGTAGCTGCCAAGCAGCCCAAAGACGATGAACGAGATGATGTACGTGTTCTTCTCGCCCTTGGGCCGGTTGCCGAGCGCCAAGACGAATTGCAGGACGAGAAAGAAGACGTAGACCCACTTGCACGCGAGGTTGACCCAGTGCAGAATGTCCTGCACCGTGCCACTCGAGCTCTTCAGCAGGACGTTCGGCACGAAGTCGATGATGATCGAGAACGTCAGCCACAAATTGGCAAGCGCAAACCAGGAGAAGAGAAGCGTGAAAGCATTGTAGAGCGCCTGGATGTGGAAGAAGAACAGGCGCAGGATCGAGTGGTTGCTCCGGTAGATGCGGAAGAAGTGGACCAGGGAGTAGATCGACGCGGCGAACGAGCCATTAAGCCACCTGCGACGCTGCGAGATGAGCTCCGCAGCACCTTCCGGCACGTCAGTCTCTCCCTTGGCGGGTTTGACGTATGTCAGCGTCCATCGGGCGCCCGCTTTAGCCACCAGCTCAAAGCACAGGATGCGGTCCTCGGCCAAGAACATGTTCTTCGTGAAGATGCCCATTCCATGCAGGCCCTTCTTGCCGAGCCGATCCGCGAGCGTGTGGTCTCCGTGAAAGTACTGCGCTAGCGGACGGCCTTGGATCGCTTTGAAGCGGTATGCGCTAAACGCGCCAGGCAGCACGCTGACGTAGCCAAAGGATGACTCGAGCGGCTTGTCGAGGATGTTGGACATCTTGTACTCAAAATTTTGCGCAGCGACGAGCGGGTTGATCAGCTTTTTGCCGCCCTGTATCATTGCATGAATCTCTCCACAGGCGCCGCCGAGATGCGCGTCGTTGTAGAACGCCTCCCAGAGGTAGTACAGGCTGCGCGGGCCGGGCTTAGTGCCGGCATCGAGCAGGACGCAAATTTCGGGCTGCAAGTGCCTACCGATGGCGTTGAAGAGCCACCGATGCGAGTTGATCTTCTTGCTGTTCTTTTGCTTCAGGCAGAACAGCATTTGCACCGGTACCAGGTTCGCCGGGTCGTCGCCATGCGGCTGGATCAGCGACGGCTTGGCGTCGACGGAAAGCTGCGTCGTGTACTCGAAGATGTGCGCCACAGTGTCCTTGCCATCGACTTTTCTCTTCATGATTCCATCTTGGTAGACACCCACGGTCGCGAGCAGGTCCAGCACCTCCTTGTCGCAAGGGTCGATTCCGTCAAATATCAGACACACGACAATACGCTGCCAGCCCGGTCGGCCTTCCTCTGCGCTGCGTCGCCAGAACTTGGACGACTTGCTCTTGCAGATGTCACGGATGTTGAGCATGACGCCATGGAGCGTGCGCGCAAGCAAAATGCGATCTTCGTTGTAATAGCTGCAAAAATAAGGAATGGCGGTCAGCACGTGTGCATACATCAACCTTTGCTCGGTAGCGCGAGCGCCACGCACGTGATGGCGATGAGCAGCTCGGTATCGCGGTGGTATTGAGAGTTGGCGCGCAGCGACCAGCCATTCTCCAGCGTAAACTCGTCCGGATCGCACGTGGCGGCCGTGTAGCGCATGTGGGTGAACTCGGTCGACCTACTCCCCTGCGCCCATTTGGGTTCAATGGAGTTTTTAATGGCCGTCGGGACGCGATGCTCGACGATCCAGTTGCCCTTGGTCAGCTTGACTTTGCGCGTCAGCCCGCGTTTGGGACCTTGTTGACGACGCGCCCACGCCACTTGCGACGCGCTGTCGTCCGGCCCGAGCTCGCCGCCCGAAAGACCCGAAAATGCCGTGCTCGTCTGGCCATACTGCAACATTGGCACAGCAAAGTTGCTTGGATCCGGCATGCTTATGAAGGCGCGCGTACATGTCGGTGTCAGCTTCTGTTATTCTACAAAGCTATAGCTTACACTCACCCATACGGCGCAGAAGGCGGATACCCTGGGCTGGGGCCGAACTTCTCTTCAGTAAGCGGCATCTTAGCCTCATCATCGTAGCCAGCCGCATATTCGGCGGGTGGGCCGTGTGTGAAGCTGGACGCATAGCTCGGGTCATCGCCCTGCGCGTAGAACGGGTTGCCGCTCGCCGACGGCTGCCGACCATGGTTAGCAGGATTGCTATGGCCGCCGACCATCGTCGCAGAAGAGTGGTCCATTGAGCCGCCAGAAGGCCCATGGCCACCATTGGAGGAGGCGGCGTAGCCGTTGTTGTACATGCCTGCGCTGCCTGAGCGGCTTTCGTAGTACTCGTGGCCGCGCTGTGCACCGTCGTGGTGATCATGTATCGTTTCGCGATCCATCAAGGCAGCACGGGTATCAGGTTCGAGCATCGGAGGAGAGCGAAGGTGGTCGGAGGGGTATGAAGTATCGCCGAGAGGAAGGTATGCCGTGGTAGCAAGCCGGTGGTCCGGGTTACGATTGCAATGTTGAAAGGGCAACGGAAAGCAACGTCGGTCAGCAAGGGGATCGCATTATACATAAATGCAATGGCCAGCAGGGATCCGCGCCTCCACGCTACAGGGAGGCTCCCAGTTCTCTATCGTTGTGAGAGATGCATGAAATGGACAACCTTTTCGGTTCCATGTGACCCCCATACGCTAACCCTTCCGCCCCTTTGTGCGGCCAGCCTTGTGACTCACAAATACGGGGGCTGTCCCTTCCAACTGTCCTCTGGGAACTCCAACAGGTGTTGCTGATCCTTGCCGGTTAGGAGGACGGTGGTTGTAGGCCATGTTGGATATATACCCAGAGCTTGATCACGACCAGGTGAGGTGGGTCTACGGAAAGGATGGGGCTGAAGCTCTGAGAATAGGTCCCTGTAGTGGCCCCGAATGCCATGTAAGGAGAGGATGCCGAGAATTTGCCCGCTCTCACCCACGGGCTACACCGACCAGAGCAGCGACTGCCGGTCAACCTTCCTGCTCAAGCTCTTTCTTTGTTGAAATCTCGAAATTGAAAGAAAGCAAGCCCGAGACAGAGATATATGATCGATGGATTTGAATTTGACGCTTTGCACTGCCCTGCTGCCGCCCGAGATTGTGGTATAGCGAGAAGCGTGGCGCAGGCAACGAGGCAAGCAGGGGCACAGGCGCAGGCGCAAGCGGAAGCGATGATCCTTCCAGTGTCCAAGGCGGGGCGCTGGATGACTTTGGTCGTGAATGCGCCGCCAGACCTCAGAGAGAGGCACTGCAGAGTGTACGTAGCCGCGTCGCGCAATGCCGACGACAGATGCTCTTCCTTTCCGCCTACTCAACTCGAGGCGTCGTGACTGGATCTGCTTAGCATGGGATACGCTTTCCTCTCCAGAATGAAAGCGACTTTATTGTTTTCCAAGGTGCACAAAAGGTGAATGGAAGGAGGATGTTTGTCCGTCGAGATGGTGAAGACAGCACCGTCAACAAAGTTGTGTGTGTGCGAGACTATGCACTACACAGGACCATGCGGCCGTCAACCAGCAGCCAGCCGTCGCGTGTTGCGCGACATCTCTACAACGGCTTTCCTCATTTGCCATGACTACGTTGCAATGACGCGCGCAAGGCATAACACTCAGACTTGGTCCACAATGACATCCCAATGGCCGAAATGCACTTCAAGAAGCTCTATCTTGCATGCCAACTGCGCAGATGCATGTGAAGCTCCGAAGGGTTGAGTGCTGTGCATATGTAGGACTGGAGTTGGGTGCGCAATGACCGTTTTACGCTGTGTTTCCTCGTTTAATAAACATGAACTACGACGACCACGCGTGGTGACGTGAACCATGTTAACATTCACTTCGGGCGCCAAGGTATCATCCTTCAAACCAAATATAAGCGACAGAATGAGTGACTGCAGCAGATGTAGACGTCGCCACCTATGTCATCCAAGATGGTCGGGCTTGCCAACTTCCAAGACAGCGACAAGTTGCGCGAAGGCTCTTAACTTAGTGATGAATCGATTCGCTTCGAGTTTCTCTTTCACACCTGCGCTCGCTAGGATCGTCGGTGACCTGTGGTACGCATAGCACTCGCAAAAGGTAGTAGTAGCAGTTTTTTCAATAATTGATGTAGAGCCCTACTTCATCTGAGGTTAGCCGGGCGGTTGAACTTGATTGCTAGTACATGGTTCTACTATACCGTCTACATTCCTTAGGACATGTCAAAGTGCCCGCTCGGCTGCAAGCAATGCTGCTTGCTATTTAATGTGAACCGATATGGGCCAAGCCTATCGAGAAGGATCGCTGCCTCATGTTTACATGACGACATGGAGTCGCCACGTAGCCGGTTGAACAGGTCGATATCCCAACTTTGATCGAAACTGGATCTTGTCACGAGTATAATCATGAGGTATGAGTCATACATTTATGCGTATCTCCAGCCAAGTGGGCGTTACGTGCCATTAGCGCCGTGCAATACAGGTAGATGCTGGGAAATAGCGAAATTGGAGATCGTACGTGGCAGATGTAGATGGCACTTGTTGCCGAGAACGAAACCCTCGTCAGTGGATGAAATCTATCTTACCAGAAGGAACAAACAACTGAGTCTGCGCACAACTGTCACTCACAACGCCGTCCCTTGGGGCCGAGAGAGAGTCAAAGGAGGGTGAGAGATCAATTTGGATAGGCGCCTGAGCAGTCTACCTAGGGCGATGCTACGATGGATCGGCGATACAGCGGTGCGAGGGGGGGGGGTTAGGTCCGCGGGTGTTGTGTAACCAATCATGATTGGAAACAAAAAAAAGTTGCCGCGAGGCGTCGGCCGAGACAGACAGACAGGGCCCCTGTTACATGTACAAGTCCAAGTAACAGGGTTAGAAAACACGCAGCACCGTGGTCGGTGATAGCTTCTAGACGGCGTTCCCTTAACTGCTGCGATTGCTTGCACTTGGATTTACCAAGAGCTTGAGTCTCGGTAGTGGTCAACAACAACGAGACGCTACGCAGGGTTAGCTAGTGTGGAGGATTCGACCATAGTAGTCGTGGTAAAGCTGATCGTCGCCTCGGTCTTACAGGCTTTTGCGGTCCTCATTGCTGCCTGACCCTATGGCATCTCTCTAGTGAATTCCTATCTCACTTCGTTCTCATTTCTCTCCGCTGGAGAAGCTCAAGTGCTCAGCTGACGTCGGTTGGAGAGAAAGGGTTGCACCTGCAACACATCGCAAACCAAGGCAGTCTGGTATTGCGTGCGGACCTTCAGGATGGCGGGCTCCTCCGTCGCGCAGTGGGCGCAGTCGTCCATCTACGCTGCCTTCTGGCCCTCGGACGCTTTTGGGGTAGACGCACACCCAAGTCTCGGTACCACCGCACAGAATGTGCTGCTTGACCAAGCCTTTTCCTCGCCCTCTCCCGACGCAAGCAACAGCAGCGGGCAGCTCGCACAGACCGTCATCGCCGACCCTCTCGCCGCAGCTGGGGCTTCGATCCTTCTGCATGTCGGTAAAGGCAGCACGCCTCCGCGATGGATCCGCAATACTTGCCGCAACTACGAGGGCTGGGGGCCCTTGAGTCAGCACAGGGATCTTGACTTCACGCCTTGCTTCCTGCAAGCTGTGTTCATTGCCGCTCCGGTCCTGTTGCTCGCATTGTTCGGTGAGTGAGAATGGCGGGTTCCTTGCTATGTAAGCTTCCTCTAGCTGTATCTGACATCTTCAGTCTTCACGATTTTATCAGGCGCTGCGAATCTGGTACTCCTCGCCAAGAAGGAAGAAAGACCGCTCTCTCGCTTCTCTCGATCACTGCTAAGATCAAAAGAAGTGATCGTCTGTGCATTGGCGGTCCTTGCGGCTGTGAAGCTGTCACTATCGTACGGTATATTTGGTGGCGTTCTCCTCGATATTCAATCCATCACTCCCCTCATCACCTTCCTCGGCTACCTCCTCATCCTGGCTGTGCAGCGTCTGAACCACACTCGAACCCGGCGCAGCTCCACCATCCTGCTCTTCTTCTGGCTCGAACAGCTCATAGCGCATCTCTTGGAGCTGCACAATACGCTTTCAGGTCACAGCTCGCCGATCAGCGAGGACACCGCAGGCTTCATAATTCTCGTGCTCAAGCTGGTCCTGCTCCTGTCCGTCTTCGGCCTCGAGTGTGCCGGCGTCGAGGTCGGCAGCCTTGCACCCGAGCAGAAGGAGGCATACCTCAAGCAGCGTAGGCAACAGCTTTTCGAGCAGCGAAGGGAGGTGTTGCGCAATGGAAAAAAATCGAATGGCTACAGCGAGTTGCCTCAGCACCATGCGAATGGCAGTAGCGCCGCGAGAGCTGCGTCGGCTCCGATCAGCGCGGCGGAAGACTCTGGCTTCGCGTCCGTCTTCTCCGACGAGGGCGGCACAGATGGCGGCTACGATGCGTTGAACGTCGAGAAGGAATGTCCGATTAACACGGCCAATGCTTTCTCGCGTTTGACGTTCAACTGGATGCAGCCGATGATGTCGCTTGGTTCCCAAAAGTTCCTCGGCGAGGATGACATGTGGAGTCTTCCTCCAGACGAGGACGCCGAAGCCCTCGGCAAGCGCTTTGCGAAACACTGGAAGACAACACGCACTCGTGACGGCAAACCACGCATTTGGCTCACCCTAGCCAAAGCGTATGGCGGTCCTTTCTTCTTTGCTGCCGTCCTCAAGGCCGCACAGGATACGCTGGCTTTTGCACAGCCGCAGGTACTACGCAAGCTGCTTCAGTTCGTGCAGAACTGGGACACGGAAGGCCACAAAAACCTCGTCCCGATGCAGGGCTATGTCCTCTCGGCTCTGCTCTTCTTCGTCGCAATTGTCCAGACCAGCTTCTTGCACCAGTACTTCCAGCTCGCTTTCATGACCGGCATGCGCGTGCGCGCGGGACTCGTCAGCGCCATCTACAAAAAGAGCCTTAGATTATCCAACAATGAGCGGGGCAAGCGTGCCACTGGCGACATTGTCAATCTCATGAGCGTCGACGCCACCAGGTTGCAGGACCTCTGCACAGTGAGTATACCTTGTGTGATACGTGTTAGTCATACTGCACCGCTAATCAGCCACTCCCTCTGTCCCCCGCGCATCTGTTACTTAGTACGGCCACATCATCTGGAGCGCCCTTTTCCAGATGACCCTCGCGTTCATCAGTTTGTACTCGCTCATGGGCTGGCAAGCCTTTGTCGGCGTTGCGATCATGGTCGTTAGCGTTCCGCTGAACACTGTCTTGGCGCGCTACATGAAGAAGCTTAGCGAAAAGCAGATGGTGGTCAAAGACCGTCGTACGCGCATGATGAACGAGATCTTGCAAAACATCAAGACGATCAAGCTCTTTGCATGGGAGGACGCTTTTGCAAAGAAACTGAACCAGGTCCGGAACGTTGAAGAGCTGCGCCTCCTCAGGGTCGTCGGCACTGTTTCGGCATTCTTCAACTTTTTCTGGACCGCCATCCCCTTCTTAGTGTCTCTTGCGACATTCACAACGTACGCCTTCACCAGCGACGTCCCGCTCACCGCCGACGTCATCTTCCCAGCGCTTTCGCTCTTCTCATTGCTGCAATTCCCGATCGCCATGCTCGCCAGCATCATCACGGCCGTCATCGCCGCGCAAGTCTCGGCCCGCCGCTTGGCCGAATTCCTCGACGCCGGCGAGCTGGATCCTGAAGCGCGCAAAGTCATCATCCCCGGACAGTCCACTGCGTCTGCGGATGGCGCGGCGCTCACACCTGAGGAGGTTGAGAATGCCCGCGTGCCCGAAATCGGTGACGACGTTGTGACTATCCGCAACGGCGAGTTCGAATGGAGCAAGGACCAGCCGGTGCCGACGTTGCAGGACATCGATTTGACCGTCAAGAAAGGCGAATTGCTCGCCGTCCTTGGTAAAGTCGGCGACGGCAAATCCTCGTTGCTCGCTGCCATCCTTGGTGAAATGAACCGCACGGATGGAGAAGTCGTCGTTAAGGGCCGCACTGCTTACTTTAGTCAGGGCGGCTGGGCCATGGGCGCCACGGTGCGCGACAACATCCTCTTCGGCCTCAAGTATGAACCAGACTTCTACCAGCGCGTTATTGACGCCTGCGCACTTGGCCCCGACCTCAATATTTTGCCAAATGGAGACCAGACCGAGATCGGAGAACGCGGAGTCTCGCTTTCTGGCGGTCAGCGTGCTCGTGTTGCGCTCGCCCGCGCCTGCTATGCTCGTGCAGACATCTATCTCCTGGATGACCCTCTTGCTGCAGTTGATGCGCACGTTGCCAGTCACATCTTTGAGCATGTCATTGGGCCCAATGGGATGCTCAAGAGCAAAGCGAGGATCTTGACGCTCAACTCAGTCGCTGCACTCCCGCAATGTGATCAGATCATCTCAGTTCGCCGCGGTATCATTTTGGACGAGCGCGGTACCTATGCTGAGGTCATGGCAAGGAAGGGCGAGCTGTACACCCTCATCACCGGTCTTGGCAAGCAATCCAACGACAAGAGCGACGACACAGGGCTTAAGTCCGAAGGAGAGGTTGCGGAGCAAGAGCAGAACGTCGATGAAGGTTTCATGCAAGCCCAAAAGGAAGAGATGAGGTCGCGTCGCGCGAGCTCGGCGTCCATGAGGAGGCCGCAGATGCTGTCTCGCAAGCAGATCAAGGCGGAGACACTCAAACAGCTGCGCGAAACCTCCACTCCACAGGAAAATCGCGCCACTGGCTCCGTGTCATGGGAGGTATACAAGCAGTACGCCAAGAGCAGCAACTTGATTGGCGTCTCCCTCTACTTAGCTGCGCAGGTGCTCACGCAGGTATTCCAGGTCGGCCGTGACGTCGTTCTGAAGCAGTACGCCGCAAAGAACTTGGCAGCAGGTGGGGTCGACAAGGGCGCTACGACCTTTTTTCTTGGTATGTACGCTACAGTCGGTCTCTCCGGTTCGTTGATGATGTGCGTCGCACCGTTCATCCTCTTGTCGTGGCTCGTCATCTCTTCTGCCCGCCGCTTCCACGACGGTATGTACAGCTCGGTCATGAGCTCGCCGCTGCAGTGGTTTGAGACCATTCCGACCGGCCGCTTGCTCAACCTATTCAGCAGGGATATCAACGTCATCGACGAGACGCTTCCACGTGTTGTGCACAGCGCTATCCGAACCGGCATGATCGTTACTGGTGTACTTGTTGTCGTGTCTTACTCCGTCCCACCGTTCCTTGTCGCGGTCATTCCTCTCGGCATTGGCTACCACTACATCCTCAAATATTACCTTGCAACATCTCGAGAGCTCAAGCGTTTGGACTCAATTTCCAAGTCACCGATCTTCCAGTTCTTCAGCGAAACCTTGGGCGGCCTGAGTTCCGTCCGCGCCTTTGGCCAAGAGGCGCGCTTCATTGCCACCTCATTGGCAAGAGTCGATCGCAATCAGCAGTGCTACTTCCCAAGCGTCAGCTGTAATCGTTGGTTAGCCGTCAGGATCGAGTTCGTCGGCTCTGTCATCATCCTAATCGCCAGTATGCTCGCTGTTGTCATTAAGACACGTAACGGCAACATGGAGGCCGGTCTCTTGGGTCTGATGATGTCTCAGACGCTCAACACGACGCAAGCGCTGAATTGGGTGGTCCGCAGCGTTTCTGAGGTTGAGCAGAACATCGTCAGCGTGGAGCGTATTTTGTCTTATTCGGAGCTCACACCCGAGGCCCCTTTGGAAATTCCTGACAACAAACCACCGGCAGGTTGGCCAAGTAAAGGCGACGTTGCATTGGAGCAATACTCGACCCGGTACAGGCCCGAGCTTCCCTTGGTCCTCAAGGGTATCAACGTCGCCATCCGCGCAGGTGAGCGCATTGGCGTTTGCGGCAGGACTGGTGCGGGCAAGAGCTCGCTCGCCCTTGCGCTTTTCCGCATCATCGAGCCTACGAATGGACGGATCATCATCGATGGTGTTGATGCAACAAAGATCGGCCTAAAAGACTTGCGTCGATCTATTTCCATCATTCCTCAAGACGCCAACATTTGGGAAGGAACACTTCGAGACAATCTTGATCCCACTGGCGAAACTGATGATGCTGCATTGTGGAGGGCCCTCGACTCTGCACATCTTCGCGAGCATGTCAACTCCCTAGAGGGTAGGCTCGACGCGAAGCTGTGCGAGGGAGGCACGAACTTCTCATCCGGACAAAGGCAGCTCATCTGTATTGCGCGAGCGTTCCTGCGTCAATCCGAAGTCCTCATCTTGGACGAAGCGACGGCAAACATCGACCTGGAAACCGACGACAAGCTACAAAAGATCGTTAGGTCTGAATTCAAAGGCACCACCATCACTGTGGCGCACCGCCTCAACACCATGTGAGTGCTGCCTCGCAGTTTCGCGCCCGGCTTCAAACTCTCTGACCGCCTTGTTCCCTTTACGCAGTATGGACTCAAGCCGCATTCTCGTGCTGAAGGACGGAGAGGTGGCTGAGTTCGACACACCAGAAAATCTTCTGCTAAAGAAGACATCGATCTTCTTCTCCATGGCCGTCGAGGCCGGCCTTGTGAAGGTGCAATAGACCTGATCGAACAGCATTGGATTAGAGCCAGTGGAATGTACGCAGACGGTGTGGCAGACAGCCATGACTTTATTTACTCGTATATCAATCGTCCTGAGTCAGGTCAAGGATCTCTGGTCGCGATGCGGCCGAAGCGTGCTGAGGAATTGGATGCCTAGCACGTTCTTTCGAGGGTAGCAGAGTACCACCTTCGACCAAGCTATCCAGTTGCTGAAGGAATGCGCTTCCTTCGCGATGTCGTGCTCGTGCGGGCTGTGACGCGGCGATGCGTGTCGCTTTGACCGGCTCGTGGACGGGCGGCGAATCGTCAAAAAGAACGATAGCGTCCTCAGGCGACGCGTTCCTTCCTTTCTTGAGTAGTGGCACAGGCTTTCTCGGTGTTTGAACCTCGGCGCTTGTTGATGAAGCCGCATGTTCGCGCTTCTGCGAGCCAGCGGAGGATACCGACAACGTGCGAGTAAACTCCTTGCTTTTGCCTTTGATGCGTTCAACTTGAGAAACACTCTGCGATTTAGCGTCAAAAGTCTTGTCATCGTCCGAGGCGGCCTCAAAGAATTTTGAGAAGACATAATCGCGGCCTGTAGCTGGTGATGACGGCAAAGCGGTGGGCTCTGTCCTTGGAGCCCCATGATTCGCGCGGCTCATCCATGCTGGCCGTTGCAGGCGATCCTTGGAAGGGTTTCTGGTTTCCACCAGGTCGCCTCGTGTATCGTCTTCCAAGCTGTCATCGGAGAGAAACCCGAAATGCATCTCTTTCTTCTTCCTCGGCGTCGCCTGAGGGGAAGACTTCGAGCTTGTAGATTTGGTGAGAGAATGGAAAGGACTAAGGGCATCAGCAAGAAGCGACTGCTTGGACATCACAGTGCTGCTGACTGAGGAACTCCTAGAGAAGCTGCGACTCGTCGTGCCTTTGGAACCCTTCTTCTTGGCTTGGACTTTTTGTGCCTTTCCCTTCTGCTTGGACTCCCATTCGGATATTAGCTCTTTTCCTCGTCGCGTATCGGCTAGTAATTCTTGAGTGATCCACTCCAACCTAGGACCTTCTTTCATTTGCGGTTTGCACTTCGGCTTCGAAGAAGGCCCCTGAGACTCGTCCTCGACTACATCGAAATCCTGAAGCAAGGATGCCGCGCCAGCTGTGCTTGGTGATGGAGGAGGCGGTGGCTCCATCTGCAGCTTGTCCAAGATGGACTGCACAAGCTGATCCAGGGAGCTGTCGTCAAGGCTGACGCGATACTCAAGGCGTCCATTCATAGGTCGTGTCCGCACAATTTCTTTAAGCTGAATGAGAGTATTTTTGGTGGTCTTGTGAGTGGAGCTCGAGGACCGTGCTAAGATGGCAGACGGCCTCGAAGCAGGACATGATGTCGATGCCGATGAGCAGCCAGCTCGAGACTCGGCTCGGTGCTCGGCATTGTAAGATCTGGCAACACGTGCAAGAGTCACTTTTTCGCGCAAATCATACACGAGTGCGCGATTGCCATTTGCATCTTCCAATAGTGCCTCCGCTCGCATGCTTCGTACCAAGATGCCCTCAGCCAGCATCATTTGAGTTTTTCGCCGGATTTGTTCATCTGTCCATGCAAATTTTTTCCTGAACAGCACTAGCAGTCTCACCAAATCAAGGCACATGGTGTCTTGCGTTGAAGACCATTCCAAAGCGCTACTCCGATCGATCCGGTCGACGTCGAATGTATTTTCGGTCAAGTGACTAGCGTCACCGCTCTTTGTCCAATCCAGCTCAAATTGCGCGCTGGTGCATCCCAGCTTGAGACAGTGTAAAGTGGTGTTGGGCCAGATGTAGCTTGCGAGAACGGACACACTATCTGGTGTGGTCAGGAAATTGTCCCTGACCTTCTGTGCCACAGCCTTTTGCCTCTTATGTAGCAAGCCACTCTCGTTGGTCTCCAGTTCCTGGCAAATTTCCGCTAATACGGCGTCCCGCTGGCGCCGCCATAGAGCCTCGTTAAGTTCAAGACGCGGCATCCATCTTGGACCTTCGTATGACGGTACTGGTGGTGCGTCCGATGCGACAGATGCTTTGAGTACATTGACCAGGCGGGTGCCAAACCCAAGTGAAGCGAGCACTTTGCTTATTGTGGGTCCGCAGCTGATCACGCCTGACAAATTGTAGTCTCCACCCGAGAGGCAGGCGATGAGAATCAAGCCCTCCCGATCCAGAGGTAGATTTAGCTCTTCGTCTTCTGCATCCCTTGATTCGTCACCGGAGGCATCGCCCTCTTCAGTATCAGATGCATATGCGCTCATCAGCCAACCTTGGCATGATTCGCATGGCTTGTTCTTGTCCACGGCAATCGCTTTTTTAACCGTGTACATGGGCATGTCCTGAGACTTGAGGTATTTTCCCGACGCTTGCCTACGGGACGGGCCTGCGAGGCCGTTGCTCTCATTGGAAAGAGTGCGGGCCATGTGCCGTTTCTTGGTAGCAAGCGTGCCTGGTAGACCTGCGCCAGCGCTGTTACCAGAGGAGCGATGAGCTGGTTAGCAAGAGTAAATCGAATGAAATCTATCACCTAATGGCGCCTTGCTCACTTCCTAAACACGCGCTTGGCGCCGAACAGTAGAACATCCACATCATCTGTCAATACGACGTCGATGATATTGTGCTCGTTCATCCAAGCCAGCTCCGCTTCTGCTTCCCCCGGCGCAGTCCTCTCTAGAAACCCAAAAGCCCTAATGAGCAGCTTGAATTCGTCTGTTTCTTTCTGTGCCTTCCAATGTAAGGCTCTACTCGTTTCCTTTCCTCTTTTGAAGCTCGGCTTTCGGGGGCCATCAAAGACAAAGACGGGCAAAATGGGCAAGCTGAAGAGATTAACGAGCCGGTAAAATATCATGCGAAGACTGGCGTTTGGGCCGACCTCGCCCGGAAGGCCTTTACCGTGGAACATCCATAATGAGGAATCGATGCCGAGCCGCAAAGCCTTGTACGGTGAGGCTCGGTAGTAGCGCCATGCTTCGTCCTCTAAGCTGGAGATGGTGCAGGCGTGATCGAGATGGTTCCAAAGCCCAGTCACGCCCATGGTGTACACCGTCGAAGCTGGGAGCACCCACAACGCGCATCAAGCGCTGAATCAGCTGGTGCCCGTGGAGAGCGGAGCAATGACTGTGGCAATAGTGCTCAAGGTCCCAATTCAGCTACATTTCAGAACGCCCATCCAGGATGCAACAGCAAACTTCTCCCGAAGACCTACCACTGGGTGTGGTAAAAGAGTTGGATAACTCATGCGCCGTGCTAAATGTGGCAAGGGGCGCGTCTTCGCGTGGCAAGTGTAGAGCATCGTTCAGCCATTTACTGCTCTGACTTTTCTTAAGCCAAAAAGATACCAGAATCCTCGCCACTATACACCTTTCGTGGTGACTTGGGATTAGTTTGGAACAGTAGCATTCTCTTGTATGGTGCCAGATGTGAAGACCGAATGCTTTACGTGTATGCTACATGTTGAAGATCCTAAGATTCAAATCGGCGAACCTCACGAAGGCTGCGACTATAGCCAAGCTGACACAGGCGGGGAAGAGATGAAGTCGGACGATAGAGTAGACCCACACGGTGCCCAACGGCGGCGTCCGGCGCATGACAACTTCCCAGTCCGACTGCAGAAGAACTGAGATGAGAACGGGGTTCCATAATATGACGAATCTACGAGCAAGAGCAAAACAATCACCTTGGCCATGACCCACAAAAAGGAGCAGCCGCTGAGGATTCCGACCAGGAACAAACCTGCTTGAAGCAAAGGCTGATCCTTCCCCTTCTTGGGCATTGCTGCAGGAGTGCGCCCACTTAGGTATTAGACAGGCGCAGTGCGGAAGAAGGTCTCACCAACGCACTAATATATACGAAAGTTCCGAGTACTGGCAGGCAGATGGAGGGGACGATCGTGTCAATAATGGCCCTCACACCATAGGATGTACATGTGTGCGCCAAGGCACTCACTCGGCACATTTGCGAGCATCTTCGTCATTTCACCCAGGAAACTCGGATGCTGTGCGTACTGCTGCTGTATCATGATATCTAGCAGCAAGAACAGGAACCCAAATGGCATGGTCCAAATAATGACATCAAATGCCTCCTCCACTTGTGGGTTCATGCCATCTCGATTCGCATCCTCCATGACTTGCTGCGCGCTCGTACCCTGAACCGAGTATTCATCTGCGCCATAGTCATCCTCGCCGTCATCTCCGGAATCCGAATCGTCGTCAGGTTCGTCCTCTTCAGAGTCAGAATAGTTGGCCCAGGCGTGCGCTTGCGCAGTCTGTCGCTGCTCGACCCCCGGCTTGAACGGGACAAAGTCGGCAGGCAACCGCTCGTAAATTCCACTTTGCTGCGCGAGACGCTCGATCTCTTCGTCTGGGATAACCTCTTCGATCTTTCCCATCTTGTCACGCTGTAACCTGGATCAGACCAACAGCTCGCTTATAGCGGCTCAGGTCACACTCCCGTGTGATCTTTTGCGTCAAAAGGTCAAATCGATACGCTAATATGGAATGGGAAGTGGCCATGCGGCGCCAGGCTAGTGCCGTCAGGCAAGGTGTGGCAGTCGAAAGGCGGGATTTACGTGAAGCATTGTCCAAATTCGCGAATCGGGGCAGGCTGGAGCCCGTAAATATTGTAGTTTCATTCTGCGCCCGGAGCGCCTCGGCGAGCGTTGAGCTGGCTGGCAAGTGCTCACCCATCTTCCTGCAGCCGAAACAGAGACTTTGAACATGCGCTTCTCAACCTTGGTAGCTTGAAATGCTGCTAGGAGTCTCACGAAAAGCTACCCGGCCCTATCCTGTTGTCGACAATACGGAAAGCTAGCGTCAAAATGATGGCCACACGTACCGTTGCTGTTGACTTTGCCAAGGTCTACTCTTCCTTGCAGCTTGGCAGGCAAACCGTGTCTGGCCTCCAGGCCTTCCGGAAGAGGGCTGACGATGCCCGCCGTCAGCTCAACCAACTCAAGGCTGAGAGGACTGACATCGACTTTGCTCACTACAAGGCTCTCTTGAAGGTGAGCTGGCTGCCATATCGAAACAGCTGTCGTCTAAGACCAGCGCCGGGAGAACGTCTTGGAAGGATCTCTCAATTCACCATGATCACACCCACTTTCCTCCCATTTCCCCTGATTCTTCCAGAACCAAGACGTCGTAAACCAGGCTGAGAAGATCCTGAAAGACTTCAAGCCCGTCACATACGATGTCGCTGCCCACTTGAAGGCAATTGACGCCTTCGAGGCCAAGGCTGTGAGTTGAAGGGCCGGCAGATGGATGGAGTGCTCTGATGTTGTCAGGAACAACGCACCCACAAGGGCATGACTCAACATCGATCCTTCCGCGATGACGCTTTTCCTCCGCCAGATTTGGATGCTTACTTTGGCATGAATTCTTTGACTGCAGGTTGAGCAAGCACAAGAAACAGCGGCAAAGATCGAGTCTGAACTCAAGGACCTCAGGGCAACGCTCAAGAACATCGAGGACGCCCGGCCATTTGACCAGCTCACCACCGACGAGGTCATCGCTGCTAGGCCAGAGATTGGAAAGACAGTCGAGGAGATGGTCAAGAAGGGCAAGTGGGAAACGCCAGGATACACGGAGAAGTTCGGCAGTGAGTTTGGCTGGCGCTTTGCCTCACTAGGCCACTACCTTGGCGTTATATTGATAGCCCTCTCTTTGACCTCACAGACCTCAGCGCGATCTAAGACGTATCATAGACATTTCACTCGCTGTATTCAGGATGAACCCAGACAAGGCTATGCGTTCGACCAGCGGGGGTGACCGGATCCGAGTGAGGAGTCAGGAGGGCAGGAGGATGATGAATGCTGGAAAGGGACACGCCAGGCCTTCTGTGCAGTCGCAGATCGCTGCTGATGCTTATACAGTACATGCTGATCATGCATCGAGGTCTTCCATCTTGCACTCTCTATCATACAAGGTCACCTTTCCAAATGGATCCGCGAGATCGCGAGTGGACTGTCGCATCAGTCACGCCTCCTAGGAGGTGGTGAGCGACTACGGCTAGGACTAGGTCTTCGGCCACGGCTACTGTCGCTATCACTGCCACTGTAACTCCGGCTTCGACCACGGCTTCGGATGGGACTGCGACTCCGGCTGTAGCTCCGATCTCTTGCATCACGCCTGGGAGGTGAAACAGAACCTTCCTTCATCGAGGCCTCGCGAGCTGGACGCCTGAGAGGCGGCGCGCCTGCCCTGACTCCTCGTGGCGGCGAGTGGGAGCGTGCGGATGAGTGGGACAGAGATCGAAGACGAGACTTACTTGCGGCGGGACGCGAAGGAAGGTCGCCATCATCGTCGTAGCTCCTAGGTGGCGCTCTTGGTGGCGGTGAAATAGGCGAGCGAGAGCGACTGTAACCAGGTGATGGCAAGCGACCGCGGCCACGCCTGTCGCCTCGTCTATCATAATAGTCGCGACTGTCACGATAAGAGAGTCTGACATTTTGATCGCGCTCGTTGTGGTGGTCGCCCACTTCGCGGTGTGGGGATCTGCCAGCTCGGGGCTGTCGTTGCTCATCGTCGCGCCTTCGGTGTCTGAGCTCCTGGTCGAACTCCCTCCTCTCTTGCTCGATCCTGCGGCGATCGTCCTCGCGTTCACTCTGCAACCTGCTCCTCTCTGCGCGTTCTTCCTGCTTGATCTTCCAAGCCTCTCTCCGCTCCTGCTTCTTTCTTTCTTGCAGTTCGTGATTGAAGGCATCACCTTCGTTGTAGTCGGCCCTGATGCCAAGTGTACGAGCCATCTTCTCCGTCTCCTTGGCCTTTGCCGCAGCAAGTGCATGTACATCTGAAGGCCGGAGAGCTTTTACTTCAGACCTACTTTGTTCGAATGAGCCGCCCATCGCAGAGCGAGGATTCTCGAGCGCCTCATTCAATGTTTTCCGCAGCATAACGACCTTCTCCTCTATCTCAGCCTCTGGTAAGTCTTTGTCTTCCAGCTCCATGCGCAGCTCCATGCATCGCACCTCGACTTTGCGCTTGCGCTCATGCTCGAGGATGCCAGCGTCCGGCTTGCGGTCAAGCGAGGAGGACGCTTCCTTTCGCTTGGAGTCTTCCGAAGAACGTCCGTAGCTGTCATCACGGAAGGACCTAAAAGCGAGACTGCGCTGGATGTAGCCATTGGTACCGCTGCGGACGGGAATTGTCAAATGACAACATAGACAGTCAGAGGCGTGGTTGAGAATTGACTGCGGATAGCCATTGACGCTTACCTTCCACGAGCCGTTGTGAGTCCCACCCCGTTATACATCTTGACTATCTTTCTTATTCTCTTTTTAGTTGAGCCGATGTCTTGGTTTTCCTCTTTGAAAGTGGCTCTGTCGGCTTGCAGCTAGAGGTGGATATGCGCTGGAAAGCATGGTGTACGTGTGTGCAAGTAGAAATAGAACGTCGCTGCCATGTAAAGGAAGCTGATCTCGCCCGCATTCAAGAGTTGGTGACCAGCTGAGTCACTACTCCAAGGAATAGGGTTGTTTCTCGGTCTTGTGCAGTCTTCCTGAATACCATGTCTACGTCCCGCTCCACATCTCGCAATGCACGGTTGCACACGCAGGCAGGACAACAACCCCATCCTCTCGAAGCTCTCGAGATGCTGTCGATGCGACTCGTCAGCATCCAGGGCACCCTGAACGACCGCAAGCCGACGTACGCTCAACGCGAATCTGCTCGCTGACAAACCCGCGTTTATGCTCAAGATGCCGTTCACAGAGGACAGCCAACTCGACCTGGCGTTCGACCCTTCGCTAATCCCGCAAGAGATCAAGGATGGGTTGGCTGATGGCTTACATGTGCGTCTATTGTGTGCCTTTCCTTGCATGACGGCGTGAGGAGACCCCGGTGCCTCACCCAGCTGAGAACAGTGAAGGGTCTTCGGGTGCGTCAAGTGCACTGACACTCTCAAAGGCATGCTGGCTGATGTACCAGTATCCGCCTCCGGCGCGTGTCCTCGATTTCCATTGCGGGCGTACCACAAGCTGACCATACACGCCCACAAAAACCATGTTCGGCGCGCAATATAACCCCTTCAGATCCGACCCCTGGCCTCCACAGACTACCAGCGTGGGCATCTCCAGCTTCTCACCGTCCTAACAAAAGTACCCGATCCAGGGGAAGACGAGTGGGTGCAGCGATTCAAGCTACAACAATCATCCGCCTCTGCCTCTGGGTCGGCCACATCTCCTGCGCAGTACTACACCATTGCCATCATCAGCCAAGAAACCGACAAGCTCGTCGCGGTCGGAACCGTCCTGATGGAGTACAAGTTCATCCGAGGGCTAGGGAAAGTCGGGCACATTGAAGACATTGCCGTCGATGCAAACATGCAGGGGAAGAGCCTGGGGAAGACGATCATCGCTGCGCTCACGGCCGTATCAGAGAAAGCTGGAGCCTACAAGACAATACTGGATTGCAGTGGGGATAACAAGGGTGGGTTGGAACTTTAGCCTTTTGGATTCAGTATTCACCTACTGATGACAGGTTCGCTGTCGCCCTGTCACCGTCCTACTTTTTGCTTTGGGGGTGTTAGGATTCTACGAGAAATGCGGGTACAAGCTAGCAGGCGTGGAGATGGTGAGTCTTGCTTGAATCCGTGCCAAACGTTTACCGCTTACATACTTTCATGGGTTTAATTCAGGCGAAATACACTACGTAACATTGCCGTCGAAGGCTACCGCTAAGTCCAATAGCGGAACACTGACGGAAAAGATCTCACTGCCTTGCATCATAAGATAAGAATATCCTCGAGGGTGCGTCATTAGCTGCATTCTCCTGAATAAACCAGTCATGCGTTTGCATTACCGCTGAGCATAAGGACTCGAATAGCGGCCTTGCTGTGCTCCTTGCTGGCCATACGTGGCGTATGGATCCGCATAACCACCGTATCCACCGCCTTGGGCAGGCTGAACCGGCGCGCCGGGGTAGCCGTATCCGTAAGGCTGCGCCGGCTGGCCTGGTGCGACAGCCGGGTATCCGCCTCCCGGAACAGCTCCGGCGCTGGCAGCGAAAGGGTATCCGCCCACTGCACCTTGGGCTACGGCTGGCGAAGAAGGGCGCTGGTACGATTGCTGCGAAGGTGCGCCGTACTGTCCAGGTCCTGGGGCATTCGGGTCGGCATAGCCTCCTGGGCTAGCTGGCGGCGGCGCCATGCCGCCATAGACACTGTGAGCGTGCGGATGATCGGCTCTACTACCTTGTGCTTGGCCCTGCCCTTGCTGCGCAGCTTCGGTGAAGCCAGAAGTGTAAGGTGGCGCAGCGTCCGTGTTGCCGCTCGCTTGTGACAGGATCGTCTCGGTTCGCGACATATCCTGCGAGGCGCGCTTGTTGATGTGCAGTGGCGCGACGCTGCTCTGGCTCGTCGACATGCCGGAGGTGTCTGCGTTCGGCGCGGAGAGCGTGCCTGTACCTGCACCTTCCACCTGCTGTTGACTGCCGAGTGGCACGGCGATCGTACCGACGCCGACGTTGGACACTGCTGTCGCGCTTGCGTTGTTAGGCACGACATCGGCTGATGGGAACCCAGCCGCGCTGCCCGGCCGACTTCCAGCGCCACCACCAGTGCCGGGAGTGTAGTTCAAGTTACCCTGACTGCTCGTGGTGCGCGAGAAGCCCTTCCTGAACGCGCTTGCGGTGACCTTCTTGACATTGTTCGTGTCCTCAGCCGGGAAAGTTGCTGTGCCGGAGGAAGGCGCGGGCGGCGGCAGCGTAGGGCCGCCGTTGCTGCTGTGATTTGTCCCTGGCGCGGCAGCGCCCGCTGCTGCGGTTGAAACGGCGGATGGGTTGGAGTTGTAGGAAGCATCCGCCGCACCAGTGCCAGCACCAGCACCAGCGAGCGGAGAGCTACCCATGTAGGCGCCGTAGCGCGCTAGCATCGCAGAAGACGTCGCACCGCCTTGCGCAGAGCCGGGACGACGGACAGCTTGCTGCGCCGCACGTGTCGAGCCGACGGATTTGAAGTACTCGTGCAGCGATTCCTCGTCGCTTTGGGCTGGCCGTGGCGCAGATGCTGAGCGTGCTGCGCCTTGAGGCTGCGGCGCAAATGAGTGCACACCGCTCTCGTACGCCGCAGCGGTACCAGCTGCGGTGGTTGCGGTGGTCGCAGCAACACTTGCGCCGCCGGCCAGAGCGGAGTCAGAGTTCCCTTGCGACAAGGGCTTGGGCGCAGTACCAGGATCAGTCGACGTGTCGTACGATGGCGCAGGAGTCGATCTAGACGACGTGTCGTTTGCAATGATCGGAACACCGCCTGTTGTGATCCTTCCGTAGTCCTTGTTGAGCTCCTCCATTGAGTCGCGGCTGTCGTTTACAGCTGTGCTCGGCGCTTGGTGGCCCGGTTGCTGCTGTGCGGATGAGGAGGACGCCAGCACGGCAGATGCTCCAGTTTCAGGCGTCAGGTGCGCGTCAGTCGAGCCTGCATCTGCACCTGCGCCCACGCCTGTTGCCGGATCGGCAACCCGCGCAGATACCGATCGCTCTTCTTGGGCATCCTGGCCCGCACCGCTGATAGCACCGAGGGCCTGTCGCCCCCAATCGGCAGCGTTTGCATCTGCCGCCGCAGTCGAGTGCTGTGCAGGCGCTGTCGGGCCTGGACCTGCGCCTGACGATGCATTCCAAGTCGCTGGCGACGCGTGGACCGTACTGGCGCTCGCTTCCTGTTGCTGCTGCTGTTTGTACTCGTCCACCGGGCGGTCGACGCCGAAAAATGCATTCATCTGTGGATCCCAATTGGACTGGGTGTCCGCGTACCCGTTGATATTGTTGATATTGTTGTTCTTGCTTCCTAGTGTCCCGCCATAGTCGTACGCATCGTGCGCAGCATCTCCAGTAGCGCTGACTGCAGCTCCGGTCGGCGGACACGTGAGGGACGGGTACGGGCCCGTCGTGACTTCGCTGGCGCTGAACCGGTGCTGCAGGTGGCTTGGTCGGCCTATCGCTGCTGCTGCTGCTGCGTCCCCGGGACCACCGGTAGTGGGGCAGTTGATCGGCCGGAAGGCGACGTCCGCAAGGCAGCGGATGCCATCCTGCAGAATCCCCTCGGTGCGGGATTCGCCTTGATATACTCTCCGCGGCTGCCCGGGCACGCTCTGCTCGAGGTCCAACTCCTCGAGCATCGCGCCAGCCATCTCTGCCATGACGATCATCTTCTCGGCGATCTCGACCACGGCGCTGCACTTGAGGCCGAGAGCATCTTTGAAGCTGCGCCGCTTAAAGTCCTCGAGGCCAGCTTCTTCGACGACGACCTCATGCGTAAGGCCTCTCATCTCGTTACGCAGCTCCTTGAGCGTTGATGTCGTCTTCATCAGCTCCTTGTTCTCCGGCGACATCTTTGCCAGCTTCTTCTCGACCGACTCAATCTTGGACGCTAGGGAGCGCTTGCGCGACTTGAGCTCGGCCAGCATCTCTTCGCGCGTGCGCACCGCCTTGAAGTGCAGGCGAATCGTGGAGAGGTGCGAGTTGAAGCGTTGCACCGACGACGGATAGGTTTCCCACAGCACTGACACTTTTGATAGAACGTCCTGCGATCGGAAAGAGGAGTGGTCGACCAAAGCCTACCGGGTCAGTCACCGTACGAGTGAAGGAATCGCGAAAAGCCTCCCAACGAACCCTTAGGTCTTCGCCCTGCTCATTCCCCCAGTTCTTGATGGCCTCGACATTCTTGCCAAAGTCAGCGCCAGTCTTGGAGTTGTTCTTCATGAACTCCTTTTCGGAGGTGATGACAGCCTGCAGTGACTTGAGGTCTGAGTTGCCCATGAGCGACGGCGCAACGGTGTTGTGCGCGATCTGCTGCTGCGCTTTTTTGAGGAACGACATGGTGGCGCCGTTTTGCGATTCCAATCTTTTTTCTTCGTTTCCTCCCCTCTTGCGAGAGAAGAGGAAGCCGGAGCAAGGAAAGGGGGGGTTGCAGGAGGGTTGGACGCTCGAAGCGCTCTAGAATGCTTGAAGGGTTATGGGGCAAGCGCAGAGCCAAGAGGTGGATGCTGTCGCGCCGATGTCCTGTCCACTTGCAGCCTGTTCGCTCAACTGATCGTCTGCAGTTGCAAATGTGAGCGTATCAGTCGAGCTGGATGTAGGAGGAAGGGCAATGGACGCATTGGCTGGTGGAGATGTTGCAGCAAGCTGGTTTATGCGGGAAAGTATATGTTTGCCAACTCAAAAGTGTCTCGTGTGCCAGCGACGTCACCGCGCACCGCACACTGCCGCCCTGCCGATCCTCCTCCTTGCCGGCTCCGAGAAAAAGAGAGCTCTGAATGTGGCCGGAGTTCCGCCCTATGATCTGTCATCTGCGCGTGGACTGTGGCGGTGCAAAGAGTTCACTTATATCCAGTGTATGCTCAGGCCCATGACTTTCGCTGTGCTTTTTACAGCCTTCTCACATTCATATTTGGATTGCAGTTGTGAGCGGATCGAGGCGGGGCGACGGGTGTGCACGACAATCAAACAGATCAGATGGATTCCGAGTCAAACGAGCAGTGTTTCACATGTGTAAAAACATCCCATACGATTGTCATCTTGTAGCTCTATATATACATTTTGCTGACACAAACTTGCTATCGTGGAATCGAGGAGAGCCCAGATGAGATCCGTGATTCCTGATCAGAGGAAGTGGATACATTGACAGATGCAGGAGCGGTTCTGTATCGCGAGGTTCCGTGAGCTAAAGCGCTACAGTCCGATACGTCGGGCTTTTCCAGTGGAAGGGCTTCACGCCATAGCGGGTGCTGCCAGGCTCGATACCATAGCTGCTGGAAACGTGTAGCACATGAATGTGATGGCCAAGGGTGACGCGTGTCATGGCTGTTCAAGCAGGCCACGACGCCTTCACCGATGCGGTGAGCTCTGTAAATGGGCGCAAAATGTCCACGGCCTCGCAGCGGATTCCACGCGCGGCGAATTCGCGGACGAGCAATGGCCACACCGGCTGCGCGGCCACGCCCACTACTTACGTGTAGGCGTGGCCTGGAGTCGCGAGGGTGCGAAGTTAGGTGTCGTTGTGGTGCTGGGACATCCTTCGCGGTCGGCTGCTTGTCAGCTAACGTGACCTTCAGCCACCGTGGAGGGTACTGATGAAGGAAACTTCGTCGCCATCTTGCAACACGTAGCTCGTCTCGCCGTCCAGCTCCCAGTCTACATCGTTAATCAGCACCAGGATGCCAGGCCGAACGCCGTTGCCGTCTACATCTACGAACAGCTCTGGCCGCTCGACGATGAGGTTCTGTTTAATGTATTGGATCAAAAACGCCATATCTGCCGGCGAGGCAGCATCTTCTTCGTGCTGCTTCTGCTGTAGCGGCGCATCAGATCCTTGGACAGCAGGACCGCCAGGAGCGGTGATGACCGGGGACAGTAGACTTGGGCCAGTAGCCTTCACTGCGCTCCCGCATGGAGGATGAGCAGGGATTTGCAGGACGTGCCGCTTGGTGTGAGGAGGTGCAGTGAGCAGCTCTGTGCCTCCTCTGAGAACGAGCATCGCAATCGAAGCACCCCAGCACCGTTTCAGCCCAGACGATCGACACAAGAAGATCAGTGGCTCTCACCCGAATTCAATGTTGATCGTCAGAATATTCGAAGACATGGCTCTGACGGCTTAGCGCTCCAACTTCAAGCTGAAAGCAAGACGGTGCCGCTTTGCTGCATGCAGATGTGGATCATGCGTCCATCCGCTGCGGGCCAGAAGATGTGGTCGAAGGATGGCTTTCCTAGAGGCGTCCGCCTGTGCAGGTTACCGCTGAAGGGGGGGTTGTGTTGGAATCATGCGTACATATATCGGCCAGGGAAAGCACCAGGAGTGGGTATCCATATCTGAAGTAGGGTTGCTTCCTTTGCAAGAAAAGGAGCACTTTGACTGGAGCAGCAGCTTTTGAGTCTGCACCGTTCCATGGTGGTGTGCGACGCTGCGCTCTTCTGGCTGGACGACGAGGACGCAGGCACTGTGACTATGAGCAGTAGGCTGGGCACCGGGCAAGGCAGGCGGCAGGTCCGCTGTCTTCTTCTCCTTCTTTCCCTCCCGCTCCCGTCTCCTTCGGCGCGGACGACACGCCGCTTCCCAGCGCTCTCTACTGCTGAGAGGGAGCGATGAGACCACGCACGCACCATCCACGCGAGATGTCTTCACATTGATGCTTTCTTCAATCGTACACACCGGCATCGCATCCAAGCACATCCAGCTCACCAATCCACTCTCCCGGACCACGGCTGACTTGCAACAAGGACAGCCCACACTGTTCGGCTCAAAAGGAAACGCACAGCGTTGCACAGCAGATACGACGCGACTCACGCGTCCTTCCGGCCCTGGAAGGAGACATCCTCTGCAGCTCTTTGGCGCGCACATCTCTCCTCGTGAGCGATTCGATTCGGTTCCACTTCAAGGGCAGACGCTCGCAGGACAGATCACCTCGTTGCTGCTGGTAGGCTTTGAGATTTTGTGCTGAGGCTATTACAACACGCAAGCGCAGCTGTCGCCAAGATGGTGGGTCGCACACCCGCTTCGTGCAACGAAGCAATCTCGTATGATATCCAGAAGTTTCACTGATGATGTCGCTCGGTCGCTCCCAGGATCCGCCAATGGAGTTCCAGCAGGTGCCGGCTGCACAGCCGATGCTTACGGACGAGAAGATGGACGCCGTTGACGAGATCATTCCCGTCACAAATCGTGAGTGGTCGCCCATCTTCCGCCGCCGATTCCTTTTGCAGCCTTTTGACGCTCGACACTGACCTGCCACTCACCGCGACCTGTACCCGCAGACCGCGCATTCGCCTCCAAGCATCTTGCAGATCTAGGACAGGAGGAGGAGGCATTCGCAGTGTGTCATTGGGACGTGTCGGGATGGGCAGCGCTGGACAAGCGCATGACCGGTCCAGAGTTCGAATGCGGCGGGCACAAATGGCGGATCCTTCTCTTTCCCTTCGGTAACTCGAATGGGCAACCAAACGATATGGTCTCGGTTTATCTCGATTATGCCGATCCAAAAGGAAGCCCGGAAGGATGGCACGTCTGCGCTCAATTTGCTCTCGTCATCTCCAACCCGAACGATCCGACAATCTTTTCTAGCAGTCGTGAGTCGTCTCCTTGCGTGTTGAACATGCAGAGCAGAATGCTGACGCATTTCGAACATTCGCAGAGGCGCACCATCGGTTCACACTGGAGGAGATGGATTGGGGGTTCACTCGCTTCAATGAGCTTCGCAAGTTGACATCCGTCGGCGAGGGGCGGACACGACCCATCATCGAAAACCAATCGGCCAGAATCAGTGCTTTCGTACGCGTACTCAAAGACCCAACTGGCGTGTTATGGCACAACTTTATCAAGTGAGCAGTGTCGTGTGCGGAATGTGCAGGGTACGGATACTGATAGGTCTTGTTCTTCTGCGACCTGCGGCAGCTATGACTCGAAAAGAGAAACCGGCTACGTCGGCCTTAAGAACCAAGGCGCCACCTGCTACATGAACTCACTTTTACAATCTCTTTTCTGCACCAATCTCTTCCGCAAAGCCGTCTATCAGATCCCTACGGAGGGTGACACGCCCTCGGAAAGCGTCGCGCTCGCGCTGCAGCGCGTCTTTTACTTGCTGCAAACATCAGATCAACCGGTGGGCACCAACGAGCTGACGAAGAGTTTTGGCTGGAAGTCGCTCGACAGCTTCCTTCAGCATGACGTGCAGGAGTTCAATCGCGTGTTGCAGGAGAAGCTTGAGACCAAGATGAAAGGCACTGCAGCGGATGGTGCGATCGGCCGGCTCTTCGTCGGCAGGATGAAGAGCTATCTCCGTTGCGTCAATGTCGACTACGAATCTAGTCGCTCCGAGGACTTTTACGACATCCAGCTCAACGTCAAGGGCATGGCAAACCTGCAAGAGTCGTTCCGGGATTACATCCAGGTCGAGATGCTGGAAGGCGACAACAAATACCAAGCAGAGGGGTATGGCCTGCAGGATGCCAAGAAGGGTGTCATTTTTGAGAAGTTCCCGCCTGTGCTTCATCTGCAACTGAAGCGGTTCGAGTATGACATCGAAAAGGATGCCATGGTGAAGATCAACGACCGACACGAGTTCCCCTTCGAGATTGACCTCAAAGAATACCTCGATCCCAGCTCACCTGAGCGCGACCAGTCTTGGCGCTATCGGCTGCACGGCGTCCTCGTCCACTCGGGTGATCTGCACGGCGGTCACTACTTTGCGCTGATCAAGCCCGAGAAGGATGGGAGGTGGTTTAAGTTCGACGATGATCGCGTCACCCCAGTGACGGACAAGGAGGTGCTGGAGGACAACTATGGCGGAGAGATCCCCAACGGACACCTCGGTGGCCAGGTGGGTGCGCGCGCGCCCGTCCGGGCGATGAAGCGTTTCACCAATGCGTACATGCTAGTATATGTCCGCGACCCCGAGGTCGATACTGTCCTGAAGCCCTTCACGCCGGACGACACACCCCCGCACCTCCGTCAGAGGCTCGAGGAGGAGCGGCAGCAGCTCGAGACGAGAAGAAGGGAGCGCGAGGAGCAGCATCTTTACCTCACCGTCAAGCTTGTCACAGAGGACACATTCCGCACACACCAAGGCTTCGATTTGGCGACATTTGAGGAGCGCAACTTGCCGGCCACGGATCTGCCGTCGTTCCGTGTCAAGAAAGACGAGCCGTTCATCACCTTCAAGGCAAAGGTGGCGCAGCAGTACAAGCTGCCGGAGAAGGACATCCGACTCTGGGTCCTCGTCAACAGGCAGAACAAGACCGTGCGCCCTGACACGGTCGTCCCCGAGAACGATCCGATTTTGACGCTGGAGATGGTGCGCGAGAAGATGGCTTCGAGGCAGAATGACTTGCGGCTCTACCTTGAAACGGACACGCACACAGCACCACAGCCGGACGCTGGGCAGCCGCAGCAAGGGCAGACGACGTCTATGATCTTCCTCAAGTACTTTGACGTCTCACGGCAGACCCTGACAGGTGTTGGGCGCGTCTTCATTCACAGCAACCAGAAGGTCGGGGACCTAGTTCCAACGATCAACGAGCTGATGCGCTGGCCGCCAACGACAACAGTCCGCCTTTATGAGGAGATCAAGCCGGGTATGATCGAGCAGATGAAGCTCAAGGCCACCTTTGGGCAGAGCGAGATTCAGGACGGCGACATTATCTGCTTCCAGATGGAGATTTCGGACCGCGAGTGAGTGCCTTTTGACACAAGAGAGCTGGTCCTCGGATGGTGGTCGTTGACTCTGCCTTTGCTTCCCGTTGGCTCGTCTATAGCGCGCATGACTTTGAGGCGCAGTCGATGTATTCGAATCCGATGCAGTTCTACGACTTCCTGCAGAACCAGATCAAGGTGCTCTTCAAACCACGATATGATGATGTCGACTACAAGCAGGAGTTCGAGGTCACGCTATCCAAGAAGATGACATACGATATGGTCAGTTTTTCGTTCTTTGCTGGGCATGTCTCGCAGCCCTTTCAATGGCATTGAAAACTGACGCATCATTTTCTTGATATAGATGGCGGCCAAAGCAGGCGAACGCTTAAAGCACGATCCACTCAAGATCCGCTTCGTCACAGCAAACGGGCCCAATGGCGCACCGAAGACTGTTCTCAAGCGGACAGCGAACCAAACCGTCAACGAGATCGTCTCGCCAAGCTATCTGCAGGGCCAGGCGTCGCTTCTGTACTACGAGCTGCTTGATGTCAGCATCGTCGAGCTCGAAGTGAAGCGCAGCCTGAAGATCTACTGGTGCGGCGCGAACAACAAGGAGGAGTCCGTGCATCCATTCTTGCTGCATAAGACGACACCTGTCAACGAGCTGGTGGACCACCTCGCCAAGGTTGTCAAGTTGACGCCCGAGGGTTCGCAGCGAATCCGCATTTTCGAAGTGACACCGAGCGGGAAGCAGCAGAAGGAATTCACCGGCATGGATATGATCGGCAACATTGCCGAGTCAACCGAGCTGTTTGGTGAGGAGATCCCACTTGAGGAGATCAACATCTCGGACGAGGACAAGGTTATCAACGTCTTCCACTTCACCAAGGAAGTGCATCGGGTGCATGGCATTCCTTTCAAGTTTGTCGTCAAGAAGGGCGAGCGCTTTGCAGACACCAAGAAGCGGCTGCAAACCCATCTAGCGGTGAACGAGAAGGACTTCGCCAAGTTCCGTTTCGCGCTTGTTCAGTCGTCGACGTACAAGCAGCCCTCATATATTGAAGATGCAGATGTCTTGTGAGTTGCCTCTCTGAGCGTTCTTCATGCGATCATCACAAGTCCGCTGACCGCTACTTTCGGATTACAGGTACGACCATCGCTTCTCGGTGGACGACGTTCTGGGTCTCGACCACCCCGACCGCTCAGGGCGAACAGGCAGGATAGGCGCGCAGAAGCAGGACAACGGCATCCGAATTCGCAATTGAATAGACGTACCGACCACAGCAGGTGTTGTGTGACATCAGAGAGGGTCCCTCATTTCCCCTGACTTGCTTTCTCATCCGCGCCTGGCCCCGCGCGGCACCTCCTTTCATTCGTCTTGTTGACGCCACATGCCGCACTCCCACCAAGCAAAAAGCGCGCCCTGCACTGTTATATCTTTTCCCACCAACAACCCTGTATTCTGAAATTGTCCGCAATCGAGCGGTTGTGAGAGGAGCATGAATCTCGGTAGTGCCTTGTCGAGTGAGCTGAGTTGGAAAGCAACATCGACGTCTTGGGAGAGGATGCTTTCTTAGCATGTCATCATTTTCTGACGCGTAGGGTTCTAATGATGAACTGCTCGACTGATGCTTCTGCGACTGAATTGACGCGTCCCCCGCGCTGTGCGGAAGAAGCGAGGGGGGAGTGAGAAGAGAGGAGAATCCCGACAGACGCGTCGAGCTCGAGCAACGAACCCACGCAACAGCATCAACACTATCAGCACTTTCGACCCAAGACATCATCGACTGCGGTCCTGTATGCTTTATACATACACGCTGGTTGGCCTCGAGTGCCATACACATAGCAGTTATGTCGCACGTCGACCATATTCACAGCCTGGCGCTGGCTGTCGTGCCTGCGGCTCGTAAGCGTCGCGACGAGACCGAGAGCGAAAGGAGAGCGCGCAAGGCGTTGGCGCGCGACCTGGAGGAGACAGCATGGGACATTGTAGAGAGGTGAGTCTCCAACCGACAGAGAGCAAGCACAAGTGATGGCTCAAACTCTGTACGAAGCCGGAAGCAATGCTTATGATTAACATTGCTTGCAGTGAGGTAAATCAGCGACTTGCACGGAGTGAAATACAGATCGCCGAGTCAATTAAACAACGACGTGAGTGCCGTTGAATAGCCTGTACCTCCTCATATACTAAAGCCAATCTTCACTGGGCGTATCCACCAGTATTAAAATACGCTGTTGATGGAGGCGTAGGGTCCAGCATTCGATACAGCAATCTCGTCTCACGGCTCAAGTCTCATGTGCGCAGATTTCCGACGAGAGTGGAAGCTGGACACGAGATATTGACTTCCCCTCGTCTCTCCTTCACTGACCTCACTCGTGTTTATGCAGCCGGAGCAACCCAGGAATCTCGTGTCTGTCTTGGATATGCTTGATCAGCTGAGTTTCGATGGACGTCCTCTCAAGAGCTCGGATGCCCACATCCGTATGCCATCACTGCGGTCGGCTGTACCTAATCCCCAGCGTGACGTTGCGACGCCAAGGACGCCCCGGCCTGCTACCGAGCCAACCGAATCAGCGCCGCAATCTCGCCGTGGAATGCCGCTAGCAGAGCGCGTCAGGGAACGGAGGCTGCGCGCCGGCCAGCCGCAAGTGCCAGAAGAGGAGCTGCTGCGCGACGTGATCTACCTGCTACAGGGCATCGATGGAAAATGGGTCAAGTTCAAGGAAATGTTTGTGATGCCCAACGATGCAGCTGGGGCCAATGTGATTGTCACAGAGGGAGGTGCGGCAAGGAAGGACCAGCCCGAAAAGGTCATCAAGGTCATCTTCCCTCAGAATAGCGGAGTAAGCTCGACTTGCTCGGTCGCAAAAGGTGCAGGTCTGTACTCACGTGGCATGGCCCATTCACTCTCACAGCCAATCATCCCACGTTCAACCCGGCGGTTGATCCTGCAGATCACCGAGCTCGGACGCCTTTACCGACGCATCTCGCAATTCACCGATGAGGAGAGCAGCGAGCGTGAATCTGGACTGGCAACGCAGGTAAGTACGCTTGCAGCGAGGCGATAGAGGTGATGGTGCTTATTTCAGTTCAACATTCACAGAGTCTATGTCACTTCATTTCCCGCGAAATGACCGACTACTATCGCCTGATTGCCATTTTGGAAACACAGTTGAACGACTCGGCTGACTCTGAGCGGTCCGATCAGGCAAGCTCGTCCGCGAATCGCGATGCAAACTCCCATTTGACGCTGAAACGCGTGGCGGTCTGGACGCACGATGTTTTACTGCGCATGCGGCTACTCAGTACCATCATCGAGCAATGCCAAGGCGCAAAGGGTGGCGCACTAGCTTCGCTCATTCACACATACACCTTCAATGGCGACCCACTGATCAAGAGTATGACAGCTGACCTTCTTGAAGAAGTGTCACGTCCTTTCTTTGACACGCTGTCCAACTGGATCTTTAAAGGAGAGCTGCAAGACCCGTTCAACGAATTCTTCGTTCAGAGCAACAGAGAGTTTGCTGGCGCAAGGAACAGCGAAACACTGTCCATGGTGCACGAGAGTCTCCGTGACGATGATGCCGCCTCCTTCTGGCAACATCAATTCATCTTCCGGGCGGACATGCTACCTTCCTTCCTGAGCCCAGAGTTTGGGAGGAAAATCTTCTCCACAGGCAAGAGCTTGAACTTTATCCGATACGCCTGCGGTGCCGACGAGTGGGTCAGCACGCAGGCTGAGGCGACTCTCCTTCGCTACTCAGACATCGAAGGCTTGCAGCGGACGGTAGATAGCGCACACAAGGCTGTGAGCAAGCACTTGGTCGAGATCTTCTTGACCAAGCTCAAGCTGTTGGACCACTTGCAAGCGTTGCAAGACTACCTCATGCTGGGCAAAGGCGACTTTGTGGACCTGCTCAAAAGCCAACTGGAAGAGTACCTCAACCGCCCATCAAATAGCCTGCACCGCCACAACCTGACCATTGCGCTGGAGACCGCGATCAGGGGCTCGAATGCACAGCACGACGATCCAGAGGTCATCAAGCGACTGGATGCGCGACTACTCGAAGACTCTGCGGGCGATACGGGCTGGGATGTGTTTACGCTCGAGTACAAAGTCGACTCGCCGGTCAATACCATCCTCGACGGGCCAGCAATGCAGGCATACCAGATGATTTTTGGGCATCTGTGGCGCATCAAGCGCGCCGAAGTTGCGCTCGCTGAGACCTGGGCGAGAACCACTTCTTGTAGATTTGAGCTGCAGAAGACCATGAAACAGAACCCGCAAAGCAAGGGTAAGTGGGCTGCTGCGTACACACAAGGTAATTATTGCCGCGTCAGCTCATGCGGCTCATACATTTCCCATGCAGCCATTCTGCGCACTCTCAACAAGGCGCTTCTGATGTTGGGAGAGATGAACCACATGGTCAGGCAGATCCAAGGATTCTGTCAGCTGGAATGCGCCGCCTATTCTTGGCAAGACCTGACCATCTCGCTCAAGGGAGAGCTAGACCTGGATGAGCTGATTGATCGCCATCAAAAATACGTCAACGCGTTGGTCAGCAAAGTGTTGTTGCGACAAAGTACAAGGCGCAACGATCCAGATTTCCTCGCCAACGAAGTCCGCGCGACGCTGACGATCATCCTGGCGTTCTGCTCCGTCGGGACCGAACTTTCACACTTTATCCTCACCTTTGCACAAGGGCAGCAAGATCCGAGTAGCGCAGAGCATGCGCACGAGCGCATCGCTGAGAAGCTTACGGAGCAATCGGTCAGGTTCAAGGAGCGTTTGCAGAACATCGTCGACAGGCTTGAGAAGCATTCCAACTTGGTAAGTGCGGCGTGCCGATTGCGCGCGAGGCATGTTCCGCGTCTAAAGAGCTGGCATTCTGACCCTCCTTGCCGCCAATTTTCGCCTTCCGCTAGATTGTGCGAGAGCTCGGCACCAGACTCAACTTCAATGAGCACTACGAAGCGACACGTAAAGAGCGACGAAGAGAGGCGGCGCCTCCGATAGCAGCGTCGTCGACAGTGACAGCACCAGCAGCAAATTGAGGGCGGCGCGGGACACCCTTGGATCTTTAGTGTATACAATTTGCAAAGCTTGGTTTAGACTGCATTTCCATCGCTCGTACAGGTTTAAGGTCACACGAACTCTTCTTGCTTTCTGTAGACCGATAAAATGAAATGAGAGCAGGCGCCTACGCAGCGTTTCTTTATCCTGCTGGCCAACGACACGCTGTGTTTCACCACGTCAGCTTGCGCGCAAACGACAGCTATCAGATCATGTCCGAACAGACGGCGGCTGTCCGAACGGGCTTCCGCCGATCCATGTGCCTGCTGTAGTGGCTGTCTGATGCGGCGCGATGGACGCGGGCACGTTCCCGCCGGACACGGCAATGGGCAAGCTGCTGACGCCGCCGGCACCGGATGGGCCTGCTGCGGGGCCTAGCGATGCGCCGGCCGTGGAAGACGGGCCGTAGCGCTCCTCTGCGTAACGTCCCATGATGCCTGCGAGTGGGCCGAGCAGGCGCGTAAACGCCTTTTCGCTCAGCGTGGCCACCTTGAGCTTCTTGGCAGGCGGAGGAGCTGCTGTCTCTGCTGCTGCTGATGATGATGCTGCGGATACGGATGCGACTTCGCCGGGCAGAGCGGCGGCGGCGACGACGGATGCTGCACGTGGTGCGTTGTTAAGCAGGGCCAGTTCGCCAAAGTAGTCGCCGCGGCCGAGGCGGCCGATGGTCATCTCATCATCCAATGCTGTAGAGGAACTGACTGCGGGCCCAGCTACTGATGAAGTCGAAGAGCAGGCCGCAGGCGCCAGCTTGCGCTTCTTGACCTCTGCGAAGCCTTCGACGATAATGAAGAACTCGGTGCCGCGCTCGCCCTGCTTGATGGGGCGCTGGCCAATGTCGTACGTGCGCACCTCGAGCGCGTCGCTGATCTTGGCGCGCTCAGCGTCGCTGAGGTGCTCGAACAGTGCGACGTCCTTGAGGAAGCTGTCGTACAGCGCACGCCTGCGGCTATTAGTCTCCATGAGGATCGAGCGGAATGTGACGCGGTCCAGCGCCCACAGCGTGCAGGGCGACGTTGAGAGGATCGTCGCGGCGCGCGGTTGGAGGTAGAGCAGCGCGAGCTCGCCGAACGAGTGACCGGGGCCGTAGCTGGACTTTTTCTCGCCCAGGTTAGCCATCGAGAGGTCGCTGGCCGTGGCGGCTGCACAAGGAAAGCTGCTCCTGTTATCCGACTCTGAATTGACAGAGCCGCTATTGCCCAAGCTGCTCGTGAGAGTCGGCTTGATGTACACGTCGAGCGTGCCGCTCTCAACGACATAAAAGTAGTCTCCCTGTGCGCCCTGTTCGATGACGGCTACGCTAGGGTCGACTTTGACCTCCTTCATGGCGAACAGGACATCGTTGTACTGGTCCTCCTCCAAGTTGCGGAAGAGCAGATTGTTACCGATCGCCGCGCGGATGCGAGCCAGCTGTGCGTCCGTCTTGGGGATAACCGTTTTGCTGCTCGATTGGGTCGAGGCCGAGGCGCGTGCGAGCGACTCGGCCGAGACCGACGTGCGCCGGCCAAAGTTGAACGAGGGCGGAGGCATGAAGGTGCTGCCACTGCGGCCAATGCCGGCGGAGGAAGCCCCAGGGGTGTCTGGTGCGGGTATCTCTTCGTCGCCCGTATCGGTGCTGGATGAGCTGTCGAGCGAGCCGCGGTGTGGCGATGCTGTTGGGGTTGAGGCCCCAGCCACGTCAACGCCAAAGGGACTGGCAGAGGAGAAGAACGAGGTCAAGCTCGGAGTGTTGGACAACGGCAGGACGACAGAGGTCGGTGCGGGGGCCACGGGGTCGACGCTTGCATCTGCGCCCGCACCAACACCAGCAGCACTTCGATGAGCGACACGCTGCTCTTCAAGACGTCTGTTGAACCAGTTGGCGCAGAACTGCAGTGGGTCGATAGGTCTGGTACGTAGAACCTCGCGGTTGAGCTCGTTGAGTATGGCGGCGTACTCGGAGGAGAGCGCCATCTTGACTTCGATTGCTTGGTCTATTTGAGTGGTCACTCACGCAAGCGCCTTGGAGATGCCTGATACAGTCGTCAGGATGTAGCTTCTCTTTCTCTCTACCAGTAGATGCTATGTACAGTTCGAGCCGAGCTTGTCGGGGGAGGACGGGCGATGACGCAGGATGGGATGAATGCTGCGGGGTGTGCCGCAGGGGATAAGTACGAGTGTGAGTGTGTTGTTTGGACGGTTATCGCGCTTCCCAAACGGGTGCGCTGCCAGCACTCTGCAGCCAATCTCGAGTCCCAGGCGTGGGTGTCGGCGTGAGCCCGCTTGGATATGCGCACGGAGGGATGAGAGGCGATACGATGCGATGAGCCTATGTACAAGCAAGCGCAGGGCAGCTACCTATACCTACAGCCAACCTACGACGTGGGCGTCTATACGGAGGATGCAATACCACTACGCTAGGCGGAGAGTACGCCGTGAGGTGGTGTTGTGTTGCGACCCATGACGGGAGGTGGGCGACACATGAGCACCGAGCACTGCACCAGTGTAGTCTCAGACTGCATGCCAAGCGGGAGAGGGCACTCCGCCCACGTAATGCGACATGCATGGTTCAACGCATTGGACGAGTGTAATGACTAAATCCATTTCAGTGATTGACCAGAACTATGTATGTAGGAGAGGAACTATGAACTGCACCCTTGGATTGCACGCACGGACCCACGTTGCAGGCCAGAAGGAGCCGGCGCGCTGGCTGGTTGGTGGCAACAAAAGGTACAGGACACTTTCTCGAGCATGCACAGCACCATCCAGCTTGACCTTGACCTTGTCCTCGACGTCTGCTGCTTGGTCAGGCTCGGCGCTCGCTGTAGGCTGACGCGTCGAGTCGACTAGTAGAGTATTGTACACGCTGAGCTCCGCTGCGCGCGGCGTATGGACCTATGCCAGACTAGGGAGTTCAACTTTGAACCACGAGGGCCGTTGAGGCTCGAAATATGCTACAAATGAGATAATATATGCACGCGCGTAACTGAAACAGGCGCGTGTGAGGTTTCAGGGCTTTTCGTTCGATAATCCGTGATTCTGCGCCGTGTGAGTGTGTGGCAGGGGGAGGGGCTGCTGTTGAATGCCAGGGAGAAAGGTAGGCATGAAAGGCTCTTGTCGTCACGGTCATTAGCGAAGAAATGCTGTGGTTATGGCGCCGGCTGCAACTGGTGGAGTAGTAACAAGCCGAACCTGTTCGTCCAGCCGGGCGTCCGTGAGCATGCGCTTGTGCACGTTCACGCGCCCGCGACCAGCGCCTTGGATTGCAGCTGCTGTGCCAACTGTACAAGCTCGTCCTTCTTCAGCTTCTGCACATCGTTGTACAGCGTAACCTCGACGCCTCCGATCTTCTCCGTCTCGTGCCCATCCTCACGTTTTTTGGTCCCTTGCTGCCCGTACGCTCTGACGCGCAGACTCTCCCACTCGCCGGCAGTGGGGATGCGCTCACCCGTCTTGCGGTTCTCGGCCCAGAAGTCGGGGCCCTCGGCGCGCTCGCTGAGCGCCTGGCGCACCACAGGCGATTCCAGCAGTGGCTCCAGCGGTACGTCGGCATTGGTGAAGGCAAAGTAGAAGATGCCCAGGCGCGTGTAGTGCGCCTGGTCCTCGGGCGGCGCAATAACACGGTGGATCGTCTGCTTGAGGTAGCCGCCGGAGACTGCAGGCGCGCGAGCAACAATCCATGACGACGATGACAAGGAGTCAGCTTCTTACTTGAACCAGATAGCAATGCACTCGGGATGTGGCGCACTCACGGAACTGAAGGCAGTCACCCAAGTTGATGACGAGCGCATTGTCGATGTGCTTGACCAACTTCCACTCGTTGCTCGGCATTAGCACCTCCAAGCTTGTGATCGGCTGGCTCCAGAGGATCGAAACGGCGTTGAAGTCCGTGTGCCCCTGTAGCCTGACGCCGCCCAGAGCCTGGTCATCCTCCTTGCTCGGCGTATGGTAGGCGGCATACCGCAATAGGTCCAGGCCCTTCGACTCTGGGTCCCGAGACAGATTCCACAAGTAATCTGCGGGTAGCTTGAGTACGAGGGAGAGTAATGTGAGGACCTTGCGGTAGATATTCTCGTGGTTGAACTGTGCAACAATATTGTCAGCGCACGAGCGTTTTGAGATATTCCATTGTTCAAGCAAGCGCCACTCACCTTGGCGAAAGTTTGAATTTCCGGAATGAGAGCCTTTAGGCCAGGTGGGAACGAGGCCTCACGCTTCTCCTTGCTAAAGCTCGTAGAGACAACGTTGAACTGCTCGATCTTGTCCTTGACACCGTTGATCTTCCAGTGGCCCATCTCCTTGTACCCAGCGAAGCTACCGGTTCGGAGGATGTCGGCTTTGAACTTCTGCTTTTCTTCCTCCGTCACCGCATTGAATGCATACTGCCCAATGGCGAATTGCCGCAGAACCTCGTCCCATGATAGGCCGTGGTTCACGGCGTAGATGAAACCGTCCTTGTGGAACGCCTCGCCGACGCGTGCAACGAGGGATTCGGACACTTCGGTAAAGTTTTCACCCCTGATCTCCGAGAGGTCCAGCGTCCAGAGTGGAGCCCAGTCGATGTCTGAATACGCCAGTTGCAGCGAAAAGGGTCAGCGGAGAAGAGTAAACGACAGCGTCGCAGCATGATGCTCACCCGACGTTTTGGTTGGCTCGGGGGGCACCCAGCGAGGAATGTCGAGTGTCGAAGAAGGCATGTCTGCAACACAAAGATGAACAGCGACTACTGATGTTCTGCTTCACAGTGTAATCGTTGACGAGGGGAGGGACGTCATGCATAGGAGAAACGAGCACACTACATGGATATATACGATACCACGCACAGGTCGGCTTCGAACGAGACAGAGCAGGTTGACCACAGCAGCAAAACATCTAATCACCGCCGCGGCACAAGACAACGACCCGCCTTCAGGCAGCAACGCCGGGCTGTCGTTGATGCTGTAAGATAAGCTTCTACAGTTGTGCTCTTGTTCGCAACAATGACGAAGGAGAACTGCGGGGTACCATGTGCGAGAGACACAGAGCGATCATGCGATCAGTCGAACGTGGAGCAATTGCGTGCTCAGCAACATGCCTGACGCTCGTGGCCGCTAAAACAAACGTGATTATTATGTAAGCCGATCCTTGCTTCGCAGGTTGCCCACTGCTGGAGTAGCTCCTACGTAAATTTCATTTGCCTCCCCCCCACTTCACCTACCCGAAGACATCGCTCGCGAGCACTTCAAATACGCTCGTGTCTATCGCAGGTGCTCAAGAGCCAGGAGCAAGCCACCAAAGAGAAGAGCGAAATCCTGCGATGAGGTCATTTCAGAGCGGACGACAGCAGGGAATAAAGCTGCTATAACAGAGGTGCAGCTTCAGGTGCTTGACCCCACGCTTAGAACAAAGTGAACTATTCTGACCAGACCATAGGGTTGGCGATGATGCAGGTATATGATGCCAAAGTGTCGATCGCTGCTCACGTGTTGGCATCGACCTGTTTCTCACAAGAGAATGATGCAACAACTAAAATACAGGCGTCGATTCTGCATTCCTTCAATCCCGCTGTTGACCACCCTTCCTAGTCGAACCACATCCAAGCTCGATGTCGTGCTCCATTTGGCTGAGCCGCTCCTCCGTCGCCCTGAGGATGCGCAGCCTTCGCTCCTCGCGTTCCTCCTCTTCCCTAGTTTGCCCAAACATGCCAACCTGTCTCCCCGAACTTCTCCCTCCACTTTCAGGCTCGTACACCTCATCGACGCTGAGAAGATGCGACCCGTCGCGTTGTGCGCGCTCGAAAGCGGCCAGTTGCGCGTTGAGCAACGAGTTGAGCTCTTTGAACTCTGGCGGGTGGTCGTGCACCTCGATGTGCGCTAGCTCGTGCATCAGCACGCGCCGACTTGTGGCATAGTCCCGAAAGCCATCGTAGCGATCCGTCCGTATGCGCAAACTGATCCGCTGCCCCATATTCTCATTCAGGCCGAGCAGGTTCGGATGCTCGTGCGGGAGCAGCTCCGTCAATACACCGACATGGTAGCTGTGCAGTGCCATGACATGCAACACCCCCTGGTCGTTGGCGAGCCTGCGCAGGTAGGATGCGGCACGCTCATTCGCCTCGGGTGTGTACGCAGGAAAGTTGGGATGCGCGTAGATATTGCCGAATGGCGAAATGGCTGCCATGGTCGTGTTCCGCGGCTGCGGGAGAAGCGTATGCCGGTTTTGTGGGTCAATAAACGGATAGGCACGCAAATAAAGAGAGCAACTTACTCGTGCACCTCTCAGCAGCGACTCGTGGAGCTTCCTTGGCGATTGTCGAGTGGCAGCCGCAAGCTCTTGTCTAGTGACGCTTTTGAGCTCGTCGCCAGTGACGCCGAGCAGCATGATGCGCATCCCGTCTCGGATGCCTAGTTCTTCCAGTGTAGCTTCTGGTCGTTGTCCATTCAACTTCGGCTGGCTGGGAGAGCCTGCGACCTTGCTCGGAAGTAGCTTTTGGAGGTGTGGCGGAATGGACGTTGCTTTCTCGATTTCTCTTTGCAGATCTGAAAGGATTGGGCTGCTGTTTTCTTCGAACGATATCTCGTGGTGCTTCCCACGATGGGAAACCTTGAGTTTCATAGTTGCACAAGTACGAGAGCAGCTAGAGCCACTCTGCGATAAAGAGTAAGGCGGCTTGACGTAGCAGGAGACGATCAGGAGTGGGGAGCGCTCGCTTTCTCACTGAACGCCCGTTTCGATCCCGGATGGCCGCACCGCACCTTCCAGGAGAAGGATGTCAACAACTGGGTGCAGAAACCAATCAAATCGTATTTGGGAGCGCACTCCTCTATGAAACAATGACCACACGGACAGATAGGGCAACCGACTACCTCAAAATATTGGCATAGTTGACGTTTTGGTACAGGCTTGCGCGTCGCGTGTCCTTGAAGATCATCATGGGCGTCGAAGTCGACCAAAAGCAGATTACTTATGTAATACCCTCGGAGATTGTGCTAACTGCCAGATTATCACTCGGACATTGTGGTAGGAGGCATGGCTTTTAGTTTGCACCATTCACTGCGAAGCTGATCGCAGTCTCCTTGCGACCCTCCTTGGGGAACTGTTACATAAGCAGCTCTCAAAGCACGCCATCGCCACTTTTGCATGTATTTGGCCATGCTGCTTTGCGGCCGTTGCGGTGTACCGTTTGATCGACACTCGCACAACAGCAACGATTGACTGGAAACCATCGTCGGGACTTCGGACATGTCAGATGGAGACCCGGGACTGCCAGGTGCGTGTGGTGGCGCCACAGAAGTAGCTTGCTCATCTCTTTAATGTGATTTGTAGAATATGTGAAGCAGTGCACGAGCCACACCACTGCAGGCAAGCCGCCTTTTTGGAGGAACTTCCCCATGTCATAAATAGTTGCAGCCTGTTGCACCCCTGCTTCTACTCCTTATCCACTCCCTTCCCACATCACGTTTTATGCACGTCCACTTCGCAAGCAAATTCCAACAGGTAAGCATTGGTTCTTCGCATGCGCTTGCCTTTTCACCTGTAGCAATCCAACAGGATGGCGACACGGCCCATGGCATACGGGACGCTGTCAGGCAATCTCCAGTTCTTCACTTGGAGGAATGGATAGGGAGAGGCAATGTTACCAGGTTGCGTGCAAGCAGAAAGACTCGATTAACACGCCGTGGAACGCTACACGGTGTGCTGCGCTTCGAGTCGAAGAGCGCTTGCAAGGATTGCAGCGTGAAAACCAGCAAAGGTTCCGTGATATCTCGTCAAGATCTCGCGATGGGTGCATCTCTTCCATGATGGCAAGTTTTGCGGCTCGGCCTTTGTCAGTTTTCGAGCAGTTGAGGAACTTCGCGAAATTATCTGTTGCGGCAACGTGGCTGGCGTCCATAGCTGGCGAAAGCTGGCAAAGCTGAACGTGTAGATCACTGCTAGAGTAGTATCTGGAGGGCGATCTTTCGATGGGGGATTGGACCAGATTTATCCACCCAAAGACACCCCTGTGTTCGTCACATTCGTGCTGACCATCTTTTTTGCTCTTCAGATAATCAATACCATATCACAATGCCGAACCTTCGCCTTGGATCTGTTGCTCCGGACTTTACCGCCGAGACCACTCAAGGGACGATCCAATTCCACCAATGGCTAGGTGACTCTTGGGCGATTCTCTTCTCGCACCCGGACGACTTCACCCCGGTCTGCACGACTGAGCTTGGCGAGGTTGCGCGCAAGAGCGAAGAGTTCAAAAAGCGCGGTGTTAAGGTTATCGGGCTCTCTGCGAACGACGTTGCCTCGCACGACAAGTGGATCGCGGACATCAATGAGGTTGGTAAGACCAAAGTCGAGTTCCCGATCATTGGCGACAAGGACCGCAAGATTGCAACCGAATACGACATGCTCGACGCGCTTGACCCGACCAACGTCGACGCAAAGGGCATGCCGATGACTGTGCGCGACGTTTTTGTCATTGACCCGAAAAAAGTGATCCGACTCAAGATTTCCTACCCTGCCTCAACTGGTCGTCACTTTGACGAGATCCTGCGTGTGGTTGACTCGCTGCAGACCGGCGACAAGTACCGCGTCACCACCCCGGTCAACTGGCAAAAGGGCGACAAGGTCATCGTACACCCATCAGTGCAGGGCGCCGAGGCGGAGAAGCTCTTCCCTGGTTACGAGACTGTCAAACCGTACCTCAGATTCACCAAGGACCCATCTGCTCAGGCCTGAGCATACTTGTACAAGTGCGGCGGTGCGTGGGCATGGTGTGTATTACAGCTGGGAAGATGTTCGCAGCAAATAGTATAATTCGCGAGCATCCTTTATTGCAAAATGACTATGCTAAAGAAGGATCACGAAGGCGCGAAGACTTGCCTGCCCTGGTGAACAATTCAATCCCTCGCATTTCTCATCGGGTGCACTCGATTGCTTTCCTCGCTTCGCCAGGTAAGTCAATGGCGAAACCAATCCTGGGCTACGTCGCGCTGAGAGTCAGTGTCCTGAACTGTCGTAGCGCCGCACCTGGCTGTGACAAGACCACACAGCATTAGCTGATCAGTCTACACTCGTGAACAGGTAACAGTGTGCTCACCTTGAACCAACTAATGTGCCTTGCTTCAGCTTGAGCAACGAGGAGTTGTGTGGCAAGCGTGGCTTTCGTTCTGGCGCATTCAATACTGGAACAAGTGGCCCCCGAAAGGACTGGGGTTGCCGCGATGAGCGTATTGCCTTATGCGATTGCCATCGAGAAATGAAATGGGCGGTAAGCCGACACGCACAGAGGCTCGGAAGTAAGAAAGCGCTCCTACCGACTCTCCCTGCGAGCGGTTAGCAAAGCCTATAGAAGTGGCATAGCTTAATTGTGGGAAGCCGAGCTTAATGCCGGCTGGCTGCCGTCCGGGTAACTTATGAAGCTGAAGCGCCTCGGATTGCATGCCGACTGCAGGAGTGTGTGAAAGACTTGACTGGACTATACAATGATGTCGTTGTTGGTTGCGCGCCGGAACAATCGCGTCGCGTCTCGCCTCGTCACAGCCACAGCGCCGCAGCCACATGTGCTGCACTGGAAGGAACACGACCGCGGCATTGACTTTCATTACGCAATCCAATGATGCCCACGTCATAGATGTCGCTTAGAACGTGGAGCCCCCAAAGCGGCTTGCTCGTCCTTGCCGAATGCCAATGCGTTCATGTACCTCCTGAATAGCTCAAAGACTTGTCTAACGACATTTTATCGAAGGTGGAACAGAGATCACATAACCTTGTCCTTGCTCGCATCCGAGAAGCAGACGTGCTCAAAATGCCAGCCCTGCCAGAAATCCTGATCCATATCGTGAGCTACGCTACCATGCACCAACCAGTTGGACCGATGCTGACTCCCTCTTTGATCATATTGCACGACGATGCCTGCTCTCTGGTGGTACTAACGAACGACCCATGCGATGTGAACTTGGCGTGATGTCCAGCCCCGGAACCCGGCCATTGCAATTGGCGTGCCTGTCGGCCTTGGCTTCGCGACCGGCTTTCTCACGCGTAACAGCAAGTATGGTCCACAAAGCATATGGTATAAGTCGCTGCAAAAACCGAGCGGCAACCCGCCAAACTGGTCTTTCGGAGTGAGTTGGCGATTCGTCTTCTAGTTTGGGCATTTGGGCCCTTTCGAATGCATCAAAAGGGAGGAGGAGGGCTATTGACACTATTGCACCGTCCTTGCACATTTGCAGGTCGTTTGGCCCACACTATACGTCTGCATGGGATGGAGCTCTCATCTGATGGTTAAGGCACTAGAAAGGACTCCTCCGGGTGAGTGAAGGACATGTGGTGGTTGGCTTGCCTACCTCGTACAGGCATCTTATTCCACTAGTTGCCAGGCTTCGGACGTGACAGGGCGCACCTTGCCCTCGGCCTCTACTGGGGCCAGTTGGCCCTTAACAAGTAAGCTGGGAAGATGATTTGGAAAGTCGATACATGCAGATCATAACCCATGAACACCTTTTCTGCTCTTTAGGGCCTGGTCCGCCATTTCTTTCGGAACCGGTGAGCACTGTTGCTGCAAGTAACCTTGAACAGCGTCCGAGCTCATCGTGCCCTCCCCTTGTCACCCTCCCGATGCACTTCCAGGCAACCTCGGTCTGGCGCTGATTGACATCGTCTCTTTGACGGGGGCAGTCGGCTACTTGATCCACGTCCTGCAGGACGTCGAGCCGACAGCTTCCTATTTCCTTGCCCCGTACATTGCTTGGCTGTCCTACGCGACGTACCTCAATGGCTCGCTCTGGTGGAACAACTTCGGCAAGCACCAGTTTGCAAATCTGAGGAAGAAGGCCGACTAAGCTGACAGCAAACCATCGCGAATGTATCCTTAATGAGCCTGTGAAGCTGGGCTGGAAGCCACAAAATTGATGTTTGGCAATGACAGAGGCTTGCTATGGTACAATGGGGTGAGATGCTCATGTAGCGGTTGCTGCAAGCATCGAGTTTCAACTTTGTAGGATCCGCTGCGCGACTCTGTGGGTTATCAGGAAATGCGATGATCAGCTTATGAGCACGAAGAGGCAGTCATAGGATAACACACTTGTCCCGCAGAGTCGAGTAGGCATTCATGATGGCTGGAATAGAAAGGTCGAGCAGTGTCAGTGATGCATTCTGGATGAAGTCGATTGATGTCGGGCTTACTCTGCTCGTTAATCTGCAGCTCGGTCACGTCCGGTCTTGGCCGCGACACTCGTGATGCGATGGCTGTGGAGTCGGTCTCTAGGATGATGCTGAGAAGAATAAACCCAACTTCTGTCAGAACATGACCGCCGAGAAGAAATGAACGCCATGTAGCGATACACACCCGTCGTCAACACATTCGTCAATCGCTAGTGTGACAAGGTCTAGGTTCTCAAGAATAGCGCGCTTCTCCACTTGCCCTCGGAGCAGCAAACTGATCGAGTCGTAGATGGCCGACATGAGCCCTGAAAGCATCAGAGGGTTCTCATCCCCAGGGCCGATAACGTAGAGTGTGACATCCAGCGAGGGCCGGAACAGGACCAGATGTGAGTCGTAGAGAAGAATGTCGCCTGGGTTTCGCGAGCGGCGGGGTGAGGGTCAGGGTTAGCTTGTGACACCAAAGAAGTTTCTGCGAGAAATCCTCACCTGTCGACTTTCGTGTCTTCTCCCATACAGCTCGCTCAAATGATTTTTGCTCTTTGACAGTAGGGAATGGATTCTTCGCGCTCAGCTGTGGTGGCCCTTGCAACCCCGCCTGCTGACCCGTCGGCGCATTGGCGGCATGTGGCGGCTGGTAGTACTTTGAGATCACTCGATCTCCATCCGAGTCGAGCAGTAGAACTGGAGGCGGGTTGAAAGGTTAGGTGAGTCAACATCACCGATTTCGACAGCGCACGCAGACCAAGAATGGCCGAGGGCAAGGCCAGGAACTTACACGCTGTCGTTGTGTACAGCGAGAGATTCGCCATTTCGGAAGCGTGAATGCGGCGGCAGTGCGTTTGGCGTCTAGCTATCCAATTCTGGCTCGTCAATCGCTCGCACGGAGGAATAGTCTTACAAGGATGGATGCAACGCGGGGATGATAAACACACGCAGTATAGTGGGTGTAAGCTCAAAGGTGCCCTTCAAGAGGTTGCTTCGCGATGAGTGCCATCGGCGGCTCATGCGCGCGCTCGCGACACTAGGGCCGAGCGGCGCTCACCCTCACTAATACACACCAGATTCCAGAAAGAAACTCCCGCACCGTTGAGGTTTTCAAAAACCCATCACCGCGTCCGTTTTATGTAGCGGTCAAATGACACGAGCACGGAGTACCAATGCAGAGCTTCTCATTGCATTTCATCATGTTCTGAAAGACAGGTTCGCCGAATAGGGCTCCCGTCATGCTCCCTGTGCTTGCCGACCCGGTCTGTCGAGGGGACCAGAGCCTTGCAATCATTTGCAAACCGTGCAACATGCTAATAATGAAACAAGCAGCTCGTACGGGCTGGTTCTTGTGTGTCAGATTCATCCAAGAACAAAAGCCAAGCAAAAACAATGATGGCCATCCGGGCGTTGCGGATGAGGCGGATGTCTACGTAAGAAATTCAAATGCAAATGTGACCAGAGCATCAACTTTGAATGCGATGCGTTATGGGGGTGATGGCGCCGGTCGAGATGCGACGAAGTTGGGAAAGGACCATTGGTAGTCTATAGAAACGAATGCAGCGGGTTCAAATTTGCTGAAGGGAGGAAAAGGCAGAGCCTGACGTTGGCGCTGTGGCTGGAAATGAGTTTTCGATGATTTGGGGATGCTGCTAAGAGATGCTAAAGCTGCTCAAGAGGAACGGATCCCGGCTGTAGTCTTGGTACATTGGCCGTGCCAGGGAGGCGATGGTGACGCGCTTGTCCATCTCAATGTCTTCTATCAGGGCCTCTACGTTGGTCAAAGGAAAGCGGTCTCAGATGCCATCGCAACAGTGAAGTGGAGGGGCAGACATTCTCACCTTTGTTAATGTAATTGTACTCCGGACGAATGTATCCCAAAACGACCACGCGAATTTCGAGGCCATAAAAATCAGCCTGGAATTTGTGCATGATGTGAACCTCCTGTAGGAACCGCAGCGAAGCCACAAGTCGATCATATTAGGGTAAAAACTCGTGAGGTGCACATCACGCGCTAATGTATACGCTCACTCACAGCTGTCTTTGTGGTGTTTCCGTAAAAAGGGTTCCATCCGACGCTCATGACCATCGGGAACACCAAGGAATCCTCCTCCGCAAGATTTACCCGAAGCTTCTTCTTGCGTCTGCTGCTGCTCGATCGGTTGCTCAGGGCGCTGCCCTGTGCATCATCACTTCCTGATCGCAAGGATGCAGTGCTGCTTGCCGCGCTCAAGTCGCGCGGATGCTTTTCGCCAGCCTGGGCTAGCTTTGCGATAGGTACCGGCGTCACCGTCGTCACGGACAGCTCTGGCTTCGTGCTTGCTGCTTCGCTCGAAGACAAGTGTAAACTTGGTGCTGAAGCATGCACCGAGGTTGTCGCTCCTTTCGTGGATTCATTCCCAAGGTCGTTCGGCTTGAGCACGCTACTCTGTGCCTCCGCGGTCTTCTCTTCACGCGCGACTTGAGCTTCCTTGTCGCTCAACACTGATGCTGGCCGAGCAATCAGCTCTCCCTCACTGCCGTTGCCGAGCAGCGGACTGAGCATTGATGAGTCTTGCTGTGGTCGCGATCTATTCACGTTTGCGCCGCCTGCGAAAGCCCCCACTGCTATTGACGAAGGCGATTTGCATTGGGAAGAGCTCAGCAAGGATGCATTGTTGGGCACATCCACGACAGTTGATGTTGATCGTGCAGAGCGAACTGAGCTTCTGCTGCCCTGTCGAGGCTTTAAACTTCGTGAGAGCGAAGCAGACAGCTGAGATCCGGAATTGCCGGTGTGTGTTGACTGCCCGCCTTGGCCCAATGAATCCAGACTACCCTCGTTGATGGGGCTGATACCCAGTACCACCTCATTGTCATCTTCGTCTTCCTCAACCTCACCTGCCTCTTGTGCAGCACCAGTCTCCTGTTCGCTCTCCTCGCTCAGTTCCGGGTCTTCCGGGTCTTGCGGAAGCACCCGTGCCCAACCAAAGTAAATACCTGTCCGACTTAGGCCTTGACTTGAGCTTGCATTCCCCAATATCTTCGCAGGCAGATTGGCTGTTGGGCAACCGAGATCCTTGCCGCCGCGCCCAAATCCACGCTCCACGTCGCCATGCAGATAGATTGGGTAGGGGCGCTCTGGTGCGTCTGAGCCACAGATACTAGGTCGATTTTGTCTGGAAGGGGAAGGTCCTGCGGAGCTTGGTTGATATGGCGCAGATGACGAGCCGCTGCCGTTGCCAGAAGTCGGTGGTGAAGACGTTGCCATTGTTGTTTCGCATCCAAGCAGAGCTGGTGATGGACTGTTGAGGCTTCCCAAGAACCTGAGGCGAACCTGCGCCTTGATTCGAGCAGAATAAATGCCAATTCTCTGCTCGCGTTTCTTCCCTGATATCAACAACTGAGACCCAAATTATTGGTGCTGATACCCTGTGCAAGCGGTGAGGTCTGGAAGAAACAGGCAGAGTCAGCCATTGATCCCAAAAGAAGGGCACGGATGCGACAGGCATGCTAAGGTTGCTGTTCGGAGACACGCGAGATGCTCCAATTTGCAACACGGCAAGCGGTGCATCTGCTTGTTACACGTAGAAGCAGATGCGACGAAGGCACCTCTTTTTCCGAACTAATGTCGAACGAGCCTCTGGCCTTTCCGCACAACATTTTGAGGGCAGCGGGACTACAGAAGCAAACAGACCAAGCTTCCAAGGTTCGCTATCCATCCGGGCCAACTCACCTTTCAACAGCACAATCTTGTTTGCGTTGCTCGCGTGTCTCCCGAAATGGATAATGAACGGGTGGCTTGAAGTGGTGTCGAATCAGGATTGCGAGCAGGCGAACACTTCCTGACTGGCGCAAGCAAGCCTTCCAAGCTTCACGCCAGCAAGAATGCAGCCAGCTGGCTCCTTTGCGCTTCTCTCCTTCGTGTTCTCCCACCGTGATGCGCAGCAAGATATCCTTTGCTGATGGACCATGGAAGTGCGATGGTTTCTCCTTGAATCGACATCAGGCGCCAGTAAATCGAGTCAACAAATAGCACCTCTCTGACTGCCGCCATGCCCGCGTACGTAGTGCTTCCGCGCAAGAACAAGATTGAGAATAGAGCCCGACACTGCTGCACTCTGTCTGCAGCAGGGCAGCATCGCGGAGAGGCGCCAAGTGTGTGTGCCTCCACGAGAGCTTAGCGCGCCACGGTTCCGCAACCCGCGCGCACGGGGTGAAGTGACGGGTGTTGCACCGAATCTGTGAAGACGCGGAAGTATGACTCGCCCTTTTTTGGTCTGCGAGTCGCCAGACTATACAGGGTTGACCTTCTCAGTGCCACCAGGCAAGAAAATGTGCAGGCTGGCTGAACTGCAAGTGCCATTTACCCCGAACACAGCGCACCGCGGACTTGTCTCGATCAAACGGCCTTCTGAATTCTAACCCTTTTACAGCATGATGGAACAAGTGAAAGCACTCGAGTTCAACCTGGGCAAGTTTTCAGCTCACGTCACTTGTGGGACAAGGCTCTCACGTTATCACACAGCAGTCCGAATACCAACTGCCCAAAGGCAGCATGAAGTATCTGAGCACTCGCGGCGGCCCCGAGCGGCTGTCCTTTGAGGAGGTGAGTCGACCTTGAACCAGAACCGCGTTACTCGTTGGCACCAACTCATTCACAGTGCTCCCGGTCGCATTATACCCCTGGCGTTGGTAGGCAGTGATCCAAGGCCTTGCGCCAAATGGTGGCCTCTACATTCCCGCTGCGATACCACAGCTGCCGCCAAACTGGGCCACCGAGTGGTCATCGTTCACTTTCCCCCAGCTCTCCTTTCAGATTCTCCGAAGATTCATCCCAGTGTCGGCCTCTGAAGGCGGTATTCCTGATGCAGACCTCAAATCACTTATTGAGCGCTCCTACTCGACGTTCCGCGACCCGCAGGTCAGCCCGCTCGTACAGCTTGCAGACCACGAGTGGTGCCTCGAACTCTGGCATGGTCCGACGTTTGCCTTCAAGGACGTGGCGCTGCAGCTAGTCGGAAACCTGTTCGAATACTTTTTGCAACGCCGCAATGCCGCTAAGTCGCAAGGCGCCACCCCTGACCGCATCACCGTCGTTGGTGCTACTTCGGGGGACACTGGCAGCGCAGCTATCGCTGGTCTCAGAAGCAAAGCGAACATCGACATCTTCATCCTTCATCCCAAGGGGAGGGTCAGTCCGATCCAAGAGGCCCAGATGACGACAGTGCTCGATACCAATGTGCACAATTTGGCGGTAGACGGCACGTTTGATGACTGCCAGGACATCGTTAAGGTTCTCTTCTCCGACAAAGCTTTCAACGATCAGTACCGTTTGGGTGCAGTCAACTCCATCAACTTTGCTCGCATCCTCGCGCAGATTGTCTACTACTTTTCCGCCTACTTCCAACTGCAGAAGCAGCTCGGACTATCAACTGCCTCTTCTTTCCCGCCAGAGATCCAGTTCGTTGTGCCGACTGGAAATTTCGGCGACGTCCTTGCTGGCTACTATGCAAAGCGCATGGGCATGCCGGTTCAGAACCTCGCGGTCGCAACGAACGAGAACGACATTCTACAACGCTTCTGGAAGAGCGGTGCCTATGAAAAGAATAGCGCATCTTCACAGAGTGGGCATACTTCAATGTCGCAGGTGGAACTTGCACAAAGCTCGCTTGACAGTGCTGCAGGAGGCGTCAAGGCTACGCTGAGCCCAGCGATGGACATTCTGGTCTCTTCCAATTTCGAGCGATTGCTGTGGTACCTGGTCTTTGAGACGGATACCTCTGGATCAGATGAGGAGCGGGCATCAAGAGCGGGCGAGCAGATCGGGAACTGGATGAAGGACTTGAAGGAAAAAGGAAGATTCGCAGTGTCAGAGGAACAGCACAAGCTTGCGCGGCGAGACTTTTCTGCGGAGAGGGTCTCTGACTCTGAGGTGGGTCGACTCTTTCCTCTTTTGCACCATACCATGTCGCTGTTCGCTGACAAATGACTGAATCTTTTACAGACCAAGAAGACCATCCTCAAGTACTTTTCCTCCCCGCCGTCTGCAATGCACCGGAAGTCGTATCTTGTTGATCCGCATACCGCCGTCGGCATGTGCGCAGCGAACCGACTCGTGAGCTCGAACCGCTCGGCCACGCACCAGATCATCCTTTCCACTGCACATCCCGCCAAGTTTTCCGAGGCGGTCGTCTCCTCGCTGGAATCTGCTGGCGCACAGTTCGACTTTGACAGAGACGTGCTGCCGCCGGAGATGCATGGCCTGCTCGAAAAGGAAAGAAGAGTCATTGATGTCAAGCTCGGGCAGCAGGGTGGATTTGAGAGCTTAGTGGAGAACACGAAAGCGGTAATTGAGAAGACGGTCGGGGCTTCCCAGGCACAGTCGCAAGCGAACGGTGCAGTGACTGCAAGTTCATAGTCCAAAATGTCGCTTCTCCCTCTTCCCGAATAAATAATCGCCACAGGATCTACCAGCGTCTGCACAGTAGTCCAGGCTGTCGATTTCTTTTGAACCCTTATCCTTCATTGGCGCGGTGGTGGTGCGCTAGATGGGCGGCTTAAAGACTCTATCAACAGTCTCGATATCCGTGAAAAGACTGCAGAGCCGGCAGAAGCAAGTCTTGTCCCTTCTCTAACGCATCACCAGCAAGATCAGAATGTTGCGAATGGGGTTCTTTCCTATGCTACACAGTGAAAAGGAAGGCAGAGCTACATGCTGGGCTGTCTAGCTCTTATCTTGGCGATCATTGCGGTGGTTGTTGGGACGACATCAATTTTGCTATCACGGAAAAGCATGTTCGGAAGCGTTAGCACAACAGAGAGAGAATCCTGTAGATGAAGCCGCCTGAATCCTCACCATTCTCCTCTGCAAATCTTGCCCCTACCCGCTCGGCATGCTTCAGGAACTTCAGCGTACAGTGCTCGATGCATTTATCCTCCTTTGTTGTTAATGCTCTGCTGGTAAAATCGTTGCAGCAGTTGTTGAAGCATCTCTCGACAAGGTTCGTGTACAGCTGCATAAAGTCTTTCATCTGCTTCTGCTCGATGATTCGCGCCATGCCCGCCTGTTCGGCGGAAGACATGTGCGAGACTGGTGCCCGATCATGACAAGTCAGACGGGTTGCGTGGTGGACATGTGAATAAATCATTGAGCAGGGTCAACATTGGTCAGACGCAGGGCCGAGGAGGAAGCGAGTCATGCCTTGGCAAGCAAGAAGACTCACAGTCCATGTTTCCGGTCCTTGCTTACGGGCCGGGTGATACACACCGAGCTGGCTCACTTCTACTCTGGAGCCTGTCGAACTTCCCTACGGCAATGATGCATGGCATGGATGACGAATGTGAACGGTCGAGTCACAGCCAAGGCCCACCCCACTGCACAGAAGATATGTAGAGCAAGACTATTTTGGCTGGAGAGACGATCAGCAGCAGGGCGCAAGCCTGGAGCAAGCGAAGTGGAAAAAGTTCTTTCCGCTCCGCTGGCCGTCACACTTTTTTTGTGAGAAGAGGGAGATGGTCACACATACGTCTTTCAAGATTAGGTGCGAAGTTTATATTACGACCATCCGTGCGTCCTTCCTGTTCCATCGCCTCCACGCATCTGTCTCTTCCTCTTTCACAGGGCAGACGGGTTGACATTTCAGCAGCAAACGACACCGCACATCCAAAAGAGACACCCATTTTACCGTCACCTGAACGCATATATGCACCATGGCGGTCCGTTGCCAATTCGAAAACTCATCCGAGATCGGCGTGTTTGCACGCCTCACCAATTCTTATTGCCTCGTCGCCATCGGAGGCTCTGCCAACTTTTACGGCACATTCGACGCAGAGCTTGGAGACCTCATTCCGGTAGTACATTGCTCGATCGCTGGAACGCGATTAGTCGGAAGGCTCACAGTTGGCAACCGGCATGGGCTGCTCGTACCCAGCACGACGACTGATCAAGAGCTGCAACATTTGCGAAATAGTCTGCCGGACAGCATTGCGATACAGAGAGTGGAGGAGCGACTGAGTGCGCTCGGAAATGTAATTGCTTGCAATGGTGGGTGTGCAAAGTCCACCTGCTGGACTTATCTCCTCTGTGGTCAGAAGCTATGGCTAATTCTAGCAAGTATCAATCCCCAGATTACGTTGCAGTCGTCCATCCAGACCTTGATCGGGAAACGGAAGAGATTATCGCAGACGTGCTGAAGGTCGAAGTATTCAGGCAAACAGTAGGGTGAGCACACATTGCTTTCTAAATCATCGAAAGACCCACGCTGACAGCCCCTTCACCTGCCTGTATTCTCAGCGACAACGTGCTGGTTGGGTCGTACGCAGCCATCACCAATCAAGGCGCGCTGGTACACCCACGAACCTCGATTCAGGATCAAGATGAGCTCTCCTCATTATTGCAAGTCCCGCTCGTCGCAGGGACAGTGAACCGCGGTAGCGATCTTGTCGGCGCAGGGTTACTCGTGAATGACTGGGCAGCGTTCTGCGGGTTTGACAGTGAGTCTGATGCAACATCCGGAGAGTTTTCAAGTGGAGAGAGGTCGTCTGAGGGTGCTCACACAACCCTCCTTGCGATCCCCTTCTCTATCAGCGACTGCAACTGAGATCTCAGTGATTGAGGCGACGTTCAAGCTCTCAGGGCAAGAGAGCGGGCGCGTCGTCAACGAGCTTCGCGATGCTCTGGTCGACACCTATGCATAGAGAATTGTTATTGTACTGACACTACACAAGTGCATCTCATTTCCTTGCAATGCCTGCCAAGTGAAGAATAAAAGAACTTGGGCCATGGGTCTGTTTCAAGTGCGAAGCATTCGCAGGTTGAAGTGCAGCTGGTCAAACCCCGGCCCACAAGGTGCCTGTGCTAGTGACACCCGATGATGTTGCATTCGTGGCACCCAGTCCTGGCACTACACATGCGCGCTCGCTACCGCCTCTCGCCTTGACTATCCCCACCAGTCCCATTTGGGCATCTTCATTGGCATGTTTTCGAGCCCACTGGCTCTGGTCGTGCTTTTACACTTTCACTGTTAAAAAGTATAAATATAGATGCCACTTCGCTGTGCACCGAGGGCCGGTGGTCGAAATGTGGGCGCTGTCAAAGGGATGCCTTTCTGCCGAATCTGCAGGCACATCGAATACTCGCAAACCAGCTTCAAAGCGAGAAGGCCGAGCAGACGAGCGCATAGCTCGATCAAACGAGTCGAAAAGCTCAACCCATCGACGCCACCGGAAGTGGAACTCTTCTCCGCATCCCATCTGCTCCACCTGTCCCAGTATGCCGCCAAGGATACCACCGAATGTCTGGGTCGGAGTCCACCGTACACCCGCGCGGCCATCCTCTGTTGTTATGGCGTGTAAGGGCTAGTTACAAAGCACGGGAGACTGCTTTCGACTGGGGCCCGTCGCCGCGGCAACATCTGAAGGAAGTGTGCTGGATCACCGTTGGAAATGGCGAAGGCTTCTCATCCTCGCAACGCTTGTGAGCTGCGCCAGGGTATGTTCCAACTCAACGGCGCCGCACCACGAACAAAAGCTTGCGTGCCTGGATCAGATAGACCGTGAAACGGGGTTGCTGCTGAACGCGTCCTTGTACAGCTTTTCTGACGTGTGACCTGTGAGCACTAGAACGTATGCACATGGGTTTGGCGATTAAACCAAGACAGCCTCCTCGTGGATGCAATCGGTTTGCAGTTCAGTCGCAAGTTACTTTCACTGGTCTACTGCATGATCATTCATGTGTGGAAATCTAGATACGTTCTCGCAATGCATTACAGTCGAGCAAGTGGAATGTTACAGCTGCTTTCGATGTGAACCGCTTAGTCGACCTCCTCGACTGATGGGCCATCGTCGCCGCCAGCACCAGCTCCTGGGGCACCGCCAGCGCCTGGGAAGCCGCCTGGACCGCCGGGAGCACCGCCAGCCGCTGCGTATGCCTTTTGCATGATCGGATTGCTCACTTGTTCCAGCTCGCGTTGGTGCTCTTCGTACTCTTCCTTGCTGGCCTCTTGAGAAGCGTCCAACCATGAAACGGTGTCGTCGATTGCCTTGTTAAGCTTCTCCTTGTCGGCAGCGTCCAGCTTCGAAGAGAACTGCTCGTCGTTGAGGCTGTTGCGCAGGTTGTAAGCGTACGACTCGAGGCCGTTCTTCGCGCTGATACGAGCGGTCGCTGCCTCGTCCTCTGCCTTGTACTTCTCGGCTTCGCTGACCATGCGCTCGATGTCTTCTTTAGAGAGCCTTCCCTTGTCGTTCGTGATTTTGATGGATTGGCTCTTTCCTGTAGTCTTGTCAGCGGCGGAAACGTTGAGAATGGAGTTGGCATCAACGTCGAAGGTAACCTCGATCTGGGGGACACCACGAGGCGCAGGAGGAATGCCTGAGAGCTCAAACTTGCCGAGCAGGTTGTTGTCCTTGGTGCGTGCGCGCTCGCCCTCGTAGACCTGGATAAGCACACCCGGCTGGTTGTCCGCATAGGTGGAGAAAATCTCGCTCTTCTTGGTCGGCACAGTGGTGTTGCGCTTGATGAGCGGAGTGAAGACACCACCGGCAGTCTCGATACCCATGGAAAGAGGCGCGACGTCAAGTAGCAGCAAGTCTTGCGTCTTCTCCGATGTGTCACCAGAAAGGATGGCAGCCTGGACGGCAGCACCGTACGCGACAGCCTCGTCCGGGTTAATCGACTTGTTGGGCTCGCGGCCGTTGAAAAAGTCGCGGAGCAGCTTCTGAACACGCGGGATACGGGTCGATCCACCGACGAGAACAATCTCGTGGACAGAGCCCTTGTCGATCTTCGAGTCGCGCAAGACCTTCTCGACTGGCTCGATGGTGTGCGAGAAGAGGTCACCGCAGAGCTCCTCAAATCGCGCACGGGTGATGGAGGTGTAGAAATCAATACCCTCGAAGAGCGAGTCGATCTCGATGGTGGTCTGTGCGGCCGATGAGAGAGTGCGCTTTGCACGCTCGCAGGCGGTACGGAGCCGGCGGAGAGCACGCGCGTTGGTAGTGAGGTCCTTCTTGTTCTTGCGCTTGAACTCCTGGACGAAGTGGTTGACGAGGCGGTTGTCAAAGTCCTCACCACCCAAGTGAGTGTCACCGGCGGTGGCCTTGACCTCGAAGATGCCCTCCTCGATGGTCAAGAGCGAAACATCGAAGGTACCTCCACCAAGGTCAAAGATGAGGACGTTGCGCTCGCCTTCGGTCTTCTTGTCAAGACCGTAGGCAATAGCAGCAGCAGTTGGCTCGTTGATGATGCGCAGGACGTTGAGACCAGCAATGATACCAGAATCCTTGGTGGCCTGGCGCTGCGAGTCGTTGAAGTAAGCGGGGACAGTGACGACGGCGTCCTTGACCGTGCCGCCAAGGTATGCCTCTGCGGTCTCGCGCATCTTAAGCAAGACCATTGATGAAATCTCCTCGGGAGTGAAGATCTTGTCCTCGCCCTTGTACTCGACCTTGATGTTCGGCTTGCCCTCCTTGGAAACGACAGTGAACGGCCAGTGCTTCATGTCGCTCTGCACCTCTTGGTCCTCGAACTTGCGCCCGATCAACCGCTTCGCATCGAAGACAGTGTTGTGCGGGTTCTACACAGAAGAAGTGTTAGAGCTTGGTGTGCTTGTGGGAATCTTTAGCCACGCAGCCACTCACCATTGCGACTTGGTTCTTGGCAGCGTCACCGATGAGACGCTCCGTGTCGGTGAAAGCGACATATGATGGCGTGGTGCGGTTGCCCTGGTCGTTGGCAATGACCTCGACACGGTCATTTTGCCAAACAGCAACACATGAGTATGTTGTACCCAGATCGATACCGACGGCCTGTCACAGCGAATCCACAAAGAATCGTCAGCATGTGCACCGGCACGACAACTTTACGAAGGGACGTACCTTGGTCATCTTGGCTGCTGCTTTGAAGTGTTGTTAGGGAGAGTGATGATCTGCAATGTCCTCGCGTGAAGTCGTGCTGGAGCAACAAAGACTTTTCGATGAGGTGATGGTTGCAAGCAGCAAAGGAAGGAACCGATGCAAGATGTTCTCAATATATCACATCAGCGCAGGCATCGGGTTGCAAGCGTGGCCCACTACAGTTGGGCCTGGACAGTGTACAGCACGCGCCATGAGAAGAAACGACAGCGCGCAAAGAGAACCTTCGGTGTCATTCCTTCGACTTCTGTACATGAGCTGATGCGCACTGCTCAATGGTTGACACGCCATCAGCATGGGCGTGCCAGCAATTCTGTCGCAAATATTTCAGTAATAGCACTGTGACGTCAGATTCCGTAAATCTACGCAGAGCTGCTAGAAAGTCCCAGAAGGTGGAGGAAGAAGCCTCTCTCAAAAAGTAGAATCTGCTCGAATCTTTGGGGCTCTCCGTTCCGACATCCGAAGCTCGACAATGTTGCTCCAAGTTCCCCTTTATTAGGCTGCTACAACGCAGTCTACTTCGTGACGTCTATATTTGCTGGGTTATCAAGCACTGATGTAACTTGACGTAGGTGTGAGTGTTGGAAGCGTGATTTGTGCTTTCCGAAAGGGTCATCAACTACGCGTCCAAAGGCCTACCAGTCATCGATCTCAAAGGCTACGAAAACATCTCTTCTTGACGTTGTTGCGGTCAGCAGGGTTTGTCGCAATCATTCTGTTGCGAGAGCTAGATGCAGCCGCTGCAGTGTTGCCGCTAGTTCGCCGACCATACGCCCCAAGGGGTCCGTCGAGCGGTCGATCCCTCCTTGAGTATTCCAATCTTCGTGTACGGACGATTAAGTAGGAATGGCGGGCTGCCGTCAGTTCTTCCTCCATGCGCGTGCAAACTCTGACCTCTTTGAGACGCCAGGGCTGGTGAAAGATCTATGAGAAGATTACAATTGGCAAAGCGGCCCGGCATGAGGCGAGGTCGCGAGGAGGGATCTGGAAGGGTCCAGGCATTAAGGGAATGTCCACCAAGGACTGCCAAAGTTGACCTAACACAGGTCGACGCTGATTGAGACATATTCCCTCCCATTACCCAGGTCCTCCTTTGAACGTGGACATGCTTCTTGACCTGGCTGGTCTGGGGGCTTGTATACTGCTTGCACGTGATAGGGTGGCAGGTCCGAGGCGCGCCTGGCATTTGGAGAGCGCCGAGCCGTCTCACGCCTGCATGTGTGCATCCTGCATGAGGCATCCGCCTGTCTCTCGGTCAGTTTGTCTTCACTGTATGTGATTGAGTATGTCTTGCTTCTCAGGTCGGGACGTATTGTGTTGTATATGCAAATACTCATGGCTGTGCATCCTCTATGGCTCCAAGTAGTCAAGTTGCTATACAACGATATCGAGGACTAGATATTTAGAGAATCTGTGAGATGTAAGATCGAGATTTGTGATCTGAATAAGAAGTTCTGTGGAGAGGGCTGGGTTGAGATTCTGGAGATCTGCAAAAATATCCACGCCCCACGGACCACGGTGCACACCTGCAGGGCCTTGCCCAATTGCCCTCACTCTTAGGCAACGAGACTGGAAAGCCGAGTTCTCGAAAGTCGAAAGGCGCCAGAAGATGAGAAAAACAGGCCAGGTCCCCAGGGTACTTCGTACCGCGCGGGCACATGAACGCAGCGCGAATGTTTTCGTTTACCTGTCGTCTATAATGAACCGCCCTGAGAGATTGGGAAATCATTGGCTGCTTGCATAGCAAGCCACTGCCGAGGGCAGACAGAATAGAATGCAGCCTAAATCCCTGAAGCGGCTTTTACCCTGAGTTGGACAATCGCAGTTGGCCGATCATGCCTTGAGTTCACGGCGGTAACGCCCAGGTTTGCATTATCTTTGTAGCCCCTCAAATATGTTCGCCGGACGGGGCCCTAAAGAGTAAAGAGCGATGAGCGATGATGTCCTCCAAGTGTCTGAGGGCCTGCATCAATCGTGGAATCAAGACTCCCGCCTGCAAACGTTGCAATTCGCAGCTCGCAAAGTGATACATGCGTCCTGTGATGTGCAATGTGCTAGCATGTGCCACGACAGGCTGCGGGCCTGCGGCTGGCTGCGACCTTTGGCCCTGCACATCTTGGAAGTCGGAACAATGTGATTATTGACTGATCAACTTGATAAGGCTTGGTCTATCCATCACGCTGTAACGCCCTGTGCCATGCAGGCTGCCCAGGACTGCCCCACACGAGAACCACTATTAATCTACACCCCAGAAGTGCGCGCCCGCCAGGAACGGGAGAGATCGCGCTTGGCGGGACCAATAGCAAGCGGCCAACAATCACATATTGAACCCTCTCTCTCCCCTCTCCTGTCGTTTCGTTCATTGCGCCCTCGAGCCTTCGTCAGCACAGTGCACCACGCACCGAGAGCCTGCACATGCTCTCCTTGTTGCCGTAGCTGGCTACTGCCATCAATTGGACAAGAGCAAGCGGGTAAACTTCCTCTTTGTTTGCAACACGAACGATCTCGCAGCAAACTCGACGCAGCTGGCAGCCCCAGTTTGAAAGGGCCACTTTGGTCGCTGCTGCTTGGAGGTGACGAAAATCGGGGCGGGAACGCTCGTTGCGGTCAGACTGATCCATCGTGGTTGCTTTCAAGACCCACCCCTATGACCACCAACTCTTGCGAGCGACAGCTTGACGCAGCCGGCCGCCATCACCCCTGTCTCTCGTCAATGGACTCGCGGCGATGCCAACACAAGGGCATCAACCAACCGCGGCAGATGACCCTGCGAGCTCCGCGGCACAGGTACGCAAGCTCGCCCCCTCGTCGACGCCTGCAGTCCCATCAACCGCTCGCAATGCCCAAGGAGCGACCAAGCGCATCTGGGCGGCATGTGAGCCATGCCGGGGGAAGCGAGCCCGCTGCGATGGCAGTCTGCCTTGCTCTGGCTGCCTGCTGAGCGAGTCAAGCAAGCTTGGTCTGACGCTCGAGCAGTACCGAGGACAAACTGGCAGCGCGCTGGGGGAGCAGATCTTCCGCAACAGTGCCGCGAGGTGCCACTTTAACTGGAACAGGAAGAAGCGAGGCCCAAGATCAAAGACAGGAGCAGTGGATGGGTTGGGTGCAGCAACTGCGAGTGTGCAAACGTCCGACGAGCGCGGCGCTGCCGGGGCAGAAGGAAGACAGGCTGAAGCGACGGAAGCACAACCGATCAAGAAACACAAGACGAAAAGGAACCCATCCGGCCTGCAGATTGGCATGCCACGCTCGGCTCAGAGTGCTGGGTTCGCCTTTCTCGAAGCTAAGCGACAAGCATACGCGAGCGCCAGCAGCGCGACAAGCCTGCCGCGCTCTGCCTCCCTGTCTTCGAATGGGTGCGAGCCCAGCTGGTCGCCCGTGCTGGCTCAGATGCCCGCACTATACCACAGTGACAGCAGCTCTGAATTGACTCCGTCCAGCGAACACTCGATTGCACTCATCACACCTCTTGACCACCCGTCTGCTCTCTCAGAGCCTTTGCTGGATGGTCTTGAGGCAAAGGGGCCTGCGCAGTGTGAGCACACGCGGTTGTATGCGCCACCGGGGGCCGCGCTGCTCCCAAGGTGTGCGACAGACAGTGCGACCGCAAAGGCGACGCTCCTACCCGTGGCTGAGCAGCGAATGCCACCACCGCCACCTTGTCGGCCGATGTACCTGTTCGCTGGCAAGCAGGGTTCCGATTCGCCCGACAGCGCGCAATCGTCACCGGGCAGCGGGAATATTAGTGGCGCGTCGTCAGCTGCTTCTCGGAGCCGCAGCCACATACAGCTACCTTCCTTGCAAGAGCTCTCTCTTCGCTCAAACCCTGTCCTTGGGCTGCCCCCACGCTCGAACTGGTCACAGCCATATGCAAATGGCAACCTTGACGGCATGGGATCTGGGGGGGTACCCACTACCTTTCCGCCACATGGCGGGGCACCGACCAAGCGCAAAGCCTCGCATTCTCGGGCGCTCCTCGCCAAGCTTTCGCGCTTTTACGCGGAGGATGATTTGCCTTTCATTGCACTCTCCATGGCACAATTTGGCGGGATGGACGCCATGTGCAAGCTCTTTCCGTCCAAATACCTCTTTGGTGACAATAAGAGCAGCAATCCGGCCGATGGTATCGCGAGCGTGCCTGATCACATCCAACTTGCGCTTCTCTCCCTATTGGCACATCGCTCCTTGCTGACCCCCGCCAGCTCCAGCTCGCGGGACTTGGACCTTGCGGCGGCTACGTCTGCATCTACCTTATCGGATACTTCATGCACCACCTCTACAGGGCTGCCTATTACTTTGCCCTTGCCGCCCTTGATCGGCTACGAGGGCGTAGACCTGGTAGGGAAATCGCGGGACAGCATGTTATCGTTCGCAAGGCGTTCATACGAACACGCTGCCAAGCTCCGTGATGCAGAGCTTCGACGCGGCGTCATCGACGCGCGCATCTTGATTACCGGGTGGGCGCTCGACCTTGCCATGTCCGAAGACGGCGCGGGGACTGCGACTATGACTGCATCCAAGGTGGACCTCGTTCGGATCGTCCTGGCTTGGAAGCTGCACCTGATGGACGCGCCACCCGACGCGGCCTCGCCGCTGATCCCAGAAGCGCTCACCCCAACCAAAGAATCACCGTGCGCTTTGGGTGATGGACGATTCTCTGTCAACGATGCGGTGGAGAAGGAGTCCATCCGCAGGATTGTTCATGTCATGTGAGTAGCGTCAGTGAGGGACATAGCATGCACATTTCCTGACCTGCGGCACTGCAGCTCCGCTTCTTTCGTCTGGACGAGCACGATCGACTGCTCGGCGCCTGCTTTCGACATGTGCTGCATGCAGGTGCAGTTTGCTGCCGACGACGATATGATTCACGCAGACTCGGCGTGGCAGCCCGAGCGGCGCAGCCGCGGAGAGAGCTTGCTGCGGAGCACGCAGTATGCGTACAATCTCTTCTTCCGAGTGACAAGGATGCTGCACACTCCATTGGATGACCTCGTTAACGGCAGGGGGCCAGAGACGGACATTCAAGGCGCAGTGGACGAGATTGAAGATGGCATTGCTTGGGTCAAGCGACACGCCCAAGAGCTGCACGTTGGCAGTGAGTGTGTCAGCCAGGTTTACGCTTACATGAGACCTGATTTTGTTTCCTCCATGCGCAGACCTCCACGACACGTTGCGGGTGACGCTGTTCATGCACACGCGCATTGTGGAACTGAAGACGTACCGCCTGTTCAGTGTGCTTAGCTCGTACATGCAGATGTGCTTTGGATGTGATGCAAATCAAGACTTGGGTATCGGTGCGACGCTCCTGCAAGACAACAGCGACAAGCTGTCCTCGTTCAACAAGTTGTCCGGCGCGACGCACCTGGGAACGCTGCCCAAGCGCCGCCAGTCTGACAGTCCGAATCCCACCGCACGGCTGCGCTTCAGCAATGACCCAAAAGTCGCGTGCTGCAGCCTGCTGTGGGAGGTGGAAGAAGTGGCGAACGTCATCATCGCAATGCTGCATTCCTCCGTGCCTCCCAACGCCAAGGAGGTCGGCACGGCGGCCGGCGTCACAATCGATGCCAGCGTGCGGGCGGTGCGCTGGCCGCGGCACCTGCGCATCTTTGGGCAGCACGCGTTTGCGATGGCTGCCGAGGTCCATGCGCTCGGATCCAGTTGGTCGGAGCTAGTCAGCTCGCCGGATCCGCTAAGGCGCTCGCCAAGCAGCAGTGCGGACATCACCGAGTTCAACTTCAACGAGTTTATCGCCGGCTTCTGGCGCATCGGCTCAACGCTCATCACGTTGCTGCGAGCTCTGGAAAAGACGGGGAGTGCGCACGCCGCCCAGACCGCCGACAAGCTCGAGGAGTACCGGCAGGAACGAATCAAGTGGATGCTCTCCCAGGGCGGCTCTGCGTAGTAGCGAAAGATTCCGCGCAGAAGGTACCGCGCACCTTTTTCATTTTACTTTTACGACCGACAAAGTCATGGGGCCACAACATCTATTTAGGGAGATTACATTTGTACCATTCGCAAAGACGTGGCACCGCGCGCTGCATGCGATCCCACATTGGCATATCTACCATTGTAAACAAGGTTCATCCTTGCAGATATATCTATTTGCAACAACAATCCGGTCGAGAACAGCTCGGTGCGAGCGCTTTTGAGCAGCAAAAGAACCTGACTCCATCACTCGCTACAGGAGCGGACAAGATGAATGCGCCCTGCTCGAGAGAACTCCAGATTGCACAATGTGCAGCTGAGGGGAAGAGCGAGTGCAGCGTCGAAGCTGGGGAAACCATGCCGCGGTGCACACGTGACACGGAGTTTGCTGTTGCATTCTTTCGCACAGCTGCGACGATGATCCTTAGTGAGCAGGTCCGATGGTGGCTCCATCCATACATTGGTTTCTCTACGGAAGACAGGTGGCAGCGACCGAGCGAGTCGCGAGCGATCCGCGATCACGCGATCACGTAAGACCATTGTTTGCCTTGCAACGTTGTAATAAGTATCGATTTTGAGACGCATGGATGTGTCGTGCCGCGGGTTAGGTGTGCTTGGGTATACCAAGGTCTGGAGAAAAGAGGGGCTCCTGGGTCTGACTCTGGCCACTATCCTGCACACCCTCGGCGAGCTTGCCGTTTTTACACGCATGATCATCCGATGGGAGTGTGAATCGGACTTTAAGCATGTCGCGACGAAAACAAGACGCACGAAGGACAAGTTGGGGGATGCCGAGATGAACGCGATGCTGCGAAAAGACTCGACAGTGTCCATGCAAACCTATTGCAGCTTACAAAGGACCAATCGTTCCAACATCCGACGCATGTCCGAGCAACTGGCGATTATGAATGGGCGAATGGTAGCCGCTACATAGGAGCCCGTTGCAAGAGGCAAGTGCTGGCGCCTCGCAACAGCCTGCTATTATGTGTATGGTGTGGCACATGTGTTGGCTAAGCAGCTGGAGTTGTGCTGCATGGACATCTCCTTGCAACCCAGCTGGGAACGTCTGTATAGGGGAGATATGTCACCGGGTTTGGATCGGCGCGCTTCGGAGCCTCGGTATAGCTCGGGTGCTGTTACCAAGTCTCGAGCACAAGTAAAACCCGGAAGCGCGAGGACGTCGCACAGCGAACGCCATCATCTGTTCTCCGCGTCCGATTGACTTGTGCTTCTTCACATTGACTATTGACTGCAACATAGTGCACACCACTTCTACTTGTAACAGCCTCCACAGCCCATAGATCATATCGGTCTGCTGCCGAGCTCTGTGACGAGTTGTCGGCCGCCCAGATGTTAAAGACGTTGTTCATGGACCACGAAATTGACGATCACATCGCGTAGCCTGCAGCCTGATGCACACTCTCACAAACATGAAACAAGGGGCACGGACCCCTGCTGGAGTCACTGCAGGCTGTCCATCTCATCCTGTAAGTACATGCAAGGTCCTATTATTATTATGTGGATTCGGAGAATTCGCAGAGGGCCGACGCCCGATCGCACCAGGAGAGCTTTGCCTCGTTAGGTTATGTGATAATATTCCCTGGGCCCCTTTTGTCACCATGACGCAGGGTTCCAAGCCCGCAGAGTAGAGAGAGCGAGACGGCAGATGAAGCGGACTGGAGATGACGCACTCACTTGCTTTCAATCCCTCGACCTGCGAGTTCTCCCTCCCAATCCAATCCTTGCTCTCGTCATGCTCCCTCTTGCCACATGCGTGCTCATCGCAGGCACCGATCAATAGCCGTTCGCCCCTTCCTCCATTTCCGCTTCTTTCCGCTCTACTACGGTTAAATTGACCTACGCGTGCTCGAGAGGATCTCTTACGTTGGCGGAGACGTGGAGATGTCCATCGTGTGTGCCGAGTGTATGCCGAGTGTATGCCGAGTGTATGCGCTATGTAGTTCACTCCGCTTCGGCACTGTTGTAAAGCAGGTCCTCGAAAGGGATCGATTGCGCGAGGACCTGCCCTGCCAGAGACCGCCTTACCTTGCTGGCGCCGATCATCCCCCGGCTGCTGCATCTCCTTACTATCGCGGGCCATTCGCGGCCCTCCTCGGCGCCCTTGTGCATGCTTTTCCTGTGGTAACGTTGGAAGTCACCAGCGAATCTGCCCTGGAAAAGCAGTAAGATGCGGTAGAGCAGTTCCAACTGAGCCCTTCTCTGGTCAAGCACAGAGGCGACCTGAGCGCGTGCAAGGGCTACTCGGCCTCCGACATCGTCACCTCGGACTCGGGCATGGCTGTGACGGTCAACATGATCGGCGACGAGTGCCATGCGCACGGCGCGCACGACTACAGCAAGCTCCAGCTGACGGGTCAACTATGACACGATCGAGCGCATGCACGCGCTGATTACCAATGCCGATCAGGAGGTGGTCGTCGTTTTGGAAAGTGTTTCCCGCGGCGCACATGGCGCAGTCCGCGTTAGCTACAGCAATAAGCAGAGCTTCAACATTAAAGCCACCCGCAAGGACTTGAACAAGTGCTGTTCGAAACGAACGACACCGGGCCGCTTATGTCCCAAGACTTTTATGTCCGCATCGAGACGAGCCTTCCGCATGGTCCACGCGCTCATCAAGAACTGGAACGGCGACGGCACGCTGTACGAGGGCATCGTCTTGCCTGGCCGCACCGTCTTTCCCGACTGGATGGCCAACGGTACGCAAGACTGGGGGAACAAGGAGATCATGCTGTTCTATATGAGTCTGTCGCTCATGCTGCATAGAAGCTCCGCGAATATGCATACATATATATATCTCGTGCGCATGGCACCGGTGCAGACAATTACATGCTGACATTGGTCGCTGATTCGGCACGTCGCTGACGATCCCGGCGGCGGCCTGTGGCTGGACGTGTCAGAAACCGTGAGCTTTCTCAGCTATGTAGAGTGAAATATGGCTATGCGCTGATCGTCAGCAGCAGGCCCCTTGTGCCTCCGACGACGCGCAGCGCTCCGTACGAGATTCCGGGTCTTGCCTGGACGCAGACGAACGTCTCGGGCAGCTATGCGCGCCGGTCCATCGACGAAGCGTCGCTGCAGTGCTGCACTACCTCGCCAAGCGGAAGCACTACGCATTGTTCGATCATGGCGACGTGCGCGGTGCGGCGAGCCTTAGTAGCCCATACCTCTACCCGTCGTACGACTTCAACATTACGCGTCACACTGACGGCTAGTTTGAGAACTCCAGTCCAGGCGACACGAGCAACCTGTCCAATGAGACTCTCCGCATCGACCTGGTGCATGCCAGCAGCATGTGCGGGTACGACCTGCACTACATATTCGGACACATGCTCAATCGCGCCACGCACACCGCAATGTAGCAGCGCCAGCCAACCGAAAGGTAGTTGCTCATCGGCTGCTCCAAACTTTCTTGGCACTTCCAGTCTTGTATGACACTGGCTCGGCGGCAATCTCTCAACGCAAAAGTCGTACGTGCAGAACACGCGCAACATGCTGATGTACACTGTCTACGGCAACCCTATGATCAGTGCTGGTGCTTGAGAGCCCCAGGCCATCTTTCCATTGAACACGTTCGCTTACCACCTTCCCTTTGCAGCCATGGGTCGCTTTGGCGGCAACTCGACCGATTCGCTGCTGGTACGCTGAGTGATGATGGCCACCTCTTCGCCATTCTACCGCAACCATGCGGCGTTCCCACTCGGCCAGCTAGGAATTTTACCGCTGACCTAGCTCACCGCGCGCAGTCAAGACCAGCATCGACATTCGCTACCGCTTCCCGAACACCATGTTCACGAGCCTGCACTACGTCGATTAAAAAGAGCACGTCCTTGCTGGAGCCCTTGTGGTGGCGCTACCCTGCCGACAAGAGGTCGTTTGCCGTCGAGAACCCGTACTTTGCGCTCATCGTCGCAACCCGCCACGACGGCAGCACGGCTGGCTCGCTCCACCTTGATGACTGGACCAGCGTGCGGCAGTCCGCCATCACCCTGGCGACCTGTTCATTTGCCATCTGCACGCTAACTGTCGACGGCGTCTTTTGACTACAAGGGAGAGGGTGACCAATGTTGAAAAGGTCATCCTTTTCGGAAAGGACGCGAGCAAGGCCGCATCGAGGGATGTGTCGCAACTGCAGGGTAGTTATAACTTGAAGTTCAAAGCGCTCGCCATTAATGGGCTATCGCAGCATGGTCCATTCAAAATTAGCATTGCCTGATGCATGCATGTACTCTGGACGATGTTTATTGGAGATGCAGGTACTCCCACGTGCACTCGCTCGCCTTTCCCCTTTCCCAACGATCTGCGCCCCTGCTGCCGTCGCCTTGAAGAGAGACGTGCAGGGACATTTCTCTCGACGCCACAGCGTCACCCGGCTCTTGTGTTTGCAATCGCAGCCGCAGCCGCCACTCGAGCCACAAGCTGGGGCCAAAGTGCATTAACTCGCCGCCACCCGTGCGACTGGGCTCGCCAAGCAGCGCGACAAGCTCCCGCGCCTTTGTGTACGTCTCAATGCAGAACTCCACGACCCTCGGCGCCGAGGGCTCATCTGATGATGAGATATTGACAACCTCTCCAACAAGGACGATCGGAAGGCAGGGGTAAATACCGCCAGAAGGATGCGGGTTGTAGAGGAAGAGTGCATCGAGCTGCCACGGCTCTGTCTCGATGCGGGATAGGTGATACTCTAGGGCGTACCGAGCGATCATTAGAGTGAGGTTCTTTCTGCCATTCGTGATAGGCCGGTCTTTTTTGGCAACATCGACCCTGGCGGGTGGTTGCCTGCCCTGGCGCTGTGCCTCCATAGTCTCGATCGTGAAGCAAAGTCGGAGGACATGAGAAAAGGCCGGGCAAGAAGGGGTAGCAGAGGCGGCTGGGGCCCAGGGAGTAGTGAACTGCTGGAGAAGCAACAGTGTGGGTAGTGGGTTCAATGCCTTGGTCAGCAAAGCTGGGTCCAGCTCCGCGGCGCCAGCTACCCCCAATGCATTACGTTGCATCATTGACGGAGGGCCAACAGGAGAGTGAAAATCCAATAGCAGATATCAACAGATACGAAGAAAACCCCGAGGGGGTCACTCGCTGGTGAAAATGATCAAGGCAACAGCGGACGAAAAGGGTGTCCTGCCTTCGATAAATAAAAATAAAATGTGCTGTAAAATGACGGCGTGCAAAAAGAGAAAAAAGTATTGACGACTGTGGGACTCGAACCCACGCCCCGGAGGACCAGAGAATCTTTGCGATAAGCGCAAGATCCTTAATCTGGCGCGTTAACCACTTCGCTAAATCGCCTGATGTATGTTTGAGAATACATTATGGTATATTACGTGTTCACATAAGTTATGTGCCCTAAAAAGGATAAAAAAAGTAATGACGACTGTGGGACTCGAACCCACGCCCCGGAGGACCAGAGAATCTCTGCAATGAACTGCAAGATCCTTAATCTGGCGCGTTAACCACTTCGCTAAATCGCCTGATATATCCATGAACATATCGGGAAGACTATGTACCGAGCACTGTCTGGATAAGTTTTTATAATTTGCCGTTGTACGCTTCACCGCTTACGCCTATCAGCTTCAAGTTGTGACGTAATGTCTTGTATGGCCAAAGGGGTGCTTCGAGGTTAAATCTCCGGCGGTTGCGGAGCATCGCGCGACGATTTGAATCATCGCCAAAGACTCGGTGGACTGTAGAAATTGGCGCCGCTCGGCCCGCCAGTCTTTTCGTGAACGTTCGTGCTGGCAATTCCTTAAACATAGGAAGCCACTATTACTCCTCCCAACCACCGCACGGACCTACAAACTCTTGTTGCCTTTTGCTCCACAGGTACCTTGCACATTACAGTTGCTGCTATATATTTACTACCACAGACAAAGCGTAATGGAGCACTTGAATCTCTGCTTCAAGCGGTGATGGTCACCGGCCGACCGAGGGTCATCATCAGCAGCGGCCGTAGAGGCGGTCGGCCGCCGCAGTAAGTAGCGCAAACACAAACCGAGTTCAGCTTTTATCAATGAGCATCTTTGTTTGGCACGCGCAACACATCTTGTTTGAGTGCAACGCCCTTTTCGAATCGCATAAATGAGAGTGATACACACATCATTGCATCCCCAAATGTATCTATCTAGTCCCTGACGAAATCACCGCAGCCTCGGCCGAGAAAGCGACTCATATGTAATCCCTCGGCGTCCGGCACAATTCTCTGGAGGTCCCAACCTGCCGGCCAGAAGTGAGCCAAGGTGACAGTGATACCAAAGATGGATACTCGAAAAATGTTCGAGTGCGAATCGTGCCATGAGCTCTTCCCTGGCTGCCGATTGTGCTCCATCCACAAGAGCGACAAGCATCCGGTTGGTCCACTGTGATGCCCACATCGCTATTAAAGGCGTTTTCAGAAGCTATGCCAACTCATGTACCATCACGAAAGGGAGCATCAAATGCATGCGAGCCTCGCAGGTTGCGAAGACGATTACAGCTCTTTGGTTGCGGAAGATATGTGAGACTACATAATAAGGGTTTGGCTGGAAATGATTCTTGCAATATTGCTTGATCACAGCAGCTTCTATTTAGAGCGATGGTGGGAAATACTGGAGTGCGCAAAACGCTTGGAAGAGCAACTGCCTCACAGACGAAAGGTTACATGTATGGGCACGTATGGAGGGATGTGCCACAGCATGACAAGGGCAACATGGTGACGGACAAGCATAGTAGGGGGATTTGCCAAAGCATGCCATCGACTCTTCAAAGGATCGTTGCCAAAAATGCCATAGGGAGACATGGGAAGCATAGATACGGAGTGAAAAAGTATAAAAGAGTCGGCATTGACTGTTTTAATGTTGGAGCTAAAATTGCGAGGAGGGTTCTGGTTGGTGCTTCGCGGGTAGGGGCTCTCCGGAGATTCATACGATACCTATTTTGTATTCAAGCCTTAGGTTCGCCATCCATATTCGTTACTATTGAAAAATGTCCTTCCGTTGGACCCAGCGACGACGCACCTTGATTGGGCCCGACGGGGTGGGGAAAGGGTTATGTCTCAAATCGTAGGGGAGAGGACAGCGATGAGCTGTGGATCATGAGTGTCGACGGCGGATGATGGGCGATAGATGCACGACGATGCGTTGATGATGCAATGAAAACGACTGGGGAGGGTCGATCATTGATTGGAGGCCTTTTCAAGATGGTGACTCGAACGTGAAGCAGCCGTTGAACGCAAACGGTGAGTCAATGTGACTAACTCTCCCCCAGCCAACCCATCCGCTGAGCTTTTCATACGAAGGGAAAGTGCGGCACTGCGCCACACACTCTAGATTGATTCGGCATCTCGATCAGTCTTTTCTCGACTTTCCGCTCTTGTTCTTCCACCATCCGCTGTTTGGCAAGGGAGAGTCTGCTCACAACTCCAAACTCGACCCCCATACCATCTCTCATTTGGACTCAGACGTGTGCGTTCGTGTATAAAGTAGGCTCGGTAACGCACAGCAGGCCTTCGTCGTACACGTCCCAACACTCATAGGCCCAACGACTGTGTGGCGGCAAAGCGCTTCCCCGACGGAAATTACCGCGTCATCTTGCGGCGCGCGGGCTGCTAGTCGAGTGTCGCACGACCTCGCCCCCACGCCTCCCGACTCATCCCACGCTCATCCATCTGCACCGCACCTCGGCTTTTCTTCTTGTGGCGCTTTCCATAATGAGCAACGAGTCTGCACATCTCACTCCAGGGGTCTTGAATCCTGCAGCTAATTCCTGGCAGCCGCAAACATCTCGCGCCGCTATCGAACATGGCCAAGGCTGTGGCCCCATAGAGCGCCAGCCCGCCAATGGAAAGCCAGCGCGCAAATCTACAGGACGCACTGGGCGAGGGGCAAAGCGCGCAGTCAATGGCGCACCTTCAGAAGCCCAGCAGCAACAGCAGCAGCAGACGGGGCAAGGAAAAGGACGAAATCGGGGCAAGTCGAAGCCCAATGCTCAGAGAAAGCCTGAGTTGTCTCTGTCCGGAGACTCGCACCCCAACAGCACGACTGCATCAGATCTGTCAGACTCGGCACTGGCCTCGAAAGCGGCCTCGCGGCGGCAAAAGTTTGGAACGAAGCTCACTTCCTCTGACAAGCCCACGCAGCCGGCTAGGCGACCGCCGGACCCTTCCTCGGCCTTCCCCCTTCGTGACGATTATCCTGACCTTCGCTCTCGTCTCATCGCCGAGCTCAGCCACGGTCAGTATGACTGCGTGATATGCTATTCTACCGTCGCAACGCGCCAACCGGTCTGGTCCTGCTCTCAGTGCTCGGCCGTCCTGCATCTGAACTGCGCAAAGCAATGGGCCGAACGCAGCGTCAAGCAGATGGAGGAGCAGAATGCGATGCAGGAAAATGCCGAGATCCGCGCGAGGAGAGGCACATGGAGGTGCCCCAGCTGCCAGTACGCGCGCGAAGACGTGCCGCACAACTACTGGTGCTGGTGCGGCAGAGTGATGGACCCCAGCCCGCAGAACACTCCGCCAGGCAGTGTCCGAATCCCACACGGCTGCGGACAGAAATGTACCAAAGGGAACTGTGCACAGTGAGTCCTCGATAAGCACTCTGCATGTATGTCTAGCTAACTCCTTTGATAGTGCGTGCACTGAGCTCTGCCACCCAGCAGCGTGTCCGCCGTGCCCAGTGACTGTCTCTCGGCGCTGTTTTTGCGGTAAAAAGACCGTCACGATTCGATGCTCACAGCTCACCCGCACATCTCGTGTCGCCATGCTCGGCCTCGCCGAGAACGGCCTGGGCAGCGAGCTCGGCGGGATATCGTGCACGGACGTCTGCGGCAAGGCGCTCAACTGTGGCGTCCACACCTGCCAGTCAGTCTGCCATGCAGGCAAGTGCGGCGATTGCACGGTCACCAAAGAGGCAAATTGCTACTGTGGGAGAGATACCAAGATCATGCTCTGCGGACAAGGGCAGGAGATCAAGAGTTACAGCATCGCAGGAGACGAAAGCTGGGATGGGTACTGGTCGTGCGAACAGCTTTGCGAGAGAAAGTTCGATGTGAGTTGGTTCGCCAAGTAAGGTTGACAGACGGCCATGCTCACCTCCCTTCTTTCAGTGCCGGCATCATGCCTGCAAGAGAACGTGCCACCCCCTCTCGCGCCAGGCAGCAACGTGCTCGCGCTCTCCATCCCTCGTGTCGACATGCCCCTGCGGCGCGACATCCGTCGCTGGCCGCACGTCGTGTACCGACGCAATCCCGACGTGCCAAAACACGTGCAAAAAGGACCTCCCTTGCGACCATCAATGCGTCGGCTTATGCCATGCAGGTGACTGTGCGCCATGTGCTGTGCCCACCACGCGGCCCTGCCGATGTGGAGAGGCCAAGCAGACGCTAGTGTGCTCTGCGCGTCAGGCGGCCGGAGGTGGCGAACAGGACGTGCTGTGCAAGATGGTGTGCAAGGCGCTGCGCAACTGCGGCAAGCATCAGTGCAATCGTCAGTGCTGCCCGCTCTACTTTCAGGCCAAGTCCAAGAGCAAAAAACGTCCGACGCCAGCTGAGTTGGAGATGCAAGACCCTATGGGCTTTCACGCCTGCGACGTCCCCTGCGGCAAACCGCTGTCGTGCAAGCTACATTCGTGCGAGCGTAGCTGCCATCGTGGGCCGTGCGGGCGTTGCCTTCAGAGTTCATTCGAGGAGGCCGTCTGCCACTGCGGGCGCACCGTCATGGAGCCGCCTATCCAGTGTGGAACGCAGATTCAGTGCAACTTTCCGTGCACGCGCCCGCCCCCGCCGTGCGGCCACCCGCCCCTGCCGCACAACTGTCATCAAGAGGAGGATTGCCCGCCATGCGTTTACCTGACGGATCGCCTCTGCCACTGTAAGAAGACCGTCGTGCCGAATGTGCCGTGCAGCCGCACGAATGTCCACTGTGGCGTACAATGCGGCAGCGTCCTTGGCTGCGGTTTCCAGTGAGTGTGCGGCGCGTTGAACTTGAACGTGGAACGCTGACATGTGCGCTCTCTAGTCGATGCCAAGGGGTCTGCCACCAGGCGCCGGCCGACTGTGGGCCGTGCACGCAAATGTGCGGCAAGCCGCGCAAGCTGTGCGGACATGCTTGCCCGACGCCTTGTCACGCTCCGGGCATGTGCCCCGAGACCGAGGCATGCCAGGCGTTGACGGTTCTGCAATGCGGCTGCGGACACGTGCAACAAAAGGTCAAGTGTGGCGTGTCGATGCACAAGCCTAACGCAGAGAGGAGCCTCAAGTGCAACGACTCGTGCGCGATCGCGCAGCGCAATGCCAAGATGGCCGAAGCGCTCGGCCTCAGCGTTGGCGACAAGGCAGGGCCAACGCAGTATCCTGACTCAGTGCTTGCATTCTACGCCAGCCGGCGAAAGGAGGCAGAGCAAGTCGAGCAACTGCTCACCGATTTTATCAAGTCGCCGCGGCACGGGACCATCCTGCCAGTGGCGAACAAGGAGGTGCGGCAATTCACGCACGAGCTCGCTACATGCTATGGCCTGGCGAGCGAGAGCGTCGACGAGGAGCCAAGGCGCAGCGTCATGCTGCGCAGAGGCGGCGGTGGCAGCGCGAGCGCGCTGCCGACCCGGTCGCTGAACGACGCATGGAAGGAAAAGGCGGCCGAGTCGGCGCTCCTCAGCACCAGCGCGGCGCGCAGGGCACAGTCTGTTACGCTGACGCAACTGCGTCGGCAGCCATCGGCGGGGGTCAGCGCGCCGGCGTCCGCTACGCCCCTGTCCAGCTGGAACAGTTTCATCCTTGAGGGCGTTTTTGGACAGGACGAGGCGTCACTGCGAGCGGTGCTGTCCCCTCGCCTCGGCGAGGCGGTCGCGTACGGGACGAAGTGGCTGACACACGAGGACGTGCTCGTGCACCCGGTGCTGCGCGCCGCCATGGGCACCGCTGCGATCGACGCGGCGGGGCGCGCCATCGTGTCTGCGTTCGAGCCGGTACGGAGCCTCTGCGGCAAATCCAGCAGCAGCAGCGGTCCACCTGTCGCGAGGGCGTTGCGCCCTGCGACGGTGGACTTGTTGTCGCCGTCGCTGCCGGTGCTGCGCAGAGGGAGCAGCGCGACGGAGAACCGCGCGGCGACGGGGTCGGCATGGAGCAGCCACGTGCTACTTGAGCACGCCGTCGTCCCTGCGGCTGTCCGCTCCGCGCCTGTGTCTGGCAGGGCGACGCCGATGCACGGGTATGCGCCCTCAGGCGGGGGTCCGCTTTTGATGGCAGCTGCCGCTGCACGTGGGCAGGGCGGCGCGGTAGGCTCTCCATCGCCGCCGCCTGTGGTGCCAGAGGGGGATGTGCCGGATAGCTGGGACGATAGCGTGTAGGGTACCCTAGCGTGGGTGCATTTGGCTGCGGCGCTGCACGAGCGTGTATGTACCATTGGAACGAGTCTGGTGCGCCTGCGATTGTGCGGTACATGCCTTGACCCCTGGATCCGTGTGGCTCTGGGTGTGCGCACCGGTTCCCTGGTCGAGGTGGATGATGGCGGGCTACCGCGGCCAGAGGGAGTGGCGGGGGAAGAGTCTGTGTATCAATGAGACCGCTTTATTCTTTTTCTTTCTTTTTTGCTGCTGCTGTAGTCTACTCCTTGAGCAGCACATGAGTGCGATGGGATGAGAGAGGAAGTATACATGTTGTCACGTGACATATACATTCTGTCATGTCCCGGCTGGGGGGGGTCTCACAAATGCTTCGCAGTTGCAATTCGGCAAAGGAAAAAAGTGGTGTGAGAAGGGAGAATAATGCCGAACGGAAGCGTTGGTTCAAAGATACCCCAGCTTCAGGTATGATGCCGCAGATACATGCATTGTTGCAGTAACCCTAATGACAACTCACATTCAAAACTCCCCAGCACTCACATGCTCGCAGCCACCGCTCCCGACTGCTGCATGGCTGCATCACCTGTTTGTTCCACATGTTCGGGTCTGCTTCGAGTGAGTGGGATGGGTGGGGACATTTTCAGTTTGCTTCCCCTCCCACCGACGTGGTGCACTGGCAGACTCGCACTGTTGACGGGCACAGGTGGGGGAGTCTCTCTCTCTCGCACACACCCGCAGCCACAGGGCGCTCCGTGGGTCGAATCAATAAGCATTTCCCGTTCTGCACCCAGCAAACCGTCCCGACAGCCATGCACATGCACACGTGTGCATGGCGCGGTTGGTGCCACGGATGATGCATGTCTCTCTCACACACAATGTCACGCACGCACTCAGTGCACAACGCCCTCAGCACAGCCAGCAAGCACCCATGCACGCAAAAGGGTGGGGCTCGTGCCGTGCACCGCGCCCTCCCCACGAGGAAAGGAGAGGCAGATATACATACCCCAGAGCGCGTCCTGACGCCACGGCTATTTGCGCACTCGCCACAAGCAGCCCCACGCAGCCGACCTTGCCGTACAACACGGACACATCGCACAGCAGCCTCATCATCTCTCGCCATGGGCCCTAGTCTCTAGCAAACCAGTACAGGGGTCATGCAAAGCGCTTCGAAAGGATAAGCTATACAGTTGGACCACGCGCAATGGGTATCGATCATGTCAATAGCAGGCCGTCCGCACTGCGAACGCTGGGCCAAAGTCGGCAAACTGGTCGTCGTAGTACTGCTCGCCGCCGCTGAGCGCATGGCACGCTGAAAAGGCGGGCAGGTCGGCCGCGTCAAACGGCCGTCGACTCTGCCAGACGGCCGCGAGGTCGATCGGTCGTGGGATGATGGGCGCCTGTACGAGCGAGGGTGTGCAAATCAGACGTGTGCGCTTTCACAGCGGGCGGTAAGAGACACGCAAGCAAGCACTCACCGTCAGGAGGCAGCGTTCGACCGCGTCCCAGCGCACGCCGGCGAACCACGGGTGTCGCTTGATGTCCTCGATCCCACCGGCGAGGTTGCCAAGGCGCTGTGAGAGCGTTGGCTGCAGCAGGCCGCGGATGAGGTGCGCAGCCTGCGCATCGATGCATGGTGGGAACAGCACGCCGGAGATGCCCTGTAGAATCTTCTCGTAAACCTCGAGCGGGCTGCCCGCGTAGAACGGCGGGTAGCCCGCCAGCATCTCGAACAACAGCACTCCCAGCGACCAGTAGTCCACCGCCTTGCCGTGCCCGCTGCTCTGGATGATCTCAGGTGCGAGGTACTCGGGCGTGCCACACAGCGTCCATGCGCGGTCCACGACCTGCTTGGCGAACCCGAAATCCGCCAGCTTGACGTATCCATCCGCGCGCAGCAGCAGGTTCTCCGGCTTCAGATCGCGGTAGGCAATGTCCCGCGCGTGCAGGTGCTCGAGAGCAAGCACAATGTTGCACACATAGAATCGCGCCGCGTCCGCCGTGAAGCGCTTGGCCTGGCGCAGATGCGCAAAGATCTCGCCCCCGGGGACAAACTCCATTAGCATGTAGCAGTTCAGCCCGTCCTGGAACGAGCTGTAAAGGTTAACCAGGAACGGGTGCGACACGTGCGCCAACACGTCCTTCTCCGACAGCGTGTGCTCCACCTGCCGCGATCTGATCACATCCTGCTTCCGCAGCACCTTGACCGCAAAATACGACCTCGGCTCGGCCGGCGATGCGCCCTTGAGCTTGACGAGCAGCACCTTGCCGAACGTCCCCGTGCCCACCTCGTCGACGACATCAAAGTGGTCGAGCCCGTACCGGGGTTGCGGGTCAAAGTACGGCGAAAACGGCAGCTCGCACACCGGCGGTGGCGGCGCCAGCCGCGTCTTCACGGCCGGCCGTCCAGCGGGAAGTGGGTCTGTGCAACCATGTTCGTGTCTGGGCGCACGTCGGCCGTCGGCGCCAACGGCGGCGGGCGCGGGTGCGTGCTCGTACGATCGCGTGGCGTATCGATGTGACCTTGGCGGCTCGTACTGTGGCGGCGGAGGGTGCCACGGCGAGGGACTCGGCTCACCGCGTCGCTCGTGCATCTCGCCAAACGGAGAGAGGGCCGTGGCGGAAGTGGCGGACATGTCGCTCTTGGCCGAGTCAAGAGGGTTGCGGTAACCACAAGAAGAACCGCCGAACGGCCTTGGCATGTGCATAGCCACGTCGTGCATGGTCGCTCCTGGCGGCACTGTTATGGTCACGTTGTTGTCTCGAGTGGGGGCGGTCCGACTGACAACATCGAGACGCAGTGAACCCATGTTGCACAATAGCCCGCGGCCGTTGGTAGCTGCGATAGCTTCTTTGGCATCTTTCGATAGCCATGGCAGCGCATAATTAGGAGCGCTGTTCCCGCCGTCAAGGGCGCGCCTCTTTTTGATCTTGGCATCATTCGACGCATCCGTACTGCCGGCCGCGTTTAACAAGGCAGTGATGGGCAACGCGACTGGCGCATGCTGCACCACCACCACCTCCTCCTCCACGGTGTTCTCCTCCCCCAGTTTCTCCCCCACCACCTCATCTTCCACTTCATGCTGCTCCGACGAGGACGGTGCGCGTGCCATGGTGTTCCCAAGCGTCGGCAAAGGCGAGCGCGTGGGCGGTGAGGGAGAGATATGCTCTGCGACGGCTTTGTCGCAGGCGATGCCCTGACCGTATACTCCAGTCGCTCGCGATAAGGTGGAAGTCTTGTCGGAGAGCCTGCTCCAATTAGTACTGTTGCGTCTAGACGACGCCTTTTGCGCAGATGTCTGCTGCCTGCTGTACGACTTTGCTGTGTGGCGAAATTAATTTGAAAAGAAATTAGTTGAACAGCTGAAGACGTTGCTCAGAGGTACGTCGGCGAGCGACACTCACCTACAATCTCCTTCAAGATATCATCTAGTGGCCTGAGACCCAAGCTTTCGCGCAGCCTGGGTTTGAGAGCTTCTGGGATGCGCCCTCCAGGGAAGGAGCAGAGTGGGACATATCCTTCTTCCTCGCGCAAGGGTAGCGCATGCTGGTGCAGCAGCTGTGGTGCGCGCTCTCGAGCATCGGATGCGGTTGAGTTGTTTGTTGCCACAGAAGAGGAGGAAGGGTAGAATGTGTCTGCAGCATTGGATTGTATGGTGCTCGTCCGCGGCGTATGGCTGACGCTTCCGTTCACGCTCACGCCAGCGCCAACGCCCGCACCGCCGACGTACGAGCTTTGCAGACCGCTCTCGGGCACATGCCAGCCGGGGCTGACGGCCGGCAGACCGTTCTCGATGCGCACCTGCAACCTGCGTGCTGCGGCTGTCAATAGCGGCGGCGGAGATGGCGCTTGGAGCGCGCCAGGCGCCGATCCCTCCCTAGCGGTAGATCCCGAGCTCGCGCTGCCTCGCTGGTCGGAGCTGACGCTGTCCGCCGAGTGCTGTCGTGTGGACTGCCGCGACCTCGCATCGCTCCCTGCATGCTGGACTTGCTGAGCTTGGAGGGAGGTAGACCTGCGGAAAGCTTTGTAGAGATCCAGATCGGCTTCCCGCTTAGCGACTCGCAGGAGCCTCTCCAGCTCTACATCCTCGCTTCTTGCTGTCGCATCCCTTCCCTGGCGCAGCTCGCGCTCACGCTCCTCTTGCCGCTCACGGTCGATCGCGTCTTCTTCGTCTTCTTCATCATTGTTTCCGGTTGAATTGACATGCATGGCGCTATCAGCGAACGCCGCTTCACCCTCCTGGCTGTCCTTGCCTCCATCATCATACCTGCCGGCATGCTGTATGGCGCCGACATCGTAGCTGATCCGCTGCGCGGTGTCGCGCGTGCTCTTGGCGTCGTGCACGTGCTTCGGCAACGGGAACAGAGAGTCGACGGGCCGTTCCGGAGGGGCCAGGCCGATGCCGCTGTTCATCGCGTTCGCTGTCCAGGGCCCTAGGCTGAGAGACGAGTGCGCATGAACTGTGCCTGTGCCTGTGCCTGTCCCTAGGCTGCTAGATACGGCCTGGCACCCCGAGTTGCGCACGAAGTCGTCCTTTGGCGCAGGTGCCGTTGCCGTCTCCGGGCATGGTGTCTGTGATGACGATGATGGCGCTGATGCAGCCAGTGGCAGAGCAGCGAACGCGTAGGAATCGATTCGTCGCTGCTTGCCTCTCGCCTTGCTCGATAGCGCCTTTGAACCCTTGTCCTTGCTCGCGCTCGTGCCCATGACGGCTGTGGGTGATGCAGACCGCTCCTTGCGCTTCTGGCTGCGCTTGTCCAGCTCTTCTTGCAAGATGCGCGCCACATCCTCGTCCATGAACGCGGACGGAGACGCAGAAAAGGGCTCTGCCTCATGCAGGCCGGTCCGCGTGCTCGACATGCTCATCTGCAAGCCTCCTACGTAGGTCTGAAGACCGTGCACGTACCCTGGCTGCTGGGTGCTTTGCAAGAGAGCCGAAGATGCTTTGCCTTTCGGAGCCCACAGAGAGCCGTGTGCTGTTGGCAGCGACATGAGCGCACCGCCTTGGAAATCATCGCTGGCGCCTCGAGTGGAGAGCTGGCCTGATGCATCAGGAGGCATGACAACGTTCTCTTGATCCATGCCGTGAGTGCCATGTGTGTGACGAGCGGCTTCGAGGGCCTTAGACGGCTGCTGGTGAGCTTCAAGCGACGGAGAGAAGCTCATGCCTTGGCCGGCAACCCGTAGCTCGTCTCGAGCTTCTAGCGTCATGCTGCCTTTGCTACTGCTCTCGCCTGCAGTGGGATTGGACATCTCTCTTTCCAATCTCTCCTCTGCCTGTCTCTTCGATGAAATTGCAGTAACCCTCATGGAGGTGTCCATGGCCCGATGTGTCGGAGCGGCAGCGTCGGCGTTCACAGCTTGGAGCTGAGTGTGGGATGTGATGAGAATGATGGTTTCTATCGATTTCGAGCCGTCTTCCTTACCTGGCGCGAACTCCCCCACTCCCCACCGGCGATGCTGCCCGGATGCGCTGATATCGCAGGACATGTCCCCCGCCGCTTGCAGACGAGCGTTAGAATTGCCCGCCCAATCTTCCCCACTCGGACTGCCTTGTCCCACCCAGAGTTTGCCGTTGATGCTCTTCCCAGGGCCACGGTGTCGAAAATTACTCTCCTCCACCGTCAGGCGAACCTTCGGCGATGGCCTCTGTCTTGCATCTTCTCGCTGCAAGTTGCTGACAGTTTGCGCCTTGGCAGCCCAGTTGTTGCAGACCGGGACAAAAAGTGGACTATGTAGTTCACAGTCGGACGCTGAAATTAGCGAAGATGAGGCGCTGAAACTGCGCTTCTCTTTCCTCTCTGGGCTTAGCCGTGGGCCTAGGCCCGGAGCGGCACCCGGTGAAAATAATCAATTCTGCATGCACTGCATAGCTGGGGGGTTGGGAGTGGGGCTTCTTTTTTCTTTCTTTTTTTTCTTGCCTGTGGCCCGGTGCCTCATCTCTTTTGTTCTGCGTTGCGTGGGGCCACCCAAGTATGGGCGGCGGTCTGCCCTCTGCCGCCGTGCTGCACATCGACTTGCTCTAATTGGCGAGGTCCAAGAGAAATTCGGAGGGTTTCGTTCCTTGTGTCACAATTGCGCCCAGTATCACGACAAATGTCATGGAAACATGGAAGCATCAAACGATCCAATGGGCGAAGTCCACGGTTAGTAGTACCACGACGCAACAAACAGATGCTTGATGCGTTTCCGAGCATCTGCTTCCTCCTCCTCCCAACTGCTTTGTTGCAGCGACCAAGCGGGCGATGATCCTGGTGATGCTTCCATTTGAGATGGCATGCAGTCCAGATGCCATATACCATTTTACAACGATGGGGCAAGCAGGCAGCAAACTGGCCTGCTGCTTTACCCTTGCTTGACGCCTTGACGTTGGTTGCAGGACCGCCACTGTCCAACCTGTGGCAGCATCGCTGATCCGGGTTTCACAGCAGCAGCTTGCCAAAGGCGCTTACACGAACTGCATGCTGGAAGAATTGGTAATCAAATGTAGAGTCGCAACAGCGTTGCCGCTCAACGGGACCCCAGTCCTCCTGTTCAGCGACGGTTCCGAACGTGCTTGGTGCTGCCCAGAACTATGGATCCCTCTTGCGTCATTTCTCTGCGCGTTCCTTACTCAGTTTAAAATGATCTCGAGATTGCTACGGACCTTGCTTCCAGGTACACCAAGAAGCGTGCTGGGCTGATAATAGACAGGGTGTCGCATGTCGGCGTGACGCTCTTGATAAACCGACGGCTGACGCACTTGCCTCGCTCGAGCGGTCCCGGCTTGCTCAGCTCCCCGATGTCCCGTCTATCAATGGATGCAGACTCCGTTACCCTCGTTGGAACATGGGACCTCCGCAGCATAGGAACTTTAAAGAATGAAGATCCCTGCCTCCCGCTTTAAAAGGTTGTCTGCCCTCTCTTTTTCACCAGCATCCCCAAATCTACTTTCGACCGCGCAACATTTTCCAGTCTTCGCACATCGGGAACAACCAGCACTGCTGGAACCAACAAGGTACCAATCAAGATGTCAGCGCCTGGGCAATTTTACGACGCGCAGGGCACCGCAATGTCGCCGTCAGAGAAAATGCAACACGGCGGGCAGGCGCACAATGGAGACCCGCAGTCGCGTAAACACCCACAGCCTTACAGAAAACACAGCGATCAAGCGAATGGCATTGGCGGCACTGGCACTGGCGCAACTTCGTACGCTACGGTCCCCACTGAGTACTCTGCCTACCCGACATTCAAGTCGGGAGTCAGAAGTCTGATCGAAGAGAAGACGATGGCCGCCGTCACCTGGCAAGGCAAGGGCGCGGTCGCGTTAAGAGAAGTCGACGTGCCGCATGTGACGAACGCTGAAGACATTGTCATTAGGTACGTGTTGTTCCAGCCGGCGCAGACTCGGATCTGACTGTCAGCTGATGATACATTCCTTCGCTCCTTGCGTCTTACAGAACCACCGGAACGTCTCTGTCAGTCCCTTCTGTTTGCTGGAGCGCCCGCGTCCTCCCCCGTCGACCATGATGCTGACCGTGCACAATCTTGGGTGCTGCTCAGCTGCCATGCAGACATGCACATCTACCGCGGTGATGTCTTTGACCTGAAGTTGGGTGACATCATGGGTATGTCTCACGTCGCAATGCGAAGCTCAGTTCGCTGCCAGCAGTTGACAGATCAGCACAATTTCTCTCTGTGTAGGGCATGAGGCTGTCGGCCAAGTGGTGCAGCTTGGATCCGCTGTGAAGAATCTGCAGCTTGGCGACAGAGTGTGCTGCAGCTTTGCGCTCGGCTGTGGATCCTGTGAAGGCTGCCAGAGGGGCGAAACTGGCAGAATCTGCGACAAGGCAGGCCACAATGGTTACTTGGTAGGGGTCGCCTGGACTCGGTTCCTACCCCGATTGCAAGGACCTTCGCTGACTGTAACGAGCAACCTGCACTGTCTGCACAGGGAAAGCTGTATGGCGAGAGACATTCGAGCCTTGAGGGACATGCTCACTTCTCGTCTGGGGGCATCGCCGGATGCCAGGGTGGGTGCTCTGGACTAGCGATGACCACATCACACGATGCTGACAATTCCGATGGGTGCATAGCGCAATACGTGAGGATTCCGTGCGCGGAGAACAACGTGCTCAGGGTGCCCAACGGCGTCTCAGATGAGACGGCGCTCTTTCTCTCCGACGTTGCTGTGTCCGCCTACCATGCGGTCAGAGATGTCGGTCTTCAGAGCGGCAACACCGTGCTGATCATCGGCAGTGGCCCTGTTGGTCAACTCGTCGCTCAGTGGGTGCAAGTCTTTGGCGCCAGGCGCATCGTGCTGGTAGACTCTATTCAGTCGCGCCTCGATTGGGCAAAGCAGAAGCTCGGACCGGCGATCGAGGCGACCAACTCAGACAGCAAGACAGACTGTCCGCACGGCTTTAGCCAAAAGATGCACGAGCTCGAGCCGCATGGCTTCGACATTTGCTTTGAAGTCGCTGGTCCTCCCAAAACTGCCATGGCCACTTCGCCCACGGCACATGCTGCGGCTACGCTGCCGGGCAAGCTGGCCGAGCTCGCCATCCCGCGCCGCTTGGGTATAGGCTCACTTCAAAAGGCCATGAAGACACTCAGTGCCGGCCACGGTATCACACACCCGCTCAACGAGTGCATCCTCGCCGCTCGCAACGGCGGTCGCGTCTCGATCATTGCAGACTACGCTGGGCAGCTCGGCAACTTTAACATGGGTCTGCTGACGGAGAAGGGAGTGAAGCTGTATGGCCACGGCCAGCCTCCCGTCCAGCGGTACTGGCAAGAGATTCTCGAGGGTGAGTGGACAGCCATTGGTTGGATAGTAGGCAATGCTCACCAAAAGTGGACCGAGGGAACAAACTAACGAACGCGTCCTTGCACTTTGTAGAGTACATCATGCCGGGCCGGTTCGATCCAACAAAGGTCTTGACGCATCGCTATGCGCTCGAGGAGCTGCCTAAGCTGTACGACGCGATGTACAACCGCAAGCTGTTTGAGGAGAGTAAGGACAAGCCGATCCTCAAGGTCTTCGTTCAGGTGAGATGATGCTTCTGATGCATTGTTGAGGTTAGGAAGGAGGAGGCGTGGCAAATGCTGATGCTGACTCGCACTGGAGAATGCTTTCACTTTTGCGCATTTTCTCAGACCAAATTCTCAGCTGAGCCATCAGCTGGCATGCCGCCCGTGACCAAAGCGCATGCTTCCAACGGCGCACCCCACGCTTGAGCGTCATCAAGCGTCAAGTGTGAGCACGCTGCCCTAACCTCTCACAAGCGATATCCAGACGCGATGCTCGTCAAATGCTTCCACTCGCAACGAATCGTGCTCCGCGTGTGCCTATGCCCGTGGTCGCTGTAGTATACCTTTTTGAGATTCGTCGCCATCACCATGCCACCGAGTCAGCTTTGCGCCGTAGGCCTGTGGCCGGCCGCGAATCCGTGCGTGTGCTTTTGAGTTGCTGCACAGGTAAATGCCCCCAGATGTACATCGCCTGTGCATGCTCAACGATTAACTCCATCAGAAGCGGTGAGCAGAGAGAGTGCGTGCGCATTGCTGCTTGACGACGGACGCCCGAGAGGGAGAGAGGGCAGTCAGGCTCGGCTGGTTGCTTATTACTATTATGCTCTTCAGTGTGAGACATTTCATCACGTGACTATGGAAACAAAATCGCAGGCCTTCCGCTTGTGTGTCCCTTCGCTCTTTCCTCTCTCTCCTTCTCGAATCCTATCGTTCGTCGACTCTCAGAAAGCACGTCCGGAGCTTGAAAGAAGAGTCGTGGTCCGGAGGGCGGCATGATCCTTCAGCAGGCAGGTGGTAAAACGGGCTGAGTATAAGGCCTTGACGCCGGGTGCATAGCAAGTGGATGCGCGTGTGAGCTCCATCAGACTGCCAGCTTCGCGCAGTGCTGTCCGCCATGGACCGATCATTCTATCGCCAGTCGGACTCGGCCAACGTCCCTGAGCCGCAGCCTTCTCTGACAGGCCCCGTCCGCCGCCTCGGAGCTAAGCATGGTGCAAATGCGTTCTCGAGAACCGGGGCAAAGCCGTATGACCGGCCAAAGTCTGCCGGTCAACGAGATGACTCGCAGCACGATCAGCATGGAGTGCAAGGGTTCAAGACTCCCGTTCGGCTGACACAGCCTTCGTTAGGAAACCAAGAGCAGCGTCAACAGCAAAACGCATCGGCTCCATCCAGTGACACTCCGAGACCAGGCTTCCTCGGACGGGTTTCCAATCTGGTCTCGCGGCCTTACTCATGGCTGACGTCGACTCCAGCCCCTGTTGCCGCTTCGAGTTCGGCGCCGAGCGACGCGGTCTCAACTCGCCAAATTCCGTCCTCTGCGCCACGTCCCCGAGAACACAGGTCGTCAGATACGGCTGCAGGATCGCATACCTCGCGCACGTTCGCAAGCATCCCTTCTCAGTCACGGACAGACGCAAGTGCGGCGATCCGGGCGGTTGGGATTCAAAGGCTCGACTCACATCGCCAAGAAGGGACGCCTTCGCGAACTATGTCAGTGTATTCAGCTGCTCCATCTCAGGCCTCCCGCTTCTCGGGAATGTCGGGCTCTCAGTCGTTTGCATTCGGCTTTGGCTCGGAACGTAGACTCGGCGGGCTCGGCCCGCGAGGACCAAGCCGGCTCTCCTCTGCCAGCGTCATCGGCTTTGGTGGGACCAGTTCTTCTGCTGTGGGATCTACTCTCGGGAGTGCAAGGCGACTCCAACAGCAACGGCCCATCTCTGGCTCCAGCCTGGTGGGAAGTGTGGGACGCAGCCCGATCAGCCGAAGAGTTGCACGCTCGAGTCTCGGCTCGTCCGGCCTTGCAACCGGGGGCGTGTACGCGGCCAGTGAGATCGGTGGCAGCTATGCTACGCGTGCAGCCTTTGGTACCCCGAGTAGGCAACCGGCACACGCTGGCTCCGCATTTGGACCCTCGCGCGCCGGGAGCGCCTACCGTGCCGACGGCGCCGCGGGGGCGGCGCCATCCGAATTTGGCTCAGTGTACAGCGGAGCGCCTAGCACGCCTGGCAGGCGCCACCGGCAGCCCTGGACATCACTCAATCTGCACGCGCCCAGCAGCACGAGACGCATGGAGGACACGGAAGGGGAAGAGATGATGCGCATGTACGCTGCGGCAAATGCCAGGGAGCAGGGCACTGATGCAGAGTTGGAGGAGGTTATGGGTGCTTCCCTATCATCACGATTGGATTCCACTCGTGCTGATGCAGTTGAGCCTACGCTGGGCAAGAGGCCGAGAGAACCGAGTGGCTTAGAGGATGCAGAAGGCGAAGACTACGTAAGTGTCAGCAATGCGCTTCATCTCAACCCTCGCTTATTTACCTCCAATACCTCTTCTCTTCACATATTACGTCTTGCGATTAGGTTTGGAGCTCCCGCAAGCGGCGCAAGCAGATGATCTACGACCCAGAGCTTGGCTTCGTCACCCCCGAAGAGCTGCAGGCTAGACGTGAGTGTCGCCCGATCGTGATTGCTCGTTTGAGTCTGCGTCCTGAGTTTGCGCTACATGATCTTCTTCCGTAATATCCAGGGCCGGCCCCTCCTCCACCAAAGAATGAGGCGGAAGCCATTCTCAATCATCTTGAGCGTTTGCGCACGCCTTTAGGGGACGCGCGGCGAGGGCTTCAGTCTTCACCGATTGTGAGAGCGCAGTTTTGGTGCGACACAGTATGCAAACTTGCTGGGCCCATGCTCATCTTCTCTTTTTTCCAGTCCAATCGCATTCTTGCGCCAGTGCCTGTGCCGACGCCTGAGCGCTCACAACGTTTCGGCTATGTTGACACCCTTGGTGAAGATTCTGGGACAAGCGGGAGTGTATCAGGAGTGGGGCAACGCTCAACCTCGAGTCTGCGCAAATCGATTGCCCCACAGACAAGAGCTCTGGAGAAGAATCGCAAGGCGTACGAAAACTCGCCTATGCGCAGTGCAGCTGGTGAAGGGGGCCTTAGGGCCAAGCTGCGCGACAGCTTCAAAGCCTCCACACCGCGAGCGAGCAGCGTGGACAATGGCAAGAGCATCAAGGGTGTTATTGCGCGGAAAGTGAACCAAAGGCAGTTCGAGGAAGAGGAAGATGAAGATGAGGATTATATTCCTGACATGGAGGAGGAGCAAGAGTCGAGTGGAAGCGAGATGGCTGTTGAAGAAGAGGAGGAGGCAGCCTTAGATGATGCACTTCCACCTCCGAAACCGGCGGCTCAGCGAACGGGGCTACAGAAAGCAGTGGGCAAGAGCGAAGGTACGCAGCAAGAGAATACTGCTGCTCCCAGTCTGAGAGACGGTCTACGTGCATCAAGCGCAGCGCCGATGGGTCGACTGACTCTGTCGAGCTCAAAAGATGACAACTTCACTATCCGCTCGGACCCGACCGAAAGCAGCAGCTCTCGATCGAGTTTGCGCGTCGCAGCGACCAAAACCAGCCGTCAGCATCAGAAAGCGAGTGGGCGTTTCACGGCCGATGACGGCAGTGACGAAGAGGATAGTGACGAATTGGACGAAAAGGTGCTGAAGCAGCTGCAAGCGAGCAAGAGCGTGACGCCCGTCGCAATCTTCCCAACAAGCTTCAAATTTGCGGATGAAGGCATTACCTCCTCTGCCCACATTGCTTCGCCCGTGTCGGCGCGGACGCGAAGCACTGCAACTGTAACGCCGGCTGCAGTCGCTTCAGCTGCACCCGTACAGCCCCCAAAGATCGTCTTCAAAGCAGTTGCTGAAGAAGGCTGGGAGAAGCCAACCACATCGTCTGCTCCTGCTGCTGTGGGCAAAGCATCAGATCTTGCGCCTAGCACTGGCTCTTTACTGGCACGTATGGGTGACTTTGCCGAGGACTCTACCCCCTCTGCGCCTGCAGCAGCGCCGGCTTCGCAGCCAAAGCCAGCTTTCTCCTTCGCTGCACCGGCTGCGGTAGGTCAAGATGTCAGCGCTGTCAATCCGACTCCAAAGCCGATCTTCTCCTTTGCACCGACCCCCGCAACTAGCAATGCTGTGACTCCCACATTTGAAAGCGAAAAGAAGTCTACTATCCCGAACGATTTCTTCAGCCTTCCATCTAAGGACACCTCCGCATCTAAGAAAGACACGCCGAGCAGCGAAGATGGTGCAGAGAGCAGGCCCAACTTTTTCGCAAGCTCACTCGCGAAGCTACCTCAGAAGGAAGCTAGCGCACCAGCTGGCAAGCCAATGTTCAGCTTTGGCACAGCCGAGCTTTCGAAAACCTCCGCTGCAACGCCAATTTTCTCGCTGCCCAAGCCCTCATCTTCGGAAGAAGCGTCAGAAACAAGCACGAAAAAGGAGCGCTCCGCCGATGATGCATCGGAGGAAAGCAAGGCGCCCGTTCAAGCCGATTCCACTTCGAAGAAGCCGGCATTCAGTTTCGCTAATGGCACAGCAGCTGGTGGTAGCGAAGCGTCGAAGCCACCGGCTTTCTCATTCGGCAGCCCATCTGCAACCTCAAGTCTGAACCCGCCAGCATCGACGGCTCCTAGCTCCAGTACACCTGCTTTCTCCTTCGGAACGCCTGCCGTAACGAGTGCTTCGACGTCAGCCGCAGCGCCTTTTCCCTTCAAAAAGCCGGAAGCGGCGCCCAGGCGAGAGACCAATGGCAGCGCTGCGACTTCAGCTTCCCAGCCTGCATCAGGGACACCAGCCTTGTCGTTCGGTGCACCAACCTCATCGGTGCCACTTGCTTCGTCGGCTGCACCCGCGTTCAGCTTTGGACAACCAGCAGCGTCGTCTGCCTCGTCGACACCGACAGCAGCTGCAGGCTCGCAGACACCTGCGACAGGAACAACAGCTTTACCAGCTGACTTGATGGATGAATCGCCTGGTGGGGGCGCTGTTGCAACTGCAGCAGGTGCACCACCGTCCACGCCCTCCTTCTCATTTGGCGTACCTTCTTCGGCCGCACCAACAGTGCCGAAGCCGCTCTTCTCCTTCGGTGCACTTAGCGCAACAAATACGGCTCCTACTGCTGGGACACCGGCAAGTCTTCCATCGTTCGGTGGCTTTGGGCAGGCACCTGTCGGCGCAGGCTCTGGTGCAGCAGCAGGGACAACGTTTGGAATTGCATCCTCTACTACACAGTCGTTCACGTTCGGCCAGCCAGTAGGCGGCTCACAGAGTTCTGGGTTTGGCGTTACGCCTTCGTCGCAAGCGCCAGCCAAGTCTCCGTTCGGTTTCGGTGGTAACACCGGCGCATCCAAGGGGCAGGCGCCAGCCATGGCGCAGACTGGCAGCAATGGGAGCGCAGGGAGCCAGAACGCATTCACATTCGGTGCGCCATCCAGCGGCAGCGCCCCCTCCAGCCCTGCACCGGGTACTGCGTTCAACTTCAACTTTGGAAGTACAGCGCCGGCATTTGGCAGCAGTAGCATCACCACCGCCGCTTTTGGTGCCAATGGCAACGCTGCTCCTCAGCCTTCGCAGTCGCAGCTGGCAGCGTTCACGTTCGGGTCTGGGACCTCTGTACCGGGGACGCCGCCGGGTACATCGGCGGGCGCGCCGCCTGCTGCCGCGGGGACATTCTTCAACATGGGCTCAGCACCTTCTTCGACGCCAGGCTCGCCAAGGCGGGTCAAAGGTCTACCTCCACGAGCGAGGCGTGCAGGCTGAGGCCAAAGTTCCATGCCATTTCGCATGTTGCATCTATCAGCAACAATCGATGCAAAGAACATGTAACATATCCTTGGAAGTATGTCATACATGCAACAGCAAGAGCCACCACCCATTTCGTCGGCTCTCTCTCTACACAATTATTGTTTGCGGCAGGACTGATAGAGGACTAGCACCTTAATCTGCATCATCGTTGTCGTCGGTATTGTCGCCGGCAGCAGCTCGTTCTGCCCGCTCCTTCTCCTCCTTCTCCCTTTGCACTTCGCGCTGCTCGTTGCGCCTCGCTTCGCTCTGCGAGTACTCCTGCCGGAGGCCCCACTTGCCAGAGTACTGGCCCTTTTGCTGTATGACGGCAATGCTTTGCAGCACCTCGCGCAGGTACGATTCGGGCTGCTGAGTGCGCTGCCGCAGCTCGGCGAACGTGTAGTACTTTTCGCGCTCGTACAGCGTGAAGAGCTGGTCGAGCAGCTCGTTGCGCGGTATGCGCGCGAACTTCTCGCCGCCCCGCCGCCCCGCTTGCGGCTTGCGCCCCGTCTGGAAGGACGGCTCGTGGTTGAGGATGCCGCTAGAGATACGGTTCGTCAGGCCGTTGTCTGCCTCGTCGAGAATGACAAGACCGTGCCCAGGCTTGCGAGTGTTTCCGCTGCGCACTTTCATCAACTTCCGGTACCCATCCAAGGCGCTGGAAGGAAGTGGACGGCCACTACTACTAGTACCGGTTGACATGCTCGCCTGTATGCGCTTCTTATCATCCATGGCTGCACGCAAGGACATCAATTGAGGAGTGACAGCAGCCTCATTGGTCACGGTTCCCACCAATGCGGTGTGACCTGGTGTGGAAGCGCAGGGTATCAGCCATACTGTCAAAGCGGCCCACACGCAACACTCCTTCCAGTGAGACTCACGTCTGAATTTTGAGTGCCGCTTCCTCTTTTGCCCACTTCCTGCTGCAGCGGCTCCTCCTAATGGCCGCATTGGATCAGGTGCCCTGCTCTTTCCTTTCAAGCTGGCATGCAGTGGCATGATGTCCTCGTCCTCTTCCGGATCGATCAGACCGTCCAGGTCGTCATCGAGGTCATCTTCGTCATCCAGATCCGCATCCTCTCCCCGCTCCTTCCTCGCCTTCTTCTGCGCTTCATCCTCCTCGATGTCCTCGCGCGGTCGCTTCTCCCGGAACGCATACAGATTTCGAGGATCCTTCTGGCCATTATTCCCGTACGAGGTGTTCTGGTCTGTCAGGCGGAGATCATAGCTGCGCGGTACATGCTGCCCTTCTGGGAAGTCAGCGAATTGCTCAGCACTGAGAGGGATGGGGTTTGCAGGTGCCGCTGGCAGCAGCAGCTCCATCCGCGGATTGGTGCCCTCTGGTGCACTGCAGCACGAGCAAGCGTCAGCGGGCAAGCACCCAAAGACTGGTTCGATTCATCCTCAGCAAAACACTCACTCGTACACCCGCACAGTACCGAGATGGAGACTCTCCTTGGTGATCTTGCCCCAGCCCTCAGCCAGGAATTTGGGCACCTTGACGAGCCACACCTGGTTGTGCGCTTCAGACAGATCGAGATCCTCGTCTGGCTCAATGTCAAAGAAGTTTGTCCTGAACAGCGGGTCCTCTGGCGGGAGGAGGCCCGCTGCGCCTCCTGATGCCGAGGAGTCGGCCACGGCGTCAGCCTCCATGACAAGGTTAAGCGTGAGGCGGTTGGCAGAGGGTTCCGGTGACCTCGGTGGCCCTTCGACAGCGCTGGTGTCGACAGCCTTTGCACATGCAGGTCAGGTTAGCCCTCCTTTACGGTCTGCGGTACGGACACGTTGAGCATGCCCCGACCATGCCTCACCTCTTTGTTCGTACCAACAATGATGAAGCGAGATTGAGCCAGTAGGTAAGCTACACCACTCTAGAATGAATGCTTGTTGATGGTGACTGGCGATAGCGTGTCACACGCACACACCTCAGTCTGCTGTCTCTCGTGCGAGAGAGACTGGGCGCAGTTCCGCCCTTCGCTGCGCTCGAACCGCTTCTCTCTGCTCATTTTCGTCGTTGGGTATACAGTAGCAGCGACAAATAATGTTGTGCTGCATTCAATTCGTCATCCAGCATCTTCCAACTGCACCTCACACGACCCATCCGACCATCCCACGAGCTCTTATCCGCTAGCAAGCTCACTCGCTCGCTCTCTCACATAGAACTGGCTGACACGAAGCAGTTGAGTATCCAGTGGCGCGCCTTGGCTCATCCGGTTTCTTTCCCTTGCGACAGCGGGCACTTTAGGCAAGCCGGCAGCATCGGCTTCACTGGTCCGCTCTATCTGAGACGCGAACTCTGCTCGTTTTGATCGGTCGATTCTGCACACCGCCACCTGTCAAGCTTGCTATCTTGGCTGTGATAGAATCATGGTGAGTGTAAAGGGAGCATTGCGGCTTGCCAGGAGCGTCGCGCAGGCGCGAGCCACGCAGCGATGCTCTTATCAAGAAGCGCGTCTGCGAAAGCGCAAGTCAAATAAATTCTGTATGCTGATGATCCACGGTTTCATGTTTGACGCAACTTAACCTCACTCGCCCTGGCATTAAATACAGTCTCGACCAGTCGCTTCGACGCCACATCTAGTATGGGCGGGTGGCCATGCGGTTCTGCTCCTGGCCGGCATCCGTTGCCTGCTCTCCCTGTTGGCGTTCTGGTCCAGCTCGAGGCGTTTGAACGCCTATTACTACATCGCCTACATCGGTGCCATCGTCAGCTACGGCATTGTCGTATACAAGAGCTTTGGCGTGCCGCAGCTGACCAAGGCGTACTTCCAGCGCGCGGCGATGGATGAGAATGTCCAGTACTTTTTGCTGAGCCTGTACTGGTTCTGGCACAAGCCGATCATCGTCACACTGGTCCCTTTTGTCGTATTTTCACTCTTCCACGTCCTCACATTTGTGCGCACGACGATTATCCCGATGGCGTTCCCCAGCACCCCTTCCTCCAGCAGCAGCAGTGGGCGCGCAGATGGCACCGCTGCGCAAACACCCCCACCTATGCCGAAGAAGGTCGGCCAGGTCATCCAGACCTGGGTGAAGGGCAACTATGACCCGGCGATGCGCTTTGTCGCCTACTCGGAGGTGTTCATCTTCCTCCGCCTGCTCGGCGGCGCGATGATCCTGCGCAACAGCCTCATCAGCCCGCTGCTGTACGCCCACTTCCTTCGCCTGCGCTTCTACATGAGCAGCTTCACCAGACAAGCGTTCACACACGTGGGTGACTTGCTGGATCAAGCAACCAAGGACAACAGGTGTCCACCTGCTGTCCGCAGGGGCTATCTTACCGCTAGGGATCTGGTGAGTTGTTGAGGGCGGCTGTCCGTGCTGCGGTTTTGCTTACTTCTGCTCTTTTCACCCAGGTCTCGCGCTACGCCTCGTCTGTCCTTTCCGTCTCGAATCAGGGCAGTGCGGCAGGTGCCCCAGCAGGCGCCGCAGGAGGTGCTGCCCCTGCCAGCGGGACGTCTGGAGCAGCCGCAGGTGGAGCAGGTGCTGGCCGCTGAACTGTACCGCAGCAGGAAACACCCAGCACTGCGTTGGTGCTCGCGTTTTTCCGTCGGTCGGTCGTATCGACGGAAGATGTGTAGCTCAGGCGGGACTGCTGGTGGCTGTAGCGTTGCTGCTCTCCGAGGAGCGGTACGAGCATCTGCTGCCCCTGCTGCTGCTGTTGCATTGCTGTCAACTGTCGGGTGCCCAGACAAAAGAATGGACTATGACCACACATCTTATCTTCCAGCAAATCAATTCACACCACCTTTTCCAGCTCGACATACTCTCGATCAACGAAGTGCGACGAGCTGCACTCGGAAGCCTACACCCGGCTTGATAATTCTTCTCTCGCACGTTGCGCCGCCAGCTTGGTGGGGTGGGGTGCAGTGCGACGCGGCGCGCGGCGTGGCCGCAGCCAGCAGGCGTGCTATCTGTTTATGTATCCTAGTCTCTCCTTTGTAGGAAGCAGAGTGCTCCCCCGTTGCAAATCTGCTGATGCGCGCAGCTCGCTCGATCCACGCGCCAGCCACTGCGCACGAGGGCAACGGACATGCAGGGCGGCGCGAATGGCAACTTGAATCGCCCGCCCGTAGCTGGACAGTGAAAAACACGTTGCAAGGATGAGTGGGGCTCTGTGCTGATGGCGGTGCAAACATGACAACGCAATGTGCAGGCGGAGTTGTGCTGGTGGCGGTACAAGAAGCCCAAGAAGGCATTTATTTTATGCAAATTAATACATTGACAGCAAGCCCGAGTCCAAGCAAGACACACGACCCTGAGCGACGACATGTGATCGCCAGGAGGTGTCGGTACATACTGCGTGCATCCTGAGTCCAAGTTCTAGATGTCAAAGTTGGCAAGGCCAAGCAAGGTTGACATGGCTCCGGTGGCTTTCCAGTTGGTAGCCGATTATGGCACTGCAAGTTCTCCATGCAGCCTGATCTTCTACCTACCCTCTACATGATCACATCTGTACGTAGGATCTGCATGATGCTATGCACCAACAGAACAATTTGGCAGCGCGACGCGTCCAGCCACAAGCTGCCACAAGCGACTCTGGATTACAAGCCTGTTCATGCCTGTCAACTCGTCCGTCAGGCGGCCCTTGCGTCCCGTCTGACGAGAAGCGTCGTGCTATGCCGTACAGACCGAGGGGAAGGGCAGAGATGCATTGTACATGCCGTGTTGCACACTTGTACGGCTGGCTCGATCCCTGCGCACGACATAGACTTTTGAGCACCCACCAAGTAGAAGGATCCACAGACGTTTCCACGGCAAAAGGTGACCGGGGAAGAGGAGAAGAAGCAGGATGGGAACTTCCGCGAAAACGGCGGCAAGCAGCAGCCCAGCAACGACTCGTGCTTGGTATAGCTCTGGCTGGGCGATCACCCGAGCGCGATCATCGTCATCACCATTGTCTCTCAGTGTCACCAGGGGGCAGACTTCACACATGGATCCATCGTCCTCTCCTCTCGCTGTGTGGCACAGTTGGGGGGGGGTCCCATTCCCTGTTGGTGGTTGTGATTGAGCCACGTGTCGCCACTCTGCAGTCTCGAATCTGGCTGGACTTTGCCTGCCCACCCGCTGGAGTAACTTGGACATTTCCCCCCGCGCCCGTGCCGGCTAAGACGGGTGGAAGATATGCCGACTGCCGGGTTGTCTTGGCGGACACACAGGCACAGTGGCGCCGCACACCCCCGCCCTCACGTTCACTTTGCCTCCCAGTATTAACACCCGCCTTCGTCATCCTTCAGCTCCTGCTTCTGGTTAGTTGGTTACCTTGGTTGCCCTCTCGAAGTACGAATCCATCGACCCCGACGAAAGCCAGACAGCTCTTGCTGTTGCTACCTGCATTTTTACACCACATTCCGCATGACCGTCTCGCCCGTCATGCCGACGCTAAAGTACGAGCACCATGTCGTCGAACAGTACATCAACCCTTCCACCTGGGCTTTTGTCGAGAGTAAATTCAGCCCCCTCGCAAAGGAACTGCTGACCAAGGTCGTCCACTTCATCCATGTGAGCCGCTTTTCAACCCCAATCTCTGGTGACGTGCTCTGCTGACAGGTTCGAGTTTCGCTCGCTCTTTTTCGCACACCCAGGACGAGTGCTTGCCCGCCGAAGAGCTGTTCCACGCACAGATTGAGAAGGACCCATCGCTGCGATGGAAGGTCTACCCGGCCATAATCGAGGGGCTCAAGAAAAAGGCCAGGGCGCAGGGGATCTGGAACTTGTTCCTCTCCAAGGAAAAGTATCCAGACGTTGGCGTCCCTCTGACCAACCTCGAGTACGCCATCATGGCAGAGATGACGGGCCGCTCGCATCACTTTGCAAGCGAGGCGCTCAACTGCAGCGCACCAGACACTGGCAACATGGAGGTCCTCGCCAAGTATGGAAACCAGCAGCAGAAGGACACCTGGCTCAGGCCCCTTCTCAATGGTGAAATCCGATCGTGAGTGACAAGGAATCGAGCGATCGATCGAACCGCTGTCCCAACCGTTCCCCATGCCCTCCTTCTGAATTCAGTGCCTTTGCCATGACTGAGCGCTTCATCGCTTCATCCGACGCCACCAACATCCGCACCGACATTCGGCAGGAGGGCAACGAGATCGTCATCAACGGGCACAAGTGGTGGATCTCGGGTGCGGGTGACCCGCGCTGCAAGGTGCATCTACTGATGGGCAAATCGGATCCGAACAACAGCAACAAGTACGCGCAGCAGTCGATGGTTATCATCCCTGCGGACACGCCCGGCGTCAAGGTGGTGCGTCCGATGCAGGTGTTCGGGTATGACGATGCGCCCGAGGGTCACTGCGAGGTCATCTACGAGAATGTGCGCGTGCCGATCGGCAACCTGATCAAGGGCTGGGGACGCGGCTTTGAGATAATCCAGGGTCGTCTGGGCCCGGGCCGGATTCACCACTGCATGCGCTCGCTTGGCACGGCGGAGCGCGCGCTGGAACTCATGCTGACGCGCGCGACTGACAAGCGCAAGGTCGCCTTCGGGAAGACGCTCAGCGAGCACGGCACGATCGTCGCGGGCATCGCGCAGAGCCGCATCGACATTGAGAAGGCGCGCCTGCTCGTGCTCATGGCCGCGCATAAGATCGACGTCACCGACGCCAAGGGCGCGCTGCGCGACATTGCCATGAGCAAGGTCGCCGTCGTCAAAGCCGCGCTCGATGTCGTTGACCGCGCCATGCAGGCACACGGCGCAGAAGGAATCAGCCAGGACACGCCGCTCGCCGCCATGTGGTCTGGCCTACGGACGCTCAGGTACGCCGACGGGCCGGACGAGGTGCACCTCCAGCAGCTGGGGAAGATCGAGGTGAGTTGTCAACGAGGAGCAGCGTAGAGCGTCCTGATATACCTTCTCTTGGCCGAGCTGACCCCCACCCCATTCGTCCTTCTTTTCTCCTTCCTACGGCTACTTCACAGCTTCGCCGGGCCGAAGACCTCTGGAAGCGCCAGATCGCGCGCGAAGAGAAGAGCGTGCAGCTGCTCAAGGCACATGGCATCAAATCGCATTTGTAACATGCCAAACCAGAAAATTGCACGGCTCGGAATGAATTTGCAACATGTAGATGCCATCCCTCTTCTCGCCCCGTGCTGCCATGACGGTTAATGATGTTGTACCTTTCTCCAATTCTTTTGTCAGCCTCACCTCGCCTCCCTTTGCCTTGGCATGTCTTCTTTCCTTTCATTTGCCCCACTGCTGGACCCGAGAGCGATCTGTGACACCCACAGCGCAGAATGTACACACCTTTTGCGCGTGTTGCTTGCTGTGGCAAAAGTGGAAACTAGACTGTGTTGCGCGTAAGAGTAGATAGTCACTGAGCCGTCACCTCAATGGGGAGTGCACAACTCCCATCTTGAAATGCCCTTTCCATGTCATCCCAGGTTATGGATTGCGTTGTGCACATACCGTCTGATACCGAGTGGCGTCCTCTGAAGACTGCACTTCCAGGCCGTAGAGGCAAGAGAAAGGTCTGCTGCCGTGCCGTGCACCGAGAGGAAAGGATTGTTCATTGCTTGCTTGGACGAAACGGCCAACGATGGCGGGCGAGTTGCGAGTCCTCAGTCTGAATTGCTGGTAAGTAAGGGCAGAGCATGCTCGCTTACTCAAGTTTAACGTGTGCTGAGACGGTTGGATTTTGCGTCTGTTTCTTTGAATGTGCGTCGTAAAGGGGCCTCCCGCAGCCCCTATCAAAGGCCAAGCAAGTGCGCATGCGAGCGATCGCCGCCCGTCTTGCGTTGTCATTCTACGACATTGTCGGTCTGCAAGAGCTTTGGGTCTCCTCGATCGATTATGTAGAATTCAAGAGCGCTTTGTCCGTCCGTTTCCCGTACTCCAAATTCTTCTACGGCGGCAGCTTCGGGATGGGGCTCGCCATCTTTAGCCGCTTTCCCATTGTCGAGACACAGAGTCGCAGCTATACGTACAACGGCTGGCCTGTTGCCGTCGCACACGGCGACTGGATTGTCGGCAAAGGTGCTGGCTGCGCGACCATCAGCGTGCAGTCCTCGCCAGAAGGAAGCATCGAAGACGGGTTTCTGCTCGATGTGTGGGTCACGCACACCGTCGCAGCCGGCGGTGAAGATGGTCCGGAGCATGCGCGCTGTCCACGCATCACGCAGACGTACGAGCTGGCACATTGGGCACGCGAGAGCGCCGAGCGCGGGAGACACGTCATCGCTCTGGGTGACTTTAACTGCACGCCGCCATCGCTGTCGACGGGCATGATGCGGCACATTGGCCAATTCAGCGACGCGTTCCTCGAAACTCACCCCTCCTTGCCGCCCAACGCTACGACGCTACCATCCGACTCGGGCGCAGAGAGCAGTTCCCAGTTGCATATACAGATGCAACGTCAGCAGCAGCCCGATCCCCAGCGGGCCATCGACGAATTGGGCGTCACGTGCGATTCGCCGCTGTGCACTTGGACAGCGGGTAAGAAGCTCGACGCGCGAGCGCAGCAGGGCGCAGGGAAGCGGCTCGACTATATTTATTACACCGGTCCTCGCCGTGGCGAGGGTATGTACAATCGTAGACAGGCAGCCGCGCATGGCCGACTCAAGGCGCGCGAATGCCAGGTGTGCTTCACCGAGCCCATCCCCGGGCACGGCTTTTCATATACAGATCACTTCGGAGTCGAGGCCGTCTTTGACATTGCATCAGAGTCGGCGCAGCCTTCCTCGGCGTTTTCATCGTGCATGACAGCGTCACAATCCACTGCGATCCGAACGCTCGAGTTGTCCATAAACGCTTTGACGATGGGCCAGAGACAAGCAGGCAAGCAGCAGCGCACGCAGCTCACCGGATTCTTTGTCATCCTCATCATCGCTGTTGCCCTCGTCATCGGGAGCGGTTTCCAGTCCGTGAAAGGCGTTGGTGTCGTGTTCACGTTCCTCAGCGTCGTAGCTGGCTGGGGCGCGACGACATTGTTGTACAGCGGGCTCATTTGGGGCGAGTGGGAGAAACGTGAGCCCCCCACAGTCTGTCCGCCGCTTTGCAATGACAGAGGACACTAATTCATTATGGGCATCTCACAGGTATATACACGACCTTCCGCGAGTCGATGGCGCTCGAACTGGCGCATCTTCAACAGCCGCCGTCGCCGCCCTTGGGACCGGCGCGAAATGACAGTGTCACTATCGCGGATGTGTCATTGATCTGACATAGACCTCGCCTGAATACGGAGCAGGGGATAGGATACCGAATCTTTTTTGAAAAGTGCATGCTCATAGCATATCAAGGCATTCCACATGCCCCTTGGCTGATTATTGTTGCGCGTCGAACAAGAGCTGGCTGGTGGCGAGGCACAAGTTGACCTCGTCCGCCATGGGAATGACCCTGCAAGCGCGGCAACCCTCCAGCTCGGTCAGGGAAGCGATCGACAAAGAGGTCTGCCAAGCTACTCACATGTCCCAGTATTTGGATAGCTCTGCCAAAGTATCATGAGCCTCTTTCACCTTCTCCCAGATTTCGTGTAGCTGTATCAACTGCTGCTGCCGACCCTCCTGCGTCGCCATCTTGCGCAAGTCCTTCTGCAGCGCTGCTGATCCTTGTGCAGATTGTACAAGCTCGCGCGAAAAGTCCGAAATGGGCGCGGCAGAGGCAGTGCTAGCACCCACACCTGCACCGGCCTTAAGCGTAGCAATATCGTCGTCTGCGTGAGCTTTGTGCTCGTCATCATCGAGTCCGTTCGAGAGCGAGAGCGCTTGCATCAAGAGCGTAAAAGCGATGAGCACGTGCGAGCATGCCGGGAATGGATTCACTTTGAGTGCGTCGCCGCGCGAGAGCTCGAGCAGGCGCTTGCTCGCGTAGACGCATCGATCAAGACTGTACCTTGCATCGAAGGGTCCTTTGAGTGCAGCAGGCTGCGGGGGGGGGACATCCGCTGCTGGTGTTGCGGCTCTTTTGGATGCTTTGCCTGCTGAGCAGGTGATGTCGAGGGTTGTTCTGGCGCAGAGTATGTCCACTTCGACACTGGGTTGAAGGGCCCGTCGAATGCGGCAGGAAAAACCTCATTGAGCCAATCGGTTTCGTTGTCAGCGATGTTGAGCGAGTCAGCGCTAGTTTCCGCAGGGAAAATGCTGGAGAATGCGTCCGGCATGGGCACCTGGCATATTTGCTTGTTGTTGTTGTCACCCACGCTGCTGAGGAAGCAGAGCTTACGCTCAAAAAGAGTCGCGCCTTGGAATGCTGAAGAGAGATGCAAAGTGAGCCATGCTGTATACAGCTGAATGGCGGTAGAAAGATGCAGGTACGCGATCATGTCATCTTCAATGCCGCCCAGATTAGCGGTAGGTGGTTGCGACCGCCATCTGGGCTGATCCCCCCTTTCGATGACTGCGATTTGCTGCTGGAGTGCTTGGTCGATTGCCGTCATGCTTTGCATGGTCTGCTGCCTGGACGACTGGTTGAGCGATGGGTAGTCAGAGAATGAGCTCGGCGTCGCGGGTTTTGCCATGGAGGCACCGTCCACAGCGATGCTCGAATCGTCTCCAGCTGATCCGATCGGAACAGCGCCAAAACCAAAATTGCGGCCCAGATCCGCGAGCCTAACTGACGATGAAGTAGGCTGCAAAGCCCCCTTCATGGTGCTGTCCGACTGATTATCGGGCGTGTCGGTCGATTGCGCGAGTGCGAGTACGCGATCCTGCACGAGGAGCAGCGCTTGCAGGGAGAGGATATTGCCAGCCCAGGCCTGCTGATCTTTGCAGTTCGGCAGCTCGCTCGTCACGCGCGGATCATCCGCGCGGATCGTCGGGATGCGACCAGTATTGTAAGAAGCCCACATGAGCAGACCCCATGTGACCCACCACGTGCGCTTCATCATCTCGTGCACATTCTCTGTGGAGAATTGCGCAAAAGCGGTGCTGGTGCTGGTGGCAGACCCGGCGCTGGATGCCACGCTGAAACAGCTTTGCTGCCGGTGGTGCGGTCTTCCGAACGTCGAGCTGCTTGAATTTCCTGTCAGGCGGTGCAAGCCCTTTGACATCGCTAGGCCCAGAGCTTGATCCGCCTTAAGTCGTGCTTTGAGGGCCCGTCCGCTGCCGTACTGATGGTGGTAACGAAAGCCCAAGAGCATGAGCAATCATCACATAATGGAGACCGCCAGTAGCCAACGCACCTCGTAGATGATTAGCACACACAACGCCTGGATGATCTCAAGCAGAGCGGCAGGACTATCCTGCTCATCGGCTGCTTCGAGCGCCGCATCAATCGCCTCGCTCGCCATGCGCTGGTAGACAGCGGTGATCTGCCTGACACGTTTCTTTTTCTCTGGACTGCCAAAATTGAGCCCGCTGCCGCCCATGCCGTGCAGTGGACCCGGCGGCTGCTCCTCGTCCATGAGCAGTGGTAGGATGCACTGCAGCGCCAGCAAAAACGGCGAGCGCGGCGAGAATGACGACGCCAGCGCGGCGAGATGCTCGGGTGGGAGTAAGACTGGAATGAAGCGGTAGAGGTAGCGATAGTAATCGATTAGCAGCGCGCTACGGACGCTACTTTGCTCAATGGGTGGGAAGAGATTGGTTGCTGCTTCCCGGTAAGGGTCTGGGTAAAAGCCGGGGGACTGGAGCACGATGGAGGGTGAGAAAGCATCTTGCTGCTGTTGTTGCTGTCGCTGCTGCTGCTGCTGAGCACTGCCGCCTGGAAAACCCCCATCTCTAGACTGCTGCGCATGCGTTTGCGACAGGACATTGATCCCAACAGCGGCAGCAACGTCGAAATGCAACAAGCCATCAGCTGCTGTTCCATTCTCCTGCGCCTTTGCATCTTCTTGCGTTGCCGCCTGCTGATGATGATGGTTTAAAAAGGGCAAGTCGCCGGCGCCGCTCCCACCTCCAAGCGCGTCTAAAGTGATGGGCTGCACACCATAGCCATTCGTCCGCGCAGAAGGATGTTGCCCTTGGACAAGCATCGCGATTTCATTAGCATTGGAATTTAGTAACTGCGCTTGACCTCGCCCTGCTCCGACTCCCACAACGGCTGCTGCACCCGCCGACAAACTCGTTCCTTGATCTGCCGCTCCTAGCTGCTGCAGTCGCTGCTGCGCAAAAGGATTAAAAAATTGCATGCTCACGTCGCTCGGACTGACATGCACCGCACTCGGGGAAGTCGCTGTCGCTGTCGCTGTCGCTGTCGCTGTCGCTGTCGCTGTCGCTGTTGCTTGCCCTACCCCCGCTACGCCTCCCAGCTCCGACAATGCCGACATCGCTTCATCCTTCTGGAACTCGCGCAACTGAGGCACAGCCCCTGGCATGCGCACTGTGTGCGGTAAGTTAGTCATTGCGAGCAGCGACTGCAAATGGCTCTGCATCGTTTCTATGATCGCAACAACCGCGGTTGCACAGTCAGTCAAAACAAGTCATCCCGCACAGTTTTGCTCTGTCCGATGAGCCTGGAACCGATCGCTCACTTGCATCAGGCTTCTTCTTCGGCTTGCCCCCTCGCCTGGATATTGTGTATGTGCATTCGCCCGGCTTGTTGCGCAGCACGCATGCCTTGCACGGGGTTTCGCCGTTGCATTTTGATTTCCTGCATCAATGTATCGGAGCAAAGAATCAGTTTCGATCCCTCTTTCTCTTGCTAACTCTCTCGACTATGTACCTGGACCGACAAAAGGTACACGCGGCCTTGACGGGAGGCACTTGCGGGGCCTTGTGAATCTGTCCATCTCCAATGCCGCTTTCGCCAGTATTCGTAGGACTGGACGACTCGCCAGCAGCTGTTACATCGGTCCGCTTCCGACCATATGAAGTGCCAGCTGTACTGCTACTACCGCCGGTGTTTCGTACAGGGCCGATGCTGGATTCACGCTGCGGAGATGATATATTCCCCTCAAGGTTCGGAGATGCTCCTGCTCCTGCTCCTTCGCCTGAGCCGGAGTGGGAGCCTGATGGAGCACCTCCAGACACTAAATGATTCATCCTGCTCGCCTCTTGCGAGCAGCAACGAGCGCTGCCTATCCAGTAGCTCCAGCCCTTCTGCAGACGCACAGCCGTGGATCGAGGCACACCCTGGTGCGCTATTAGACTACCTGGCAATTGCTCCAGTAGGATGATATTCTGCTCGCGTTGGCGCAGTCTTGTTGCAAGGTTTGCGTCGCTAAGAAAGGCACCGTGGGCAGCGCGAGCGACTCTTTTCTAGCAGGAGCAGAATGAGTCCCCCGGTGTGCCGCTCTCGACATGCACTCGGAGGGTCATGTGGCAGTTGCGCATAGCAACGGGATGACCGCATTATATATAACAAGTAGCACCAGAGACCCTGGCCCAGGCACCGAGAGCAACGCATCAGTGAGACCGTATCACACCTTCCATTCCGCCCATCACCATCTTGACCATTTTCCTCTTGCGATCACCATCTGCCTTGCCACTCCCCCCGTCTGGTGCAGCTGTGGCGTCGCGTGCATGTACATATCCGCGAACATTCTCGACAGCAACAAGGCCCTGGGATGCACATACCTTCTCATGCCTCGTGGGTCACCCGTGGCCTTACATATTCGTATGTACTTCAATGTGGCACTTGTATGGCCGAACATTGTCACGCCGACAGCGGAGCACGCGAGCCCCGCTTCTGCTCAAGTTGTCACTTTGAAGCGTTCATTCTATTGTATGCATGAAGCGCATACCATACATGCATCCAACCTGTAAAGCGACTCGTCGCTTGGCTTTGCATATATCTGCATTGGTTCCTTTCATGGGCCTCATGACTTCTCGACGAATTTGTCACGAATGTCGTGCCATTGTTTCTGAGTTTTATTATGAGCCAAGGTTGAATTCGATGTCGAATGGAGCAAGAAGGGGGGGTATAGGTCAAGAATAGAGGTCATAGTCAGTAACCTCTTCTCCTGTTCATGTGTGCAGCGAGCTATGATCGGACTGCCAATGATCAACCACGCTCCGGCGGGAAAGGAGCAAAAGCCCAGCTAGGATAACCCAGCCTTGACTTCCGTAAAGACCATCTGCGGTTCCATCAACGTGAATCATTGAGTGGTGATAACAAGAAAGATCCTGCCCTCGTGCTTGACGAGCCTGTTCCTGCCTGTGTGCATCCTGGCTTATCGTCCGCAGGGTTGCGCTCAGGGATGTCTCGAGCCTCGGTGCCCATCAGCGGCTGATATCTGCTGCAAGAACCCACCCCTATATTCTTCCACTGAGCCTCCAAGACGACTTTCCCTGCTGTTGCTACTCCCACTGATGCCTCTCTAACATCAATTTTGACTTTTACTCACCCCGCGGTTGTGGTTGTCCCACCAGGCGGTGGTGGCCGTGTCGTATCCGATACCGAAAGCAAAGGCACCAAAGAAGACGGTCCCGACGCTGTTGTGCAGTGTTCCAACGAGAATCGGACAGTCAGAGACGAAGAGAAACAGGTAGAGAGAATGAGAGCGTGTCAGTAAGTATCTACTACATAGGAGCAACGCAAAAAGGGAAGGAGAAGGAGGGCGCGACTGACAAGATCGAGTTCCGCTTGAAGACGGTGTTGTAGATGGTGGTGGAGAGCGCCATGGCTGGAGAGCAAGCGATGAACGGGGATGGTGACTCGTCGATACTGAGTAGATGTACGATCTTGAAGTCCTGTCCTGCTCACACCATAATCCTGAAGGCGATGGGGGATTTCGAAGAAGTCCAGGTTGCAAGCCCATGAGCAATCCCAGCTGTTTCCCAGAGCGAGCCGCCCTGCAGCGAGGGGGTTGGATTTACAGAAAAGGTCCGTGGAAAGGATCACTTTCTCTTTCGGCCGAGTCTGCTGAGACGCTTTAGGGGGAAGAAGTGGCGCCGAACCATAGGGCGGTAGCGACGCTAGCACTTGTTGAATGCGGGGAACGCGCACAGTGGCGCAGTGCTGCCGCCTGCCATGCGACTCCGACTCCCATATTCCTCACCCTGCCCTCTCTATCCATCAGGATATCTTCTATCACGGCCCAAACCATCGCCGGCGACCAGCTCGGCAACACATGGAAGTACATGGGAGGTTCTGAGTTGGAGCTGCCTGCAAGTACGAAGAAAGCGGTCCAGAGGCGCTTCAAGCAACGAGTCCAGAGCGTCCACCTTGGAGTCTGCTCTCAATATCATGCACACTTAGGACTGCTGAATCCAAGCTACGGCTGCACCCTGCCCGACGTCCACTCAACCCTCTCGCAACGAAGTTTGGGCGGTAAATTGTCGCCATGAAGCGCCTCTTCTCTGGTGGGTACGATAAGCCTGCCTTATCGGGCGTGCCCAGCCCGCCAGCGAACGTTATCGCAGGGGGAGGTCATGGATCCAAGCTATCCATCAGCTCGCTCACAAGTGGCTCCGCCTCAGGCGCGGCTTCAGGCGGAGCAGGAGGGTCGGCAGCCATCGCAGGCCGGTCCTCTCCTGGCCTTGTACACGTACCTTCACCGTATGGCCATTCAGCGGATATATCCTCCCCATCTTCCTTGCAGCAGCAGCAGCTTGCCGCTCGGACCCGTGTCTTTTCCAATGCGAGCGCGGGCGCTGCCGCGGCGCTCGACAATGCCAGTGAGCAGCCGCAGTACTTTGATCGACCGTTTGCTCCCCCCGAGGCATCTGGCACAAGCTCCAGAATCAATTCGACAATGAATGTAGCCGGGAGCGGCTTCCTCGTCCCAGTCTCTGGACAGCCCGTGACGCCAGGCAGCGGCGGCATTCCCAGTGGGCCACCGATCCCCGCCTACGCGGTCAGCACACCCAGCGGCGATGGGTTCGTGAAAAAAGGCCTTGCTTCGACCCAAACGCCCCCGCAAGCGGCTGTGGCACCGAACTCTTTTGATCGGAATGACCTGCACAAGTCGCTGAAAGCGTTGGAGAACTTGCTCGTCTCGCTCGACGAGTATAGAGATCTGGCTGCTCGCATGGCCAAGGCTGAAAAGAGACTGGCCAAGGCAGCGAACGAGTTGGCCAAAGGAAAGTTCACTCGGGACGTGCCTGGTCAGTTTGCAGCCATCGCTTTGCTTGTTTCTCAACGATGCCCAGTGCGCTGATCAACCATTTTTTCTATCGTCCAGCTCAAACACTGTCGGTCTCCGCGTCATTGATCGATCTACAGAACGACGTGTCTGCCAAACACGCCAAATATGTACAAAAAGAATACGAAGCGCTTAATGAATCGTGCGCCAAGTACTTCAAGCGTGTCGCAAAGGAGGAGAAGAACTACATGGGCACAATCGAGTCACTCGATGCTAAAGTGAAGAAAGCGCACGCGGTGCACGAGAAGAACGCGAGCAAATCCAAATCCGGGCCTAAGGCGATCGAAAGCCACGACAAGTACATTGCGTCCGTGAGTCAGCTGACGAGCGAGATCGCCGCGGTAAAGGAGAGGCACGCGCTCTCGCTCGGGGGCAAAGGGCACGTCATCAACCTTGCCATTGCCTCGTGCATCGGTGGCATGGCCGATGCCGAATTCCGCGCGCACTGCGAGCGCGTCCGTCGCACTGGCCCGCTCGTCGGACGCGTCAACGAGTGGCTCAACTTTGCGACGAACGAGGCTATGCCCACATTCCAGCCGCCCGATTGTGCCGGCGGCGAAGACGAGTGGGGACCCGCCGCTGCGCTCGCTGCGGCTCAGGAGAAGGCCGAACTCGCTGCGGCGCAGCGCAGGGCCGTCGAAGAGGCCGCAAAAGAGACGGCGCAGCTCGAATGGGCCGCTAGGCAGATGGGCTGGGTCCCGCCGGAAGAGCTGCATCGTGTGCAGAGTGCCGGTACCGATGCTCTTGCTGCACAGCTCCAGCAGCAGCACCAGCAGGAACGGGAGATATGGTCGGCTACTCCATCTTCTTCATCGCAAGGAAGACAACAGCAGGATTCTGTTGCTGGCAGCGTGCGCAGCACAGCCTCGAGGAGCGCGAGCTTGTCCTCGCAGCCGATGGGCCTGCTGCCGAGGCTGGACAGCAATGGACAGATCATCAGTGACAATGCAGCGGATACATCCGCGCTCGATCGGAGCTCGACGCAAAAGGCGGTTTCGTCTGTTGCTACAAAGCCAACGCCCACAGTAGTAGCAGCAGCGACAGCCTCTACATCAGCGACCGTGTCTGCATTGGCGTCCTTCTCGGTTTCTGCCGCCAAACCCTCAGCGCAATCCGAGGCGATATGCAAGGACCACTCCAAGACGCATCTGCGTGGGCAAGACTCCTCCTTTGCGGAAGGCACCGTCATCGAGACGCCCCGCCTGCAGCCGTCTCAGTCCGACTCGGACGCGACGCCTAGTCTGACGAACAGCAACAGCCGCATCGGTTCAGACGATCCGATACCCAGGACGCCGAACGCACATAGCAGCGTGGTGGAAGACCTGCTTGCTGCTGGGGCTCTTCACGCTCCTTCTGCCCCTGCTAGGAGTGTAGCTGCGGCTGCGTCCGAGACGGAGCCTACACTCACGAATGATAAGAACAGCGCCGTACGCGTCGAAGGCGGCTTGCTCGGAAAATTCGGATTCGAACAGCGGGCATCAGAAGAAGGCGAGATCGGCGGCAATGCGAAGGCAGCAATTCAGTCTGCTTCTGCTTTTGCAGCTGCAGTTGCGCCTGCGCCGGTGGTTAATGCTGCTGCAGCGGCAGCAGCGGTAGCGCGTCCATCGGAGTCCATTACTTCTGAGACCGACAAACAAAGTCAAGAAGCGCATGTGCGTGCGGCTTCGCCGCCGCCTCTGCTAGACACGCAGCGACCTACGTCTGAGCGTCCAGCATTGGGGCTTGTAGACGGTCTCTTGCTTCGCCAGTCACAGCAACAAGGTACCTCTGTACCGCCTGGTTCTTACCAATCTGCAAGCGGGGTTGGTGGCACCGGAGGCCCGCCCGCTATTTGGGAGCGCGAGAGAGTGCGTACAGCCGAGCAGGACACAAGCAACGGCAGACCGGCGCTGAGAAGCCCGCCTCCGGCGATGCACACCGGGGATGCGGTGGGCGATTCGCCTTACCGGAATGCGTACGATGTCGGGTATGAGTACACGAAGGTAACACCTGGCTACCGCAGCACAGGCGGGCAGGTCGCAGGCGTTTCCACCAGGGCTGCTGCTCCTGCTTCAGGCGTCGGAGCTGGCCCTGTTGCTGTCGATGCCCCGCATGAACGGCGTGGACCTTCTCATCCGGATCTCAGCTACGAAGCTACGGACCGGTACGCTCCCGCCGTCGGGAGCAGTCGCATCGACGGCCCTACGCTCCACCGAAACACCAGCACGGACAGCGAACGCAGCTTTGTTGCGAGGATGAAAGCAAAGTATCAAGCAGAGAAGTTAGGGATCGCAGCGCCTGCTACGGTTGTGCCGGATCGCGGTCCGCCGTACGCTGAGCGCGATAGCGCTCGGTACTATCGCAATCCAGCAGATCGAGCAGTATCGTATGGCGCCCCGCCACCACTTGCTGGTCGCGCTTCGGCCAGCAGAAGTAGCAGTGCTGGTCCGCGCTACTCTGAACCACCACCCCCTCGCCACAGCTACGACCACCACAATGGCTACGCTCGCGATGATTATCGTTACGCATCACAGTCTTCTCGCCCGCCGCCTGATGCATCTGCTTATGATGACAGGTACGGTGGACGCGCTGCACCGCCAGCAGCACCGTTGGCTGCCGATGGGGACCCACCGCGCAGACCGCACGACAGCATGCCGCCTCCTTTGTCTCCCGGTCGATCATTTCAGCAGGGCCTCAGCCCCCTACCTTCCGAGTTTGGAAGCTTGCGATCCGATCGTAGCCCGCCACTGCAGCAGCAGTCTCAGTACGCACAGCGTCCAACCATGGGCCTCGTCGATGATGAGCCGCAGCATTCAAGCGTGTGCGGTTGCGCTAAGTGTTCTGCGCGTCATTACGGGTCTGGGGGTGGCGCAGCAGGAGGCGTAGGAAGCGGTGGGGGAAGCAGTAACCGGGGCACCGATCCGAGGCGCTTCACTGCACCTCCGCCTGCTTCTCTATCGGCAAGCATGGGCGGCCCTCGAAGCACGAGCAGCGACGGGCGGCAGCTGATGCCTTCTTCCTCATTATCGGCAGCTGTGTCGGGAGCGTACTACTCCCCCCGCGACCAGATGAGCGGCGGTAATAGGCAGTCCATGCCGCCGCCTAGCAGGAGCGCCGGCGCCGGTGCGGGCGCAGGTGCAGGTCGTGATGGCTACGGCGCGCCATTACCGTCACTGCAGGGACAAGCGGGCCCGTACGATCCCGAGTCAGTGTATGGGAGGCGCAGCTTTGACGCGGACGGGCGGCGCGTCGCTTAGCCACGCCGAGACTGTAAGTACCCACAGTTAAGGGTAGTGCACAAATCAAGTAGGGATCAAGCTACTGACCGATACCCTCACGATGCCTCGCATAGGTTCGCTGAGCTAGTCACGCTGGATGGCCATCTTCCTGGAGATTGGCATGGCAGCTTCCTGATTATTCGAAACAGTGATGCTGCTTCATTGATGAGGAACACAACAACAGATAATTGTAGTGCTCATGGATAACGGATACGCTGCATGCAATTTCTATTTTTCTGTTCGAACCGAATCAACATGAATTCGACGATACGCATGAGAGCTGGTAGGCCAAAGGGCACCGCAACGAGAGCCGACTCACTCGAAAAACCTTTGAGCCATTTCGGTAAGGCTTTTGGATCCCGCTGTCCTGTCGCCTTCCCTGAATTTGCCGCGCTCCCGCTACCGCCGGCGGCATCGCTGCTGTGTCCTAAGGGTCGGTCAAAGGGCTTGGGTGGCGGCAAATCGGCGGCGGAGCAAAGCAGCTCAGCTTTGAGTGGTGCCGGGTAGGCATTGCCTATCAATTGCCAACCAGGTGGATGGTGACAAGTTGGAGAGTGGGGAAGCAGACAGGTAGCAGATCGACAATCAGACAGGTAGCAGATCGACAATCAGACAAATGGAAAGCAGTATCACCTTCCAGACAATACGCACTGTTCATGGCCGTATCTTCCCATCGCACATTGAGTACGGCAGCAGGCGCCAAGCCAAGCTCCACGAGACCTTTCCCTCTAATCTTGGCATCGCTTTCGACGTAGTCTTTGCACGGCGGAGCAGTGTACAGTGTGAAACCCCCCTTCTTATTGTCTAGCACATCCTGCCGTACTGCCCCGCGCACAAAGGTGTAGACTTCATTGATGGAAGCGCTGGATGGGAAGCTTGACTCGATCTGTGTGCGGTCGGAGAAGCGGACGCGGATCTTTACCTACGCCAGCAGAAGTATGCAAGAAGCCAAGCAATTTTAGCGTCTCAACCATGCAGCGCCCCGAGGTGATATTATACAAATCCAAATTCATTCACGCACATATTCCCAAGTCCGTTTCTGCTTCCCGAGCATTGCCTCGGCCTTTTCGCGCATGGCCTTCGTCATCAACGGTGCGTCTGGACCGTGGCGCATCTGGATGTGGTCCGCGAATGCCGCCTTTAGTTCCGCTGGTGTCGCCTTGGGCTCTTCTGTGGGTGGAGATGGGAGAGCTGTGTAATGGTTTGGAAGTGGAAGGCAGGGATGACTATCAGTCAGGATTTGAGCGTGCAAGTTGTTGAACAGACTGGTGACCGTGAATGATCCCTGACGAACCACCTTGTTCGTTGCTGATAGAATTAATCATTGCGCCTGAATAACCAATGGTGGCTCGCTCGCAGATGGGGCTTCTATGCGCTCTACAGCTCGTATGCAACACTTATCGACGAAAGACTCACTCATCGGCGCCAAGGAGTTGGGTGGTTTATACACCTTGACGGGGCGAGCGGACGGTCCAGATTCGGACGACTTTAACCCGGCAGGTGCTTGTTGCGCAATGCTGGCTTCTGCACCGTCAGCCTGTACTTGCGCTTGATCCTGTACTTCTATTGTTCTTGCTTGTCTTGAAGCGTGGGCTTCGGCGTGAGACGGATCAGCATGGGCATGGGCATGAGCCTGAGGATGAGCTTGCGCATCGGCTCCTCCTGCTGGCCACGGAGTTGGAGGTGCACCGGGAGGCGCGTCTGATGACGGTGCTGTCTGATCCATTTCGATGTCACACTCTCTCTAACCTAAGGGCAGCCCTACTTGCATAGCCAGACAAGTTCACGGTCCACCGCGTGCTATTATCATGACCGAGCAGGATATCAGCCTGGAGGTCGTACTTGTATGTGTTGATTGCGTGACCCCCCTTGAGAAGCGCCTTTAAGCAGGCCCCCTTTGCACCGAATCATGAATGCACGCGACGATGGTGTTGCCCAGCCGATGTGACAACGACCACGAAACGTCATCTCACACTTGCACGTCCAAGGTCATCCACACCTCTCTGGCATCTACCTTAGCACCGAGCGCGGGTTGTGCGAGCAAGATGCTTCGCCGTCAGCTCGAGGAATGTAAGAGGAAGCCAGAAATATTCGCCGTATGAGGCGCACGCTTCCCCTCGACCGCGGTGCACGGATCTGTTCGCTTCCGGTATACCCCTCCTCGCACCAATGCCACGGACAGTTGGCTGATGTACCACCAGCAGTACCGGACCCCTTCACCCGTGCCTTGTATCATTCATCAAGCGGAAGCCTCCAAAGGAAAGATGCACGTCTACCTGTGCGAGGCGCCAAGGGCGCTCGTGATAACGGGAAATGTGTCACAAGTCTCGTCCCAGGGCTTCGCATTGGTCGTATCCGCCGCAAACTCCAGCCAGGATGGCAACCGAAATGGGGCGAGTACCAGGTCCGCGGCCAAAGTCGCTGTTAAGCTGGTAGATCTCGAAGAAGTCCCTATTACTTCGATGAAAAGGTTGACGCAAACCGCCGCGGCTGGTTGCCTGGGTATCATGAACGCCGGGTCGGGTGAGTAACTTGGCAAGCGATATGACGTTAGTTAATTCTCTTTAGTCTGAGGATGGCTCGGCTGATCCCCCATAACCATCTAAAAGATATTTTCCTGGCCTGCGTCACCGCATCTTCAGAAGTGGGTGCCATTCGACCGCGTGAAGTAGTCATGCGAATAGGTTCCGTCTCATTCTTCTGCATCAATAAGTCATTATGGGACAACACGGTCGTATCCGAATCCTCTCCTGACCATTTCAATGAATCAAGCGGCCCAAACACAAGCGAAGTCCAATCCAGCATCTACACCCACCCTTGCGCTGGGTTGCAGAAGTACATGAGCGGCGGCACGTTCTACTACGCCAAAGACCGCACGTTCGATCTTTCCACCCGCCTCGATGCTCGACTGGCAGCGACGAATGATGTGGCCCGTGCTGAGCAACCGCATGGACTTTCCGAGTACGACAGTCGCTTCGTCTGGAATACATACATGCTCGAGTCTCTAATCGAGTATCGCTCGCGTCTCGTAGAGGAGGAGCGGGGCAACTTTGATGCAGGTGGCTTCCTCGTGCGTATGCAGAATCCCAGTTCCACAGCGAACATTGGCAGATGCTAATGTTCTTCGCCTTGTGGGATTGCATCAGATGTGCGCCATTCAAGGCTACGTCGGCGTCCAATATCTCAGCGGGTATAGGTCTGCGTTAAGCTCTGACAAATCGAGAGCGCAGAACAGCGTGGCGGTGATTAGTAGATTGAGCTGGAAACGGGCGGGGACTAGGTTTAACGCTCGTGGAATCGACGATGATGGGAACGTCGCGAACTTTGTCGAGGTGAATACTTCTCCCAAACACGAAGCTTGCGAACCGGGCATCAACCGAGCTGAAACGTAGCTATTCCTCAGTCTGAACTCATTTTCTGCCACGATGGCATCACGTACAGTCATGTGCAGCTGCGCGGTTCCGTACCGCTCTTTTGGGAGCAGGCCGGGATGCAAGCGATCAACACCAAGATCCAGATCACCCGACCACAAGTCGCCTCGCAGCTGGCGTTTGACAGGCATTTTGCCGAGCTGATCTCACATTACTCGCACGTTCATGCGCTTAACTTGCTTGGCACGCGCGACATCGAGACCGTCCTCACCGCCGCGTACTCGGATCACATGGAACAGACTTCGGCCGAGACAGTGCATGTCCTGCCGCCTGATGAAAGCCTGGCTAACGGGGCTGCTGACATGAAAGGGGATAGAGATGCGCTTGTGCTGCAAGGCGACGATGATCGAGTTGCCCTCAGCAACTTTGACTTCCACTCCACGTCTCGCGCGGTCGGAGGGATCGACGGCGTGCGCGGGCAGCTCAAGAACTTCACCGCAATCCAAGCCAAAACTGCCTCATTCGGGTTCACCATCATCGATCGAGAAGGCCACATACGCATGCGGCAGCTCGGCGTCTTTCGCACTAACTGCCTCGATTGCCTCGACAGGACCAATGTCGTGCAGGATTTCCTCTCGCAGTTTGCACTGGACGCATTTCTCTCCCGTGCATCAGCCGCCAACTCAGACACGTTTGTTGGCTTTGCGAACCCATCCCATCATATCTGGAGCGCTTTTCGCTCACTATGGGGATACAATGGGGACGCGCTCTCGCGCATCTACGCAGGCACCGGTGCACTCAACACGAGCTTTACAAAGACGGGAAAGAAGACGCTCGGTGGGATGCTGAGCAATGCGGTCAAGTCTGCTGCGCGCACGTACATTAACAACTTCCAAGACAAGGACAAGCAGAATGTCATCGACATGCTCCTTGGTCTCATGGCGAACCAGCAGCCAGTTAAGATCGTCGATGTCGTACATGACGCCGTCGAAGAAGAGCTGTTGTCGAGGCTGGATGAGTTCTCAACTACCATAGAGATCTCTATCTTTACTGGAACGTGGAACCTCAACGCCCGCCCACCCGGCGATGCCCTCGACACTTGGCTGTTTCCCGACCCTCGCGCGTCTCCTGACGTTTACGTGATCGGCTTTCAGGAGATTGTCGAGCTGACGCCCCAGCAAATTCTGATGACCGATCCGACGAAGAAGAAAGTATGGGAAGGCGCTATTCTCGATGCCTTCGCAAGGCGCAGCAGCGCAGAAAAGGCGCCACGATATGTGCTCATACGCAGCGAACAGCTTGTCGGCACCGCGCTTATCGTACTCGTCAAAGAGGACTTGCTGCCTGCTTTGCGCGGTGTGGAGGCGGCGACAAAGAAGACAGGCTTGAAAGGCATGAGCGGCAATAAGGGGGGTGTTGGTGTCCGGTTGACGTGCTACGATTCTAGCATCTGCTTTGTCACCGCCCACTTCGCTGCGGGCCATTCAAACGTTGAAGAACGTAATGCCGACTACTGGACAATCTCGCAAGGCCTCGTCTTCACGCGCGGCAAGAGCATCCCATTGCACGACCTCGTCATCTGGCTTGGCGACTTTAACTACCGCATCGATCTGCCCAACGAGCACGCGAGGCAACTAGCCGCCAACGACGATTACGACGCGCTGTACGCGCATGACCAGCTTGCAACCAGCCGAGACAACGGCTCCGTCTTTCCCGGCTACGAAGAGGGGCCGCTACTCTTCCGCCCAACTTACAAATACGACAATGGGCGCGACACGTATGACAGCTCCGAAAAGCAGCGCGTCCCCGCTTGGACGGATCGCGTACTGTATCGCCCAGACAACCTCAAGCAACGTGCATACGGGCGTGCAGAGCTCAAAGCTAGCGATCATCGCCCCGTCTTTGCTCTCTTTAGCGGCGAAGTACGTTCGATTGATCATGCAAAGCGCATGCGTCTGTACGACGAGTTGCTCGAATGCAAGGCGCCAGAACGAAAAAGGCCAATAGCTCTTTCCGCACCTTTGAGGCCACTTGATGTCGGAGATCCTGGGCTGCCATACCCGTCCAGTAATGACTACCACTGGTGGGACGATTCGGCTTCGTCAGAAGACGACGAAGCAGAACCAACGCAATCTCGTCGAGCGCCGCTGCTTCGGCCAGCAGGTGAAAGGGGCATGACGAGTGCAGCTCGACGACCACCTCCGGCACGTCCGGCTCGGTACATAGAAGACAAATGATATTCTCTAAAAGCTATGGACGTGTATGCGTGTGTGCGATGCTTCTGTGCCTACAAATGCTAATGAAAGGGCGCAGTGCCCGAGTCACAACGGGAATGTGCAAGAAGTGCCGATGGCTAGTGATACAAATGCAGATGTGTGTCTGATGAGAATCTCAGTTGATATCCTCGTGCGTGAAGATCTCGGCACTTTGTGCCTCAGTATATCGGCTGAGCAGACTGCTCTGGCTGCCTTGGACATTGCCGGAGGACTTGTTTGTGTAGGCAGTGGCGTACATGTCTGCGGCTGAAATGGGTCCAGACGGGGCAGTAGAGCTCGACGACGTCTGCGCTCGGTCTGATGTAAGGCGCAGCTTTGGCGGCGGCTTGGCTGCTCGCATGGCTGCAGCAACCTCCGGAGCGAGCCAGAATGTGTCCTCTTTGGCCGCAGCATCTTCGTGCGAGCTGTCATGTGAGCTGTCGGAAGGCGCAGGAGCGTAGGCTTTGTGTTGCTGCCGAGCCTCAGTTCGCCGCAGGTCATTCGTTGAGTTGCGCGGCGCTGCAATGTGCGCTGGCGACACATGTGTGGGTTGCTCGGCGTCAACCGGAGCAGGCGCGGGTGATGCTGGCAGACCATCAAGGTGCTGGGACGGAGAAAGCGGCAGCGTTCCGTTGCCGGCTTTCCTCGTTGGCCGCACAACCGCGAAGCCTCTTTCACCATTTTCGGGTTCGGCTGGAGTAGACAGCTCGTCTTGCTGGTCGTGTTCTTGTTCTCGTCGCTTGCCTTTTGCTAATCTGAGACCGCTGAGCGTTGCGTTGATCTTCGCAAGCCCTGCCCACTGACGCGTCCTAAGCTCGCCACCAGCACCCCATTCTGCGACATCGTCTTCATCGCTGCTGCTGTCGTCGGACATGGCGATGCGGCGCCAGAATACCCTCATCCCTCGCTTTTTGTGAGGCGCTTCCCCGTCGGTACCAGCTGCAGGCGCCCAACCGACCTCGTGCTGTGGCAGATGCTGGTGGTGCTGGTACAGGTACTGCTGCTGTTGCGAGTTTGCCAGGCGACCAAAGGGCCCATTGGCCTGCGGGGACGGACGCGCATACGCGGTACCTGCGCTCGAAGGTGGCGGCAACTGATAAGGCTGCTCGTCCGTCGCGCGGCCACCGCCGAGGCGGACGAAGCCCGTCGGCGGGGACGAAGCCGCAGGGTCGTATGGCTGGCTGCTACTGCTCGTCAGTTGCGACTGGCTGAGAGGTGTGGGAGGCATGGCGGACATGATGGTACCCTCGTCGTGCGCGTCTGCGCGCAGGTAGGCAGCGTACGTGCCAAAATCCCGGTCGACGAGAAAAGAAGCGGTGCCAGCGCTGGTCGGAGCGGCAGTGGGGTCGGAGGAGCGCAGCGTGGAGCCGTGCAGGGGTGTGGACTGGGCGCTGTGCGCGAGCATGAGATTGTTCATGCTCGCCGTGGAGCTGTTGTGCGTTGTTGCCGCCCTCGAACGGCCCTTCTTGGCGTTGTGTTGAAGGGCTTTGTACTTACGCCTGCGCACGCGACGGAGGGCCCCGCCGATGCCGCCGTTGCGGTGGGAGAGACGCTCGTCAAAGGTGACTTTGTACGCGATGCGGATGACCACCTCGGCGCACTTGGCGAGGAAGAGAAGAAGGAAGCCGACGATGACGATGGCCTGGATGAGGAGGATGACGTAGGTGAGCCACTGGCGCGCCTGGGTGCTCAGGTTGACGATCGGCGCGAGCAGCAGGACGAGGACGGCGGTGGTGATGCGCAAGACGCTCCAGAGGAAGCTGAGCGGGGCCATCATCGAGCCGTCGCCCCAGGGGAGCCAGAGGACGTAGGCGATGGCGAGCAAGATCTCGAGCACAAGGAAGATGATCGACTGCGCCGAGCCGCTGGCCTGGCCTGCGCCAACAACGACGCCGAGCACAAGCGAGTGGACAAATGAGACGGCTGCGAAGAGCTGCGAGCCCGGGTGGTAGTAGTTGTACAGCGGTCCGACGGAGAGAAGCAAGGCAGGGTCCGAGTACAGCTTGGTGGTGGTGTATTTGGAGATGCGCCAGAGGACGAATGCAGGGGAAAAGACGCTGAAAGCGGCGAAGGACAGCGCGGCGAGGACGACGGTGCTGGTCGACCTGTCGGCGGCGTTGGAGAAGTGGTAGACGCTCAGGACTGTGAGCGGGAGATGGAAAAGGGTGAGCAGGCGGACGAGGTTGCCAAAAAGCGCTGCGCCGTGCATGCCGAACGCTGCAGATGCTTTGACCTTGAGGCGCTCCAACGGGTGATCCATGCCGCCCCTGCTGCAGCAGCCTCCTCCTGTGCCGCCTCCGCCACTGCCGCCATATTTTTCATCGGCCGTGTCGTCTACCTCGAGACCAGAAGAGTGGAGCGCTTCGCGGCGCGCGCGCACATGCAGGACGGCCGCCCAGAGGGCGTCTATGGCCCAGATGGTGGCACTCGCGGCGAGCAAGGCGGCGACGAGGAGGAGCCAGATGCCGGTGGAGATGCCAAAGACGTCGCGCTGGTCGAGGCCGACCATCTGGGCGTAGGCGTCGATGCCGTTTAGGGAACCGCGGAGGTTGAGGAAGGTGTTGGGGGTGGTACTGTTGATGAACAGCGGGCTGCTGACGTTGCTTGCGATCTGGGTCGAGATGCCGACGGCGTCGCTGGCGGGGAGGAACGCGTTGCTCGTCAGCGGATTCCACAGCGCGTGCACGCCGTCAGGCTGGACAAGCGTGACGTTCCCGAGCAGGGCAGCCCAGGCGGCCTGGCGGAAGAACGGGTAGGCGAACTCTGGCCACTGGACGCTGAGCATGGCGAGGAGCGCGACGAACTGGATGTGCAATAGCACATCCCAGCAGCTTGGTGTCGCAAAGCGCAGCAGTGCCGGGCTGCGCACGGCCGGCTCCCCCGCGAGGGCTGCGACGACGGTCGGCGCGAGTTTGTCCTTGACGAATGTGGGTGCGCCGCCGGGGCGCGCCTTGTTCTTGAACGCCTGTCGGCGCAGGCTGATCGCTGTTGCGACGCGCGCGGCGGCCGTGAGCACGAAGTACGCGGAGACGAGCGCGATGGGCAAGTACGCAAACAGGCTCCAGTACCACGCGCTGGGGTAGTACGGCGAGACCTGCACGTCGATGCACGAGATCGTAAGTGGCGGACTCGATGAGTCTGAGATGCGGATCTTCGTCGAGAGCGTGCCGAGCGCATAGCTCGCGTCCATCGGCACGGACACGCCGAAAGCCACGTCGCCTGGGCCGTACGTGCACGATTGATACTGCCCCAGAAGCGGGTGCAACGGGTCAGGCCCCACTGGATAAAGGCGGTCGCAGATCGATTCGAGCTTGGTCTCGACAGGGAAGGTCAGAAAGCGTGTCTGCGTCTGGACAGAGCCTGAGAAAGCGCCATGTTCGTCTATCAGCATCATCCTCAGGCAAACGATGCAGAGGGCATACACCGAGGTGGTTCACACAGTCGAACACTCACTGATGATGCCATTCGCCGTGGCGGAGGTGTTCGCGTCGATGGCGCCTATGGCGACAATCTTGAGCTGTCCTGCGTACGGGTCGCGCGCGGGGTCCGCAACGTCGAGGTGGACATAGACGGCGCTGATGTTGATGCGCATGTCCGTCGCGACAAACTGGTTGTTGGCGTCTCCACAGCCGGTAAAGTACGCGTCGGCAGTCTGGCGAAAGTGCCGCAAGGGCGAGACGGTGTTGTTCACGCCGGTCAACGGGCGCTGCAGCAGGAACGGCACCGCGGTCGAGGACAGGTTGAGCGTTGGGATTAGCGTTGAGAGCGGCGAGGCGACGGCAGCCCCATTGC